>NC_082670.1:48497270-48808901 GCF_025265405.1 Mesoplodon densirostris
CTTCTTTTGGCATATGTTGTCCTCAACTGAAAGTGGCTTACAGATCCCAGAACTGATGGGCAGTCCTTCGCCTACATCTTAGAATCTAGTGCACAGCCTAGTGGCCTATGACACCATAAACGCTTGCTGGAGTTTAAGCACCACTTTGACACAGGCTGTCTTTGATCTGGGGCCTGCCTATTTCTGTGACGAGAAATGGATTGTGTTAAGAAGAGAAGATATGGAACAACAGTGTTTCCCTGCCACAATTGAGCCTGCAACGCTATAAATTCCAGTGAGGAAAACAATGTTTCCCTTCAAGCTCTTTTCCATAGGGGACACAGAGCATTCTCCCTGCACTTTCCCTTTGAGTTTTGTACTTCCCAGGTGCGGAAGAACGGGGATACATCTGCTGTTCACATTTACACGTTCTACTGGCTTAAGGAAAGAAGGACTCCATTGCGATTCTTCTGGCATATAATTCTCCTCAACTGAACGTGGCTTACAGGTCCCAGAACAGACGGGCAGTCCTTCACCTACATCTTAGAATCTAGTGCACAGCCTAGTGGCCTATGACACCATAAACGCTTGCTGGAGTTTAAGCACCGCTTTGACACAGGCTGTCTTTGATCTGGGGCCTGCCTATTTCTGTGACGAGAAAGGCATTGTGTTAAGAAGAGAAGATATGGAACAACAGTGTTTCCCTGCCACAATTGAGCCTGCAACGCTGTAAATTCCAGTGAGGAAAACAATGTTTCCCTTCAAGCTCTTTTCCATAGGGAACACAGAGCATTCTCCCTGCACTTTCCCTTTGAATTTTGTACTTCCCAGGTGAGGTAGAAGGGAGATACATCTGCTGTTCACATTTACACGTTCTACTGGCTTAAGGAAAGCAGGACTCCATTGCGCTTCTTCTGGCATATAATTCTCCTCAACTGAACGTGGCTTACAGGTCCCAGAATTGACAGGCAGTCCTTCGCCTACATCTTAGAATCTAGTGCTCAGCCTAGTGGCCTATGACACCATAAACGCTTGCTGGAGTTTCAGCACCGCTTTGACACAGGCTGCCTTGGATCTGGGGCCTGCCTATTTCTGTGACGAGAAATGGATTGTGTTAAGAAGAGAAGATATGGAACAACAGTGTTTCCCTGCCACAATTGAGCCTACAACGCTGTAAATTCCAGTGAGGAAAACAACGTTTCCCTTCAAGCTCTTTTCCAAAGGGAACACAGAGCATTCTCCCTGCACTTTCCCTTTGAGTTTTGTACTTCCCAGGTGCGGTAGAAGGGAGATACATCTGCTGTTCACATTTACCCGTTCTACTGGCTTAAGGAAAGAAGGCCTCCATTGCCCTTCTTTTGGCATATGATGTCCTCAAATGAAAGTGGTTTACAGATCCCAGAACTGACGGGCAGTCCTTCGCCTACATGTTAGAATCTAGAGCACAGCCTAGTGGCCTATGACACCATAAACGCTTGCTGGAGTTTAAGCACCGCTTTGACACAGGCTGTCTTTGATCTGGGGCCTGCCTATTTCTGTGAGGAGAAATGGATTGTGTTAAGAAGAGAAGATATGGAACAACAGTGTTTCCCTGCCACAATTGAGCCTACAACGCTGTAAATTCCAGTGAGGAAAACAACGTTTCCCTTCAAGCTCTTTTCCAAAGGGAACACAGAGCATTCTCCCTGCACTTTCCCTTTGAGTTTTGTACTTCCCAGGTGCGGTAGAAGGGAGATAAATCTGCTGTTCACATTTACAGCTTCTAGTGGCTTAAGAAAAGAAGGTCTCCATTTCCCTTCTTTTGGCATATAGTTCTCCTCAACTGAACGGGCTTACAGGCCCCAGAAGTGTCGGGCACTCCGTCGCCTACATCTTAGAATCTAGTGCACAGCCTAGTGGCCTATGACATCATTAAGGCTTGCTGGAGTTTAAGCACCGCATTGACACAGGCTGCCTTGGACCTGGGGCCTGCCTGTTTCTCTGACGAGAAATGGATTGTGTTAAGAAGAGAAGATATGGAACAACAGTGTTTCCCTGCCACAGTTTAGCCTGCAACACTGTAAATTACAGTGAGGAAAACAACGTTTCCCTTCAAGCTCTTTTCCAAAGGGAACACAGAGCATTCTGCCTGCACTTTCTTTTGAGTTTTGTACTTCCCAGGTGCGGTAGAAGGGAGATACATCTGCTCTTCACATTTACACGTTGTAGTGGCTTAAGGAAAGAAGGACTCCATTGCGCTTCTTCTGGCATATAATTCTCCTCAACTGAACGTGGCTTACAGGTCCCAGTAGTGTCAGGCAGTCCGTCGTTTACATGTTGCATCCTAGTGCAGAGGCACATGGCCTAAGACACCGTAAAAGCTTCCTGCATTTATAGCACCGCTTTGACACACGCTGCCTTGGACCTGCGGCCTGCCTCTCTGTGTGACGAGAAACAGAGAGCTTGAGCTCGATGCTAGTCGTCCCATGTGTTTTACCTATTCCCTAACAATCCTTAGTGAATCCCTTCAAACCCTGTTTTCCAAAGGGTCCACAAAGCACTCTCCCTTTTCCTTCCTGTTGTCTTTGGGGCTTCCGGGTGCTGTAGAAGGTAGATACTTCTGTTGTTCACATTGACACCTTCAGGTGGCTTCCGAAAATGCTGAAAGTTTTCAGGTCACTTTTCAAGCCCTCTTCTGCACAAGGACCACAGAGCATTACCCCTGCGCCTTCGTTCTGTGTTTTGTACTTCCCAGGTGCGGTAGAAGGGAGATACATCTGGTGTTCACATTTACACCTTCTAGTGGCTTAAGAAAAGAATGTCTCCATTTCCATTCTTTTGGCATATAGTTCTCCTCAACTGAACGTGGCTTACAGGGCCCAGAAGTGTCGGGCACACCGTCGCCTACAACTTTAAATCTAGTGCACAGCCTAGTGGCCTATGACACCATAAACGCTTGCTGGAGTTTAAGCACCGCTTTGACACAGGCTGCCTTGGATCTGGGGCCTGCCTATTTCTGTGACGAGAAATGGATTGTGTTAAGAAGAGAAGATATGGAACAACAGTGTTTCCCTGCCACAATTGAGCCTGCAACGCTGTAAATTCCAGTGAGGAAAACAATGTTTCCCTTCAAGCTCTTTTCCATAGGGAACACAGAGCATTCTCCCTGCATTTTCCCTTTGAATTTTGTACTTCCCAGGTGCGGTAGAAGGGAGATACATCTGCTGTTCACATTTACACGTTCTAGTGGCTTAAGGAAAGAAGGACTCCATTGCGCTTCTTCAGGCATATAATTCTCCTCAACTGAACGTGGCTTACAGGTCCCAGAATTGACAGGCAGTCCTTCGCCTATATCTTAGAATCTAGTGCACAGCCTAGTGGCCTATGACACCATAAACGCTTGCTTGAGTTTCTGCACCGCTTTGACACAGGCTGCCATGGATCTGGGGCCTGCCTATTTCTGTGACGAGAAATGGATTGTGTTAAGAAGAGAAGATATGGAACAACAGTGTTTTCCTGCCACAATTGAGCCTGCAACGCTCTAAATCCCAGTGAGGAAAAACACTTTCCCTTCAAGCTCTCTTTTCCAAAGGGAACACAGAGCATTCTCCCAGCACTTTCCTTTTGAGTTTTGTACTTCCCAGGTGCGGTAGAAGGGAGAAACTTTTGCTGTTCACATTTACCCGTTCTAGTGGCTTAAGTATAGAAGGCCTCCATTGCCCTTCTTTTGGCATATGATGTCCTCAAATGAAAGTGGTTTACAGATCCCAGAACAGACGGGCAGTCCTTCGCCTACATGTTAGAATCTAGAGCACAGCCTAGTGGCCTATGACACCATAAACACTTGCTGGAGTTTAAGCACCGCTTTGACACAGGCTGTCTTTGATCTGGGGCCTGCCTATTTCTATGAGGAGAAATGGATTGTGTTAAGAAGAGAAGATATGGAACAACAGTGTTTCCCTGCCACAATTGAGCCTACAACACTGTAAATTCCAGTGAGGAAAACAACGTTTCCCTTCAAGCTCTTTTCCAAAGGGAACACAGAGCATTCTCCCTGCACTTTCCCTTTGAGTTTTGTACTTCCCAGGTGCGGTAGAAGGGAGATACATCTGCTGTTCACATTTACAGCTTCTAGTGGCTTAAGAAAAGAAGGTCTCCATTTCCCTTCTTTTGGCATATAGTTCTCCTCAACTGAACGGGCTTACAGGCCCCAGAAATGTCGGGCACTCCGTCGCCTACATCTTAGAATCTAGTGCACAGCCTAGTGGCCTATGACATCATAAAGGCTTGCTGGAGTTTAAGCACCGCATTGACACAGGCTGCCTTGGACCTGGGGCCTGCCTGTTTCTCTGACGAGAAATGGATTGTGTTAAGAAGAGAAAATATGGAACAACAGTGTTTCCCTGCCACAGTTTAGCCTGCAACACTGTAAATTACAGTGAGGAAAACAACGTTTCCCTTCAAGCTCTTTTCCAAAGGGAACACAGAGCATTCTGCCTGCACTTTCTTTTGAGTTTTGTACTTCCCAGGTGCGGTAGAAGGGAGATACATCTGCTCTTCACATTTACACGTTGTAGTGGCTTAAGGAAAGAAGGACTCCATTGCGCTTCTTCTGGCGTATAGTTCTCCTCAACTGAACGTGGCTTACAGGTCCCAGTAGTGTCAGGCAGTCCGTCGTTTACATGTTGCATCCTAGTGCAGAGGCACATGGCCTAAGACACCGTAAAAGCTTCCTGCATTTATAGCACCGCTTTGACACACGCTGCCTTGGACCTGCGGCCTGCCTCTCTGTGTGACGAGAAACAGAGAGCTTGAGCTAGATGCTAGTCGTCCCATGTGTTTTACCTATTCCCTAACAATCCTTAGTGAATCCCTTCAAACCCTGTTTTCCAAAGGGTCCACAAAGCACTCTCCCTTTTCCTTCCTGTTGTCTTTGGGGCTTCCGGGTGCTGTAGAAGGTAGATACTTCTGTTGTTCACATTGACACCTTCAGGTGGCTTCCGAAAACGCTGAACGTTTTCAGGTCACTTTTCAAGCCCTCTTCTGCACAAGGACCACAGAGCATTACCCCTGCGCCTTCGTTCTGTGTTTTGTACTTCCCAGGTGCGGTAGAAGGGAGATACATCTGGTGTTCACATTTACACCTTCTAGTGGCTTAAGAAAAGAATGTCTCCATTTCCATTTTTTTGGCATATAGTTCTCCTCAACTGAACGTGGCTTACAGGGCCCAGAAGTGTCGGGCACACCGTCGCCTACATCTTTAAATCTAGTGCACAGCCTAGTGGCCTATAACACCATAAACGCTTGCTGGAGTTTAAGCACCGCTTTGACACAGGCTGCCTTGGATCTGGGGCCTGCCTATTTCTGTGACGAGAAATGGATTGTGTTAAGAAGAGAAGATATGGAACAACAGTGTTTCCCTGCCACAATTGAGCCTGCAACGCTGTAAATTCCAGTGAGGAAAACAACGTTTCCCTTCAAGCTCTTTTCCAAAGGGAACACAGAGCATTCTCCCTGCCCTTTCCCTTTGAGTTTTGTACTTCCAAGGTGCGGTAGAAGGGAGATACATCTGCTTTTCACTTTTACCCGTTGTAGTGGCTTAAGGAAGAAGGCCTCCATTGCCCTTCTTTTGGCATATGTTGTCCTCAACTGAAAGTGGCTTACAGATCCCAGAACTGATGGGCAGTCCTTCGCCTACATCTTAGAATCTAGTGCACAGCCTAGTGGCCTATGACACCATAAACGCTTGCTGGAGTTTAAGCACCGCTTTGACACAGGCTGTCTTTGATCTGGGGCCTGCCTATTTCTGTGACGAGAAATGGATTGTGTTAAGAAGAGAAGATATGGAACAACAGTGTTTCCCTGCCACAATTGAGCCTGCAACGCTGTAAATTCCAGTGAGGAAAACAATGTTTCCCTTCAAGCTCTTTTCCATAGGGGACACAGAGCATTCTCCCTGCACTTTCCCTTTGAGTTTTGTACTTCCCAGGTGCGGAAGAACGGGGATACATCTGCTGTTCACATTTACACATTCTACTGGCTTAAGGAAAGAAGGACTCCATTGCGATTCTTCTGGCATATAATTCTCCTCAACTGAACGTGGCTTACAGGTCCCAGAACAGACGGGCAGTCCTTCACCTACATCTTAGAATCTAGTGCACAGCCTAGTGGCCTATGACACCATAAACGCTTGCTGGAGTTTAAGCACCGCTTTGACACAGGCTGTCTTTGATCTGGGGCCTGCCTATTTCTGTGACGAGAAAGGCATTGTGTTAAGAAGAGAAGATATGGAACAACAGTGTTTCCCTGCCACAATTGAGCCTGCAACGCTGTAAATTCCAGTGAGGAAAACAATGTTTCCCTTCAAGCTCTTTTCCATAGGGAACACAGAGCATTCTCCCTGCACTTTCCCTTTGAATTTTGTACTTCCCAGGTGCGGTAGAAGGGAGATACATCTGCTGTTCACATTTACACGTTCTAGTGGCTTAAGGAAAGCAGGACTCCATTGCGATTCTTCTGGCATATAATTCTCCTCAACTGAACGTGGCTTACAGTTCCCAGAATTGACAGGCAGTCCTTCGCCTACATCTTAGAATCTAGTGCTCAGCCTAGTGGCCTATGACACCATAAACGCTTGCTGGAGTTTCAGCACCGCTTTGACACAGGCTGCCTTGGATCTGGGGCCTGCCTATTTCTGTGACGAGAAATGGATTGTGTTAAGAAGAGAAGATATGGAACAACAGTGTTTCCCTGCCACAATTGAGCCTACAACGCTGTAAATTCCAGTGAGGAAAACAACGTTTCCCTTCAAGCTCTTTTCCAAAGGGAACACAGAGCATTCTCCCTGCACTTTCCCTTTGAGTTTTGTACTTCCCAGGTGTGGTAGAAGGGAGATACATCTGCTGTTCACATTTACAGCTTCTAGTGGCTTAAGGAAAGAAGGACTCCATTGCGCTTCTTCTGGCATATAGTTCTCCTCAACTGAACGTGGCTTACAGGTCCCAGTAGTGTCAGGCAGTCCGTCGTTTACATGTTGCAGCCTAGTGCAGAGGCACATGGCCTAAGACACCGTAAAAGCTTCCTGCATTTATAGCACCGCTTTGACACATGCTGCCTTGGACCTGCGGACTGCCTCTCTGTGTGACGAGAAACAGAGAGCTTGAGCTCGATGCTAGTCGTCCCATGTGTTTTACTATTCCCTAACAATCCTTAGTGAATCCCTTCAAACCCTGTTTTCCAAAGGGACCACAAAGCACTCTCCCTTTTCCTTCCTGTTGTCTTTGGGACTTCCGGGTGCTGTAGAAGGTAGATACTTCTGTTGTTCACATTGACACCTTCAGGTGGCTTCCGAAAACGCTGAACGTTTTCAGGTCACTTTTCAAGCCCTCTTCTGCACAAGTACCACAGAGCATTCCCCCTGCGCCTTCGTTCTGTGTTTTCTACTTCCCAGGTGCGGTAGAAGGGAGATACATCTGCTGTTCACATTTACACCATCTAGTGGCTTAAGAAAAGAATGTCTCCATTTCCCTTCTTTTGGCATATAGTTCTCCTCAACTGAACGTGGCTTACAGGGCCCAGAAGTGTGGGGCACACCGTCGCCTACATCTTTAAATCTAGTGCACAGCCTAGTGGCCTATGACACCATAAACGCTTGCTGGAGTTTAAGCACCGCTTTGACACAGGCTGCCTTGGATCTGGGGCCTGCCTATTTCTGTGACGAGAAATGGATTGTGTTAAGAAGAGAAGATATGGAACAACAGTGTTTCCCTGCCACAATTGAGCCTGCAACGCTGTAAATTCCAGTGAGGAAAACAACGTTTCCCTTCAAGCTCTTTTCCAAAGGGAACACAGAGCATTCTCCCTGCACTTTCCCTTTGAGTTTTGTACTTCCCAGGTGCGGTAGAAGGGAGATACATCTGCTGTTCACATTTACCCGTTCTACTGGCTTAAGGAAAGAAGGCCTCCATTGCCCTTCTTTTGGCATATGATGTCCTCAAATGAAAGTGGTTTACAGATCCCAGAACTGACGGGCAGTCCTTCGCCTACATGTTAGAATCTAGAGCTCAGCCTAGTGGCCTATGACACCATAAACGCTTGCTGGAGTTTAAGCACCGCTTTGACACAGGCTGTCTTTGATCTGGGGCCTGCCTATTTCTGTGAGGAGAAATGGATTGTGTTAAGAAGAGAAGATATGGAACAACAGTGTTTCCCTGCCACAATTGAGCCTGCAACGCTGTAAATTCCAGTGAGGAAAACAACGTTTCCCTTCAAGCTCTTTTCCAAAGGGAACACAGAGCATTCTCCCTGCACTTTCCCTTTGAGTTTTGTACTTCCCAGGTGCGGTAGAAGGGAGATACATCTGCTCTTCACATTTACACGTTGTAGTGGCTTAAGGAAAGAAGGACTCCATTGCGCTTCTTCTGGCATATAGTTCTCCTCAACTGAACGTGGCTTACAGGTCCCAGTAGTGTCAGGCAGTCCGTCGTTTACATGTTGCATCCTAGTGCAGAGGCACATGGCCTAAGACACCGTAAAAGCTTCCTGCATTTATAGCACCGCTTTGACACACGCTGCCTTGGACCTGCGGCCTGCCTCTCTGTGTGATGAGAAACAGAGAGCTTGAGCTCGATGCTAGTCGTCCCATGTGTTTTACCTATTCCCTAACAATCCTTAGTGAATCCCTTCAAACCCTGTTTTCCAAAGGGTCCACAAAGCACTCTCCCTTTTCCTTCCTGTTGTCTTTGGGGCTTCCGGGTGCTGTAGAAGGTAGATACTTCTGTTGTTCACATTGACACCTTCAGGTGGCTTCCGAAAACGCTGAACGTTTTCAGGTCACTTTTCAAGCCCTCTTCTGCACAAGGACCACAGAGCATTCCCCCTGCGCCTTCGTTCTGTGTTTTGTACTTCCCAGGTGCGGTAGAAGGGAGATACATCTGGTGTTCACATTTACACCTTCTAGTGGCTTAAGAAAAGAAGGTCTCCATTGCCATTCTTTTGGCATATAGTTCTCCTCAACTGAACGTGGCTTACAGGGCCCAGAAGTGTCGGGCACACCGTCGCCTACATCTTTAAATCTAGTGCACAGCCTAGTTGCCTATGACACCATAAACGCTTGCTGGAGTTTAAGCACCGCATTGACACAGGCTGCCTTGGACCTGGGGCCTGCCTCTTTCTCTGACGAGAAATGGATTGTGTTAAGAAGAGAAGATATGGAACAACAGTGTTTCCCTGCCACAATTGAGCTTGCAACGCTGTAAATTCCAGTGAGGAAAACAACGTTTCCCTTCAAGCTCTTTTCCAAAGGGAACACAGAGCATTCTCCCTGCACTTTCCCTTTGAGTTTTGTACTTCCCAGGTGCGGTAGAAGGGAGATACATCTGCTGTTCACATTTACACGTTCTACTGGCTTAAGAAAAGAAGGATTCCATTGCGCTTCTTCTGGCATATAGTTCGCCTCAACTGAACGTGGCTTACAGGTCCGAGAACTGACGGGCAGTCCTTCGCCTACATCTTAGAATCTAGTGCACAGCCTAGTGGCCTATGACACCATAAACGCTTCCTGGAGTTTAAGTACCGCTTTGACACAGGCTGTCTTGGATCTGGGGCCTGCCTATTTCTGTGACGAGAAATGGATTGTGTTAAGAAGAGAAGATATGGAACAACAGTGTTTCCCTGCCACAATTGAGCCTGCAACGCTCTAAATCCCAGTGAGGAAAACAACGTTTCCCTTCAAGCTCTTTTCCAAAGGGAACACAGAGCATTCTCCCTGCACTTTCCCTTTGAGTTTTGTACTTCCCAGGTGCGGTAGAAGGGATATACATCTGCTGTTCACATTTACCCGTTCTAGTGGCTTAAGGAAAGAAGCCCTCCATTGCCCTTCTTTTGGCATATGTTGTCCTCAACTGAAAGAGGCTTACAGATCCCAGATCTGATGGGCAGTCCTTCGCCTACATCTTAGAATGTAGTGCACAGCCTAGTGGCCTATGACACCATAAACGCTTGCTGGAGTTTAAGCACTGCTTTGACACAGGCTGCCTTGGATCTGGGGCCTGCCTATTTCTGTGACGAGAAATGGATTGTGTTAAGAAGAGAAGATATGGCACAACAGTGTTTCCCTGCCACAGTTGAGCCTGCTACGGTGTAAATTCCAGTGAGGAAAACAACGTTTCCCTTCAAGCTCTTTTCCAAAGGGAACACAGAGCATTCTCCCTGCACTTTCCCTTTGAGTTTTGTACTTGCCAGGTGCGGTAGAAGGGAGATTCATCTGCTGTTCACATTTACAGCTTCTAGTGGCTTAAGAAAAGAAGGTCTCCATTGCCCTTGTTTTGGCATATAGTTCTCCTAAACTGAACGGTCTTACAGGTCCCAGAAGTGTCGGGCACTCCGTCGCCTACATCTTAGTATCTAGTGCACAGCCTAGTGGCCTATGACATCATAAACGCTTGCTGGAGTTTAAGCACCGCATTGACACAGGCTGCCTTGGACCTGGGGCCTGCCTCTTTCTCTGACGAGAAATGGATTGTGTTAAGAAGAGAAGATATGGAACAACAGTGTTTCCCTGCCACAATTGAGCTTGCAACGCTGTAAATTCCAGTGAGGAAAACAACGTTTCCCTTCAAGCTCTTTTCCAAAGGGAACACAGAGCATTCTCCCTGCACTTTCCCTTTGAGTTTTGTACTTCCCAGGTGCGGTAGAAGGGAGATACATCTGCTGTTCACATTTACACGTTCTACTGGCTTAAGAAAAGAAGGATTCCATTGCGCTTCTTCTGGCATATAGTTCGCCTCAACTGAACGTGGCTTAGAGGTCCGAGAACTGACGGGCAGTCCTTCGCCTACATCTTAGAATCTAGTGCACAGCCTAGTGGCCTATGACACCATAAACGCTTGCTGGAGTTTAAGCACCGCTTTGACACAGGCTGTCTTTGATCTGGGGCCTGCCTATTTCTGTGACGGGAACTGGATTGTGTTAAGAAGAGAAGATATGGAACAACAGTGTTTCCCTGCCACAATTGAGCCTACAACGCTCTAAATCCCAGTGAGGAAAACAACTTTCCCTTCAAGCTCTCTTTTCCAAAGGGAACACAGAGCATTCTCCCTGCACTTTCCCTTTGAGTTTTGTACTTCCCAGGTGCGGTAGAAGGGAGATACTTTTGCTGTTCACATTTACCCGTCCTAGTGGCTTAAGGAAAGAAGGCCTCCATTGCACTACTTCTGGAACATAATTCTCCTCAACTGAACGTGGCTTAGAGGTCCCAGAACTGACAGGCAGTCCTTCGCCTACATCTTAGAATCTAGTGCACAGCCTAGTGGCCTATGACACCATAAACGCTTGCTGGAGTTTAAGCACCGCTTTGACACAGGCTGCCTTGGATCTGGGGCCTGCCTATTTCTGTAACGAGAAATGGATTGTGTTAAGAAGAGAAGATATGGAACAACAGTGTTTCCCTGCCACAGTTGAGCCTGCTACGGTGTAAATTCCAGTGAGGAAAACAACGTTTCCCTTCAAGCTCTTTTCCAAAGGGAACACAGAGCATTCTCCCTGCACTTTCCCTTTGAGTTTTGTACTTGCCAGGTGCGGTAGAAGGGAGATTCATCTGCTGTTCACATTTAAAGCTTCTAGTGGCTTAAGAAAAGAAGGTCTCCATTGCCCTTGTTTTGGCATATAGTTCTCCTAAACTGAACGGTCTTACAGGTCCCAGAAGTGTCGGGCACTCCGTCGCCTACATCTTAGAATCTAGTGCACAGCCTAGTGGCCTATGACATCAAAAACGCTTGCTGGAGTTTCAGCACCGCATTGACACAGGCTGCCTTGGACCTGCGGCCTGCCTCTCCGTGTGACGAGAAACAGAGAGCTTGAGCTCGATGCTAGTCATCCCATGTGTTTTACCTATTCCCTAACAATCCTTAGTGAATCCCTTCAAACCCTGTTTTCCAAAGGGAACACAAAGCACTCTCCCTTTGCCTTCCTGTGGTCTTTGGGGCTTCCGGGTGCTGTAGAAGATAGATACTTCTGTTGTTCACATTGACACCTTCAGGTGGCTTCCGAAAACGCTGAACGTTTTCAGGTCACTTTTCAAGCCCTCTTCTCCACAAGGACCACAGAGCATTCCCCTGCGCCTTCGTTCTGTGTTTTTTACTTCCCAGGTGCGGTAGAAGGGAGATACATCTGCTGTTCACATTTACACGTTCTAGTGGCTTAAGGAAAGAAGGCCTCCATTGCCCTTCTTTTGGCATATAGTTGTCCTCAACTCAAAGTGACTTACAGGTCCCAGTAGTGTCAGGCAGTCCGTCGTTTACATGTTGCATCCTAGTGCAGAGGCACATGGCCTAAGACACCGTAAAAGCTTCCTGCATTTATAGCACCGCTTTCACACACGCTGCCTTGGACCAGCGGCCTGCCTCTCTGTGTGACGAGAAATAGAGAGCTTGAGCTCGATCCTAGTCGTCCCATGTGTTTTACCTATTCCCTAACAATCCTTAGTGAATCCCTTCAAACCCTGTTTTCCAAAGGGACCACAAAGCACTCTCCCTTTGCCTTCCTGTGGTCTTTGGGGCTTCCCGGTGCTGTAGAAGGTAGATAATTCTGTTGTTCACATTGACACCTTGTAGTGGCTTCCGAAAACGCTGAAGGTTTTCAGGTCATTTTTCAAGCCCTCTTCTCCACAAGGACCACAGAGCATTCCCCCTGCGCCTTCGTTCTGTGTTTTGTACTTCCCAGGTGCGGTAGAAGGGAGATACATCTGCTGTTCACATTTACACCTTCTAGGGGCTTAAGCAAAGAAGTTCTCGATTGCCCTTCTGTTGGCATATAGTTCTCCTCAACTGAACGTGGCTTACAGGGCCCAGAAGTGTCGGGCACTCCTTCGCCTACATCTTAGAATCTAGTGCACAGCCTAGTGGCCTATGACACCATAAACGCTTGCTGGAGTTTAAGCACCGCTTTGACACAGGCTGCCTTGGATCTGGGGCCTGCCTATTTCTGTGACGAGAAATGGATTGTGTTAAGAAGAGAAGATATGGAACAACAGTGTTTCCCTGACACCATTGAGCCTGCAACGCTGTAAATTCCTGTGAGGAAAACAACTTTTCCCTTCAAGCTCTTTTCCAAAGGGAACACAGAGCATTCTCCCTGCACTTTCCCTTTGAGTTTTGTACTTCCCAGGTGCGGTAGAAGGGATATACATCTGCTCTTCACATTTACACGTTCTAGTGGCTTAAGGAAAGAAGAACTCCATTGCGCTTCTCCTGGCATATAGTTCTCCTCAACTGAACGTGGCTTACAGGTCCCAGAACTGACGGGCAGTCCTTCGCCTACATCTTAGAATCTAGTGCACAGCCTAGTGGCCTATGACACCATAAACGCTTGCTGGAGTTTAAGCACCGCTTTGACACAGGCTGTCTTTTATCTGGGGCCTGCCTATTTCTGTGATGATAAATGGATTGTGTTAAGAAGAGAAGATATGGAACAACAGTGTTTCCCTGCCACAATTGAGCCTGCAACGCTGTAAATTCCAGTGAGGAAAACAATGTTTCCCTTCAAGCTCTTTTCCATAGGGAACACAGAGCATTCTCCCTGCACTTTCCCTTTGAGTTTTGTACTTCCCAGGTGCGGTAGAAGGGAGAAACATCTGCTGTTCACATTTACACGTTCCAGTAGCTTAAGGAATGAAGGACTCCATTGCGCTTCTTCTGGCATATAATTCTCCTCAACTGAACGTGGCTTACAAGTCCCAGAACTGACAGGCAGTCCTTCGCCTACATCTTAGAATCTAGTGCACAGCCTAGTGGCCTATGACACCATAAACGCTTGCTGGAGTTTAAGCACCGCTTTGACACAGGCTGCCTTGGATATGGGGCCTGTCTATTTCTGTGACGAGAAATTCAATGTGTTAAGAAGAGAAGATATGGAACAACAGTGTTTCCCTGCCACAATTGAGCCTGCAATGCTCTAAATCCCAGTGAGGAAAAAAGTTTCCCTTCAAGCTCTCTTTTACAAAGGGAACACAGAGCATTCTCCCTGCACTTTCCTTTTGAGTTTTGTACTTCCCAGTTGCGGTAGAAGGGAGATACTATTGCTGTTCACATTTACCCGTTCTAGTGGCTTAAGGAAAGAAGGCCTCCATTGCCCTTCTTTTGGCATATAGTTGTCCTCAACTCAAAGTGGCTTACAGGTCCCAGTAGTGTCAGGCAGTCCGTCGTTTACATGTTGCATCCTAGTGCAGAGGCACATGGCCTAAGACACCATAAAAGCTTCCTGCATTTTTAGCACCGCTTTGACACACGCTGCCTTGGACCTGCGGCCTGCCTCTCTGTGTGACGAGAAACAGAGAGCTTGAGCTCGATGCTAGTCGTCCCATGGGTTTTACCTATTCCCTAACAATCCTTAGTGAATCCCTTCACACCCTGTTTTCCAAAGCGACCACAAAGCACTCTCCCTTTGCCTTCCTGTGGTCTTTGGGGCTTCCCGGTGCTGTAGAAGGTAGATACTTCTGTTGTTCACATTGACACCTTTTAGTGGCTTCCGAAAACGCTGAAGGTTTTCAGGTCACTTTTCAAGCCCACTTCTCCACAAGGACCACAGAGGATTCCCCCTGTGCCTTGGTTCTGTGTTTTGTACTTCCCAGGTGCGGTAGAAGGGAGATACATCTGCTGTTCACATTTACAGCTTCTAGTGGCTTAAGAAAAGAAGGTCTCGATTGCCCTTCTGTTGGCATATAGTTCTCCTCAACTGAACGTGGCTTACAGGGCCCAGAAGTGTCGGGCACTCCGTCGCCTACATCTTAGAATCTAGTGCACAGCCTAGTGGCCTATGACACCATAAACGCTTGCTGGAGTTTATGCACTGCTTTGACACAGGCTGCCTTGGATCTGGGGCCTGCCTATTTCTGTGACGAGAAATGGATTGTGTTAAGTAGAGAAGATATGGAACAACAGTGTTTCCCTGCCACAATTGACCCTGCAACGCTGTAAATTCCAGTGAGGAAAACAACGTTTCCCTTCAAGCTCTTTTCCAAAGGGAACACAGAGCATTCTCCCTGCATTTTCCCTTTGAGTTTTGTACTTCCCAGGTGCGGTAGGAGGAAGATACATCTGCTGTTCACATTTACAGCTTCTAGTGTCTTAAGGAAAGAATGTCTCCATTGCCCTTCTTTTGGCATATATTTCTCCTCAACTGAACGGGCTTACAGGTCCCAGAAGTGTCGGGCACTCCGTCGCCTACATCTTAGAATCTAGTGCACAGCCTAGTGGCCTATGACATCATAAACGCTTGCTGGAGTTTAAGCACCGCATTGACACAGGCTGCCTTGGACCTGGGGCCTGCCTCTTTCTCTGACGAGAAATGGATTGTGTTAAGAAGAGAAGATATGGAACAACAGTGTTTCCCTGCCACAATTGAGCCTGCAACACTGTAAATTCCAGTGAGGAAAACATCGTTTCCCTTCAAGCTCTTTTCCAAAGGGAACACAGAGCATTCTCCCTGCACTTTCCCTTTGAGTTTTGTACTTCCCAGGTGCGGAAGAAGGGAGAAACATCTGCTGTTCACATTTACACGTTCTACTGGATTAAGGAAAGAAGGACTCCATTGCGCTTCTTCTGGCATATAATTCTCCTCAACTGAACGTGGCTTACAGGTCCCAGAACTGACGGGCAGTCCTTCGCCTACATCTTAGAATCTAGTGCACAGCGTAGTGGCCTATGACACCATAAACGCTTGCTGGAGTGTAAGCACCGCTTTGACACAGGCTGCCTTGGATCTGGGGCCTGTCTATTTCTGTGACGAGAAATTCATTGTGTTAAGAAGAGAAGATATGGAACAACAGTGTTTCCCTGCCACAATTGAGCCTGCAATGCTCTAAATCCCAGTGAGGAAAACAGTTTCCCTTCAAGCTCTCTTTTCCAAAGGGAACACAGAGCATTCTCCCTGCACTTTCCTTTTGACTTTTGTACTTCCCAGTTGCGGTAGAAGGGAGATACTATTGCTCTTCACATTTACCCGTTCTAGTGGCTTAAGGAAAGAAGGCCTCCATTGCCCTTCTTTTGGCATATAGTTGTGCTCAACTCAAAGTGGCTTACAGGTCCCAGTAGTGTCAGGCAGTCCGTCGTTCACATCTTGCATCCTAGTGCAGAGGCACATGGCCTAAGACACCGTAAAAGCTTCCTGCATTTATAGCACTGCTTTGACACACGCTGCCTTGGACCTGCGGCCTGCCTCTCTGTGTGACGAGAAACAGAGAGCTTGAGCTCGATGCTAGTCATCCCATGTGTTTTACCTATTCCCTAACAATCCTTAGTGAATCCCTTCACACCCTGTTTTCCAAAGCGACCACAAAGCACTCTCCCTTTGCCTTCCTGTGGTCTTTGGGGCTACCCGGTGCTGTAGAAGGTAGATACTTCTGTTGTTCACATTGACACCTTCTTGTGCCTTCCGAAAACGCTGAAGGTTTTCAGGTCACTTTTCAAGCCCTCTTCTCCACAAGGACCACAGAGCATTCCCCCTGCGCCTTCGTTCTGTGTTTTGTACTTCCCAGGTGCGGTAGAAGGGAGATACATCTGCTGTTCACATTTACAGCTTCTAGTGGCTTAAGAAAAGAAGGTCTCCATTGCCCTTCTTTTGGCATATAGTTCTCCTGAACTGAACGTGGCTTACAGGGCCCAAAAGTGTCGGGCACTCCGTCGCCTACATCTTAGAATCTAGTGCACAGCCTAGTGGCCTATGACACCATAAACGCTTGCTGGAGTTTAAGCACCGCTTTGACACAGGCTGCCTTGGATCTGGGGCCTGCCTATTTCTGTAAAGAGAAATGGATTGTGTTAAGAAGAGAAGATATGGAACAACAGTGTTTCCCTGCCACAATTGAGCCTGCAACGGTGTAAATTCCAGTGAGGAAAACAACGTTTCCCTTCAAGCTCTTTTCCAAAGGGAACACAGAGCATTCTCCCTGCATTTTCCCATTGAGTTTTGTACTTCCCAGGTGCGGTAGAAGAGAGATACATCTGCTGTTCACATTTACAGCTTCTAGTGTCTTAAGGAAAGAAGGTCTCCATTGCCCTTCTTTTGGCATATATTTCTCCTCAACTGAACGGGCTTACAGGTCCCAGAAGTGTCGGGCACTCCGTCGCCTACATCTTAGAATCTAGTGCACAGCCTAGTGGCCTATGACATCATAAACGCTTGCTGGAGTTTAAGCACCGCATTGACACAGGCTGCCTTGGACCTGGGGCCTGCCTCTTTCTCTGACGAGAAATGGATTGTGTTAAGAAGAGAAGATTTGGAACAACAGTGTTTCCCTGCCACAATTGAGCCTGCAACGCTGTAAATTCCAGTGAGGAAAACATCGTTTCCCTTCAAGCTCTTTTCCAAAGGGAACACAGAGCATTCTCCCTGCACTTTCCCTTTGAGTTTTGTACTTCCCAGGTGCGGTAGAAGGGAGATACATCTGCTGTTCACATATACACGTTCTAGTGGCTTAAGCAAAGAAGGACTCCATTGCCCTTCTTTTGGCATATAGTTCTCCTCAACTGAACGTGGCTTCCAGGTCCCAGAACTGACGGGCAGTCCTTCGCCTACATCTTAGAATCTAGTGCACAGCCTAGTGGCCTATGACACCATAAACGCTTGCTGGAGTTTAAGCACCGCTTTGACACAGGCTGCCTTGGATCTGGGGCCTGCCTATTTCTGTGATGAGAACTGGATTGTGTTAAGAAGAGAAGATATGGAACAACAGTGTTTCCCTGCCACAATTGAGCCTGCAATGCTCTAAATCCCAGTGAGGAAAACAACTTTCCCTTCAAGCTCTCTTTTCCAAAGGGAACACAGAGCATTCTCCCTGCACTTTCCCTTTGAGTTTTGTACTTCCCAGGTGCGGTAGAAGGGAGATACATCTGCTGTTCACATTTACACGTTTTAGGGGCTTAAGGAAAGAAGGCCTCCATTGCCCTTCTTTTGGCATATGTTGTCCTCAACTGAAAGTGGCTTACAGATCCCAGAACTGATGGGCAGTCCTTCGCCTACATCTTAGAATCTAGTGCACAGCCTAGTGGCCTATGACACCATAAACGCTTGCTGGAGTTTAAGCACCGCTTTGACACAGGCTGTCTTTGATCTGGGGCCTGCCTATTTCTGTGACGAGAAATGGATTGTGTTAAGAGAAAATATGGAACAACAGTGTTTCCCTGCCACAATTGAGCCTGCAACGCTGTAAATTCCAATGAGGAAAACAATGTTTCCCTTCAAGCTCTTTTCCATAGGGGACAAAGAGCATTCTCCCTGCACTTTCCCTTTGAGTTTTGTACTTCCCAGGTGCGGAAGAAGGGAGATATATCTGCTGTTCACACTTACACGTTCTACTGGCTTAAGGAAAGAAGGACTCCATTGCGCTTCTTTTGGCATATAATTCTGCTCAACTGAACGTGGCTTACAGGTCCCAGAACTGACGGGCAGTCCTTCGCCTACATCTTAGAACCTAGTGCACAGCGTAGTGGCCTATGACACCATAAACGCTTGCTGGAGTTTAAGCACCGCTTTGACACAGGCTGCCTTGGATCTGGGGCCTGTCTATTTCTGTGACGAGAAATTCATTGTGTTAAGAAGAGAAGATATGGAACAACAGTGTTTCCCTGCCACAATTGAGCCTGCAATGCTCTAAATCCCAGTGAGGTAAAAAGTTTCCCTTCAAGCTCTCTTTTACAAAGGGAACACAGAGCATTCTCCCTGCACTTTCCTTTTGAGTTTTGTACTTCCCAGTTGCGGTAGAAGGGAGATACTATTGCTGTTCACATTTACCCGTTCTAGTGGCTTAAGGAAAGAAGGCCTACATTGCCCTTCTTTTGGCATATAGTTGTCCTCAACTCAAAGTGGCTTACAGGTCCCAGTAGTGTCAGGCAGTCCGTCGTTTACATGTTGCATCCTAGTGCAGAGGCAAATGGCCTAAGACACCGTAAAAGCTTCCTGCATTTATAGCACCGCTTTGACACACGCTGCCTTGGACCTGCGGCCTGCCTCTCTGTGTGACGAGAAACAGAGAGCTTGAGCTCGATGCTAGTCGTCCCATGGGTTTTACCTATTCCCTAACAATCCTTAGTGAATCCCTTCACACCCTGTTTTCCAAAGCGACCACAAAGCACTCTCCCTTTGCCTTCCTGTGGTCTTTGGGGCTTCCCGGTGCTGTAGAAGGTAGATACTTCTGTTGTTCACATTGACACCTTCTAGTGGCTTCCGAAAACGCTGAAGGTTTTCAGGTCACTTTCAAGGCCTCTTCTCCACAAGGACCACAGAGCATTCCCCCTGCGCCTTCGTTCTGTGTTTTGTACTTCCCAGGTGCGGTAGAAGGGAGATACATCTGCTGTTCACATTTACAGCTTCTAGTGGCTTAAGAAAAGAAGGTCTCCATTGCCCTTCTTTTGGCATATAGTTCTCCTGAACTGAACGTGGCTTACAGGGCCCAAAAGTGTCGGGCACTCCGTCGCCTACATCTTAGAATCTAGTGCACAGCCTAGTGGCCTATGACACCATAAACGCTTGCTGGAGTTTAAGCACCGCTTTGACACAGGCTGTCTTTGATCTGGGGCCTGCCTATTTCTGTGAGGAGAAATGGATTGTGTTAAGAAGAGAAGATATGGAACAACAGTGTTTCCCTGCCACAATTGAGCCTGCAACGGTGTAAATTCCAGTGAGGAAAACAAAGTTTCCCTTCAAGCTCTTTTCCAAAGGGAACACAGAGCATTCTCCCTGCAGTTTCCCATTGAGTTTTGTACTTCCCAGGTGCGGTAGAAGGGAGATACATCTACTGTTCACCTTTACAGCTTCTAGTGGCTTAAGAAAAGAAGGTCTCCATTGCCCTTCTTTTGGCATATAGTTCTAATCAACTGAACGGGCTTACAGGTCCCAGAAGTGTCGGGCACTCCGTCGCCTACATCTTAGAATCTAGTGCACAGCCTAGTGGCCTATGACACCATAAAAGCTTGCTGGAGTTTCAGCACCGCTTTGACACAGGTTGCCTTGGACCTGGGGCCTCCCTGTTTCTCTGACGAGAAATGCATTGTGTTAAGAAGAGAAGATATGGAACAACAGTGTTTCCCTGCCACAATTGAGCCTGCAACGCTGTAAATTCCAGTGAGGAAAACAACGTTTCCCTTCAAGCTCTTTTCCAAAGGGAACACAGAGCATTCTCCCTGCACTTTCCCTTTGAGTTTTGTACTTCCCAGGTGCGGTAGAAGGGAGATACATCTGCTGTTCACATTTACACGTTCTAGTGGCTTAAGGAAAGAAGGACTCCATTGCGCTTCTTCTGGCATATAGTTCTCCTCAACTGAACGTGGCTTACAGGACCCAGAACTGACGGGCAGTCCCTCGCCTACATCTTAGAATCTAGTGCACAGCCTAGTGGCCTATGACACCATAAACTCTTGCTGGAGTTTAAGCACCGCTTTGACACAGGCTGCCTTGTATCTGGGGCCTGCCTATTTCTGTGACGAGAACTGGATTGTGTTAAGAAGAGAAGATATGGAACAACAGTGTTTCCCTGCCACAATTGAGTCTGCAACGCTCTAAATCCCAGTGAGGAAAACAACTTTCCCTTCAAGCTCTCTTTTCCAAAGGGAACACAGAGCATTCTCCCTGCATTTTCCCTTTGAATTTTGTACTTCCCAGGTGCGGTAGAAGGGAGATACTTTTGCTGTTCACATTTACCCGTTCTAGGGGCTTAAGGAAAGAATGCCTCCATTGCCCTTCTTTTGGCATATGTTGTCCTCAACTGAAAGTGGCTTACAGATCCCAGAACTGATGGGCAGTCCTTCGCCTACATCTTAGAATCTAGTGCACAGCCTAGTGGCCTATGACACCATAAACTCTTGCTGGAGTTTAAGCACCGCTTTGACACAGGCTGTCTTGGATCTGGGGCCTGCCTATTTCTGTGACGAGAAATGGATTGTGTTAAGAAGAGAAGATATGGAACAACAGTGTTTCCCTGCCACCATTGAGCCTGCAACGCTGTAAATTCCAGTGAGGAAAACAACTTTTCCCTTCAACCTCTTTTCCAAAGGGAACACAGAGCATTCTCCCTGCACTTTCCCTTTGAGTTTTGTACTTCCCAGGTGCGGTAGAAGGGAGATACATCTGCTGTTCACATTTACACCTTCTACTGGCTTAAGGAAAGAAGGACTCTATTGCGCTTCTTCTGGCATATAATTCTCCTCAACTGACGTGGCTTACAGGTCCCAGAACTGACGGGCAGTCCTTCGCCTACATCTTAGAATCTAGTGCACAGCCTAGTGGCCTATGATACCATAAACGCTTGCTGGAGTTTAAGCACGGCTTTGACACAGGCTGTCTTTGATCTGGGGCCTGCCTATTTCTGTGACGAGAAATGGATTGTGTTAAGAAGAGAAGATATGGAACAACAGTGTTTCCCTGCCACAATTGTGCCAGCAACTGTGTAAATTCCAGTGAGGAAAACAACGTTTCCCTTCAAGGTCTTTTCCAAAGGGAACACAGAGCATTCTACCTGCACTTTCCCATTGAGTTTTGTACTTCCCAGGTGCGGTAGAAGGGAGATACATCTGCTGTTCACATTTACACGTTCTAGTGGCTTAAGGAAAGAAGGACTCCATTGCGCTTCTTCTGGCATATAGTTCTCCTCAACTGAACGTGGCTTACAGGTCCCAGAACTGACGGGCAGTCCTTCGCCTACATCTTAGAATCTAGTGCACAGCCTAGTGGCCTATGACACCATAAACGCTTGCTATAGCTTAAGCACCGCTTTGACACAGGCTGCCTTGGATCTGGGGCCTGCCTATTTCTGTGATGAGAAATGTATTGTGTTAAGAAGAGAAGATATGGAACAACAGTGTTTCCCTGCCACAATTGTGCCAGCAACTGTGTAAATTCCAGTGAGGAAAACAACGTTTCCCTTCAAGCTCTTTTCCAAAGGGAACACAGAGCATTCTACCTGCACTTTCCCATTGAGTTTTGTACTTCCCAGGTGCGGTAGAAGGGAAATACATCTGCTGTTCACATTTACACGTTCTAGTGGCTTAAGGAAAGAAGGACTCCATTGTGCTTCTTCTGGCATATAGTTCTCCTCAACTGAACGTGGCTTACAGGTCCCAGAACTGACGGGCAGTCCTTCGCCTACATCTTAGAATCTAGTGCACAGCCTAGTGGCCTATGACACCATAAACGCTTGCTGGAGTTTAGGCACCACTTCGACACAGGCTGCCTTGGATCTGGGGCCTGCCTATTTCTGTGACGAGAAATGCATTGTATTAAGAAGAGAAGTTATGGAAAAACAGTGTTTCCCTGCCACAATTGAGCCTGCAACGCTCTAAATCCCAGTGAGGAAAAAAAGTTTCCCTTCAAGCTCTCTTTTCCAAAGGGAACACAGAGGATTCTCCCTGCACTTTCCTTTTGAGTTTTGTACTTCCCAGTTGCGGTAGAAGGGAGATAATATTGCTGGTCACATTTACCCGTTCTAGTGGCTTAAGGAAAGAATGCCTCCATTGCCCTTCTTTTGGCATATAGTTGTCCTCAACTCAAAGTGGCTTACAGGTCCCAGAAGTGTCAGGCAGTCTTTCGCCTACATCTTAGAATCTAGTGCACAGCCTAGTGGCCTATGACACCATAAACGCTTGCTGGAGTTTAGGCACCACTTCGACACAGGCTGCCTTGGATCTGGGGCCTGCCTATTTCTGTGACAAGAAATGTATTGTGTTAAGAAGAGAAGATATGGAACAACAGTATTTTCCTGCCACAGTTGAGCCTGCAAAGTTCTAAATCCCAGTGAGGATAAAAAGTTTCCCTTTAAGCTCTCTTTTCCAAAGGGAACACAGAGCATTCTCCTGCACTTTCCTTTTGAGTTTCGTACTTCCCAGGTGCGGTAGAAGGGCGATACTTTTGCTGTTCACATTTCCCCGTTCTACTGGCTTAGGGAAAGAATGCCTCCATTGTCCTTCTTTTGGCATATCGTTGTCCTCAACTCAAAGTGGCTTACAGGTCCCAGTAGTGTCAGGCAGTCCGTCGTTTACATGTTGCATTCTAGTGCAGAGGCACGTGGCCTAAGACACCGTAAAAGCTTCCTGCATTTAAAGCACCGCTTTGACACACGCTGCCTTGGACCTGCGGCCTGCCTCTCTGTGTGACGAGAAACAGAGAGCTTGAGCTCGATGCTAGTCGTCCCATGGGTTTTACCTATTCCCTAACAATCCTTAGTGAATCCCTTCACACCCTGTTTTCCAAAGCGACCACAAAGCACTCTCCCTTTGCCTTCCTGTGGTGTTTGGGGCTTCACGGTGCTGTAGAAGGTAGATACTTCTGTTGTTCACATTGACACCTTCTAGTGTCTTCCGAAAACGCTGAAGGTTTTCAGGTCACTTTTCAAGCCCACGTCTCCACAGGGACCACAGAGCATTCCCCCTGCGCCTTCGTTCTGTGTTTTGTACTTCCCAGGTGCGGTAGAAGGGAGATACATCTGCTGTTCACATTTACAGCTTCTAGTGGCTTAAGAAAAGAAGGTCTCGATTGCCCTTCTGTTGGCATATAGTTCTCCTCAACTGAACGTGGCTTACAGGTCCCAGAAGTGTCGGGCACTCCGTCGCCTACATCTTAGAATCTAGTGCACAGCCTAGTGGCCTATGACACCATAAACACTTGCTGGAGTTTAAGCACCGCTTTGACACAGGCTGCCTTGGATCTGGGGCCTGCCTATTTCTGTGAGGAGAAATGGATTGCGTTAAGAATAGAGAAGATATGGAACAACAGTGTTTCCCTGCCACAATTGAGCCTGCAACGCTGTAAATTCCAGTGAGGAAAACAACGTTTCCCTTCAAGCTCTTTTCCAAAGGGAACACAGAGCATTCTCCCTGCATTTTCCATTGAGTTTTGTACTTCCCAGGTGCGGTAGAAGGGAGATACATCTGCTGTTCACATTTACAGCTTCTACTGGCTTAAGAAAAGAAGGTCTCCATTGCCCTTCTTTTGGCATATAGTTCTCCACAACTGAACGGGCTTACAGGTCCCAGAAGTGTCGGGCACTCCGTCGCCTACATCTTAGAATCTAGTGCACAGCCTAGTGGCCTATGACATCATAAACGCTTGCTGGAGTTTAAGCACCGCATTGACACAGGCTGCCTTGGACCTGGGGCCTGACTCTTTCTCTGACGAGAAATGGATTGTGTTAAGAAGAGAAGATATGGAACAACAGTGTTTCCCTGCCACAATTGAGCTTGCAACGCTGTAAATTCCAGTGAGGAAAACAACGTTTCCCTTCAAGCTCTTTTCCAAAGGGAACACAGAGCATTCTCCCTGCACTTTCCCTTTGAGTTTTGTAGTTCCCAGGTGCAGTAGAAGGGAGATACATCTGCTGTTCACATTTACCCGTTCTAGTGGCTTAAGGAAAGAAGGCCTCCATTGCCCTTCTTTTGGCATATGTTGTCCTCAACTGAAAGTGGCTTACAGATCCCAGAACTGATGGGCAGTCCTTCGCCTACATCTTAGAATCTAGTGCACAGCCTAGTGGCCTATGACACCATAAACGCTTGCTGGAGTTTAAGCACCGCTTTGACACAGGCTGTCTTTGATCTGGGGCCTGCCTATTTCTGTGACGAGAAATGGATTGTGTTAAGAGAAGATATGGAACAACAGTGTTTCCCTGCCACAATTGAGCCTGCAACGCTGTAAATTCCAGTGAGGAAAACAATGTTTCCCTTCAAGCTCTTTTCCATAGGGGACACAGAGCATTCTCCCTGCACTTTCCCTTTGAGTTTTGTACTACCCAGGTGCGGTAGAAGGGAGATACATCTGCTGTTCACATTTACACGTTCTAATGGCTTAAGGAAAGAAGGACTCCATTGCGCTTCTTCTGGCATATAATTCTCCTCAACTGAACGTGGCTTACAGGTCCCAGAACTGACGGGCAGTCCTTCGCCTACATCTTAGAATCTAGTGCACAGCCTAGTGGCCTATGACACCATAAACGCTTGCTGGAGTTTAAGCACGGCTTTGACACAGCCTGACTTTGATCTGGGGCCTGCCTATTTCTGTGACGAGAAATGGATTGTGTTAAGAAGAGAAGATATGGAACAACAGTGTTTCCCTGCCACCATTGAGCCTGCAACGCTGTAAATTCCAGTGAGGAAAACAATGTTTCCCTTCAAGCTCTTTTCCATAGGGAACACAGAGCATTCTCCCTGCACTTTCCCTTTGAGTTTTTTACATCCCAGGTTCGGTAGAAGGGAGATACATCTGCTGTTCACATTTACACGTTCTAGTGGCTTAAGGAAAGAAGGACTCCATTGCGCTTCTTCTGGCATATAATTCTCCTCAAATGAACGTGGCTTACAGGTCCCAGTAGTGTCAGGCAGTCCTTCGCCTACATCTTAGAATCTAGTGCACGGCCTAGTGGCCTATGACACCGTAAACGCTTGCTGGAGTTTAGGCACCACTTTGACACAGGCTGCCTTGGATCTGGGGCTTGCCTCTTTCTGTGACGAGAAATGCATTGTGTTAAGAAGACAAGATATGGAACAACAGTGTTTCCCAGCCACAATTGAGCCTGCAACGCTCTAAATCCCAGTGAGGAAAAAAAGTTTCCCTTCAAGCTTACTTTTCCAAAGGGAACACAGAGCATTCTCCCTGCACTTTCCTTTTGAGTTTTGTACTTCCCAGTTGTGGTAGAAGGGAGATACTATTGCTGTTCACATTTACCCGTTCTAGTGGCTTAAGGAAAGAAGGCCTCCATTGCCCTTCTTTTGGCATATAGTTGTCCTCAACTCAAAGTGGCTTACAGGTCCCAGTAGTGTCAGGCAGTCCGTCGTTTACATGTTGCATCCTAGTGCAGAGGCACATGGCCTAACACCGTAAAAGCTTCCTGCATTTATTGCACCGCTTTGACACACGCTGCCTTGGACCTGCGGCCTGCCTCTCTGTGTGACGAGAAACAGAGAGCTTGAGCTCGATGCTAGTCGTCCCATGTGTTTTACCTATTCCCTAACAATCCTTAGTGAATCCCTTCAAACCCTGTTTTCCAAAGGGACCACAAAGCACTCTCCCTTTGCCTTCCTTTGGTCTTTGGAGCTTCCGGGTGCTGTAGAAGGTAGATACTTCTGTTGTTCACATTGACACGTTCAGGAGTCTTCCGAAAACACTGAACGTTTTCAGGTCACTTTTCAAGCCCTCTTCTCCACAAGGACCACAGAGCATTCGCCCTGCGCCTTCGTTCTGTGTTTTGTACTTCCCAGGTGCGGTAGAAGGGAGATACATCTGCTGTTCACATTTACACGTTCTAGTGGCTTAAGGAAAGAAGGACTCCATTGCGCTTCTTCTGGCATATAGTTCTCCTCAACTGAACGTGGCTTACAGGTCCCAGAACTGACGGGCAGTCCTTCGCCTACATCTTAGAATCTAGTGCACAGCCTAGTGGCCTATGACACCATAAACGCTTGCTGGAGTTTAGGCACCACTTCGACACAGGCTGCCTTGGATCTGGGGCCTGCCTATTTCTGTGACGAGAAATGCATTGTATTAAGAAGAGAAGTTATGGAACAACAGTGTTTCCCTGCCACAATTGAGCCTGCAACGCTCTAAATCCCAGTGAGGAAAAAATGTTTCCCTTCAAGCTCTCTTTTCCAAAGGGAACACAGCGGATTCTCCCTGCACTTTCCTTTTGAGTTTTGTACTTCCCAGTTGCGGTAGAAGGGAGATAATATTGCTGGTCACATTTACCCGTTCTAGTGGCTTAAGGAAAGAAGGCCTCCATTGTCCTTCTTTTGGCATATAGTTGTCCTCAACTCAAAGTGGATTACAGGTCCCAGTAGTGTCAGGCAGTCCGTCGTTTACATGTTGCATTCTAGTGCAGAGGCACGAGGCCTAAGACACCGTAAAAGCTTCCTGCATTTAAAGCACCGCTTTGACACACGCTGACTTGGACCTGCGGCCTGCCTCTCTGTGTGACGAGAAACAGAGAGCTTGAGCTCGATGCTAGTCGTCCCATGGGTTTTACCTATTCCCTAACAATCCTTAGTGAATCCCTTCACACCCTGTTTTCCAAAGCGACCACAAAGCACTCTCCCTTTGCCTTCCTGTGGTCTTTGGGGCTTCCCGGTGCTGTAGAAGGTAGATACTTCTGTTGTTCACATTGACACCTTCTAGTGTCTTCCGAAAACGCTGAAGGTTTTCAGGTCACTTTTCAAGCCCACGTCTCCACAAGGACCACAGAGCATTCCCCCTGCACCTTCGTTCTGTGTTTTGTACTTCCCAGGTGCGGTAGAAGGGAGATACATCTGCTGTTCACATTTACAGCTTCTAGTGGCTTAAGAAAAGAAGGTCTCGATTGCCCTTCTGTTGGCATATAGTTCTCCTCAACTGAACGTGGCTTACAGGTCCCAGAAGTGTTGGGCACTCCATCGCCTACATCGTAGAATCTAGTGCACAGCCTAGTGTCCTATGACACCATAAACGCTTGCTGGAGTTTAAGCACCGCTTTGACACAGGCTGCCTTGGATCTGGGGCCTGCCTATTTCTGTGAGGAGAAATGGATTGTGTTAAGAATAGAGAAGATATGGAACAACAGTGTTTCCCTGCCTCAATTGAGCGTGCAACGCTGTAAATTCCAGTGAGGAAAACAACGTTTCCCTTCAAGCTCTTTTCCAAAGGGAACACAGAGCATTCTCCCTGCATTTTCCATTGAGTTTTGTACTTCCCAGGTGCGGTAGAAGGGAGATACATCTGCTGTTCACATTTACAGCTTCTAGTGGCTTAAGAAAAGAAGGTCTCCATTGCCCTTCTTTTGGCATATAGTTCTCCTCAACTGAACGGGCTTACAGGTCCCAGAAGTGTCGGGCACTCCGTCGCCTATATCTTAGAATCTAGTGCACAGCCTAGTGGCCTATGACATCATAAACGCTTGCTGGAGTTTAAGCACTGCATTGACACAGGCTGCCTTGGACCTGGGGCCTGCCTCTTTCTCTGACGAGAAATGGATTGTGTTAAGAAGAGAAGATATGGAACAACAGTGTTTCCCTGCCACAATTGAGCTTGCAACGCTGTAAATTCCAGTGAGGAAAACAACGTTTCCCTTCAAGCTCTTTTCCATAGGGGACACAGAGCATTCTCCCTGCACTTTCCCTTTGAGTTTTGTACTTCCCAGGTGCGGAAGAAGGGAGATACATCTGCTGTTCACATTTACACTTTCTACTGGCTTAAGGAAAGAAGGACTCCATTGCGCTTCTTCTGGCATATAATTCTCCTCAACTGAACGTGGCTTACAGGTCCCAGAACTGACGGGCAGTCCTTTGCCTACATCTTAGAATCTAGTGCACAGCCTACTGGCCTATGACACCATAAACGCTTGCTGGAGTTTAAGCACCGCTTTGACACAGGCTGCCTTGGAACTGGGGCCTGTCTATTTCTGTGACGAGAAATTCATTGTGTTAAGAAGAGAAGATATGGAACAACAGTGTTTCCCTGCCACAATTGAGCCTGCAATGCTCTAAATCCCAGTGAGGAAAAAAGTTTCCCTTCAAGCTCTCTTTTCCAAAGGGAACACAGAGCATTCTCCCTGCACATTCCTTTTGAGTTTTGTACTTCCCAGGTGCGGTAGAAGGGAGATACATCTGCTGTTCACATTTACACCTTCTAGTGGCTTAAGGAAAGAAGGTCTCCATTGCGCTTCTTCTGGCATATAGTTCTCCTCAACTGAACGTGGCTTACAGGTCCCAGAACTGACGGGCAGTCCTTCGCCTACATCTTAGAATCTAGTGCACAGCCTAGTGGCCTATGACACCATAAACGCTTGCTGGAGTTTAAGCTCCGCTTTGACACAGGCTGCCTTGGATCTGGGGCCTGCCTATTTCTGTGACGAGAACTGGATTGTGTTAAGAAGAGAAGATATGGAACAACAGTGTTTCCCTGCCACAATTGAGACTGCAACGCTCTAAGTCCCAGTGAGGAAAACAACTTTCCCTTCAAGCTCTCTTTTCCAAAGGGAACACAGAGCATTCTCCCTGCACTTTCCCATTGAGTTTTGTACTTCCCAGGTGCGGTAGAAGGGAGATACTTTTGCTGTTCACATTTACCTGTTCTAGGGGCTTAAGGAAAGAAGGCCTCCATTGCCCTTCTTTTGGCATATGTTGTCCTCAACTGAAAGTTGCTTACAGATCCCAGAACTGATGAGCAGTCCTTCGCCTACATCTTAGAATCTAGTGCACAGCCTAGTGGCCTATGACACCATAAAGGCTTGCTGGAGTTTAAGCACCGCTTTGACACAGGCTGTCTTTGATCTGGGGCCTGCCTATTTCTGTGACGAGAAATGGATTGTGTTAAGAAGAGAAGATATGGAACAACAGTGTTTCCCTGCCACAATTGAGCCTGCAACGCTGTAAATTCCAATGAGGAAATCAATATTTACCTTCAAGCTCTTTTCCATAGCGGACACAGAGCATTCTCCCTGCACTTTCCCTTTGAGTTTTGTACTTCCCAGGTGCGGAAAAAGGGAGATACATCTGCTGTTCACATTTACACGTTCTACTGGCTTAAGGAAAGCAGGACTCCATTGCGCTTCTTCTGGCATATAATTCTCCTCAACTGAACGTGGCTTACAGGTCCCAGAACTGACGGGCAGTCCTTCGCCTACATCTTAGAATCTAGTGCACAGCCTAGTGGCCTATGACACCATAAACGCTTGCTGGAGTTTAAGCACCGCATTGACACAGGCTGTCTTTGATCTGGGGCCTGCCTATTTCTGTGACGAGAAATGGATTGTGTTAAGAAGAGAAGATATGGAACAACAGTGTTTCCCTGCCACCATTGAGCCTGCAACGCTGTAAATTCCAGTGAGGAAAACAACTTTTCCCTTCAAGCTCTTTTCCAAAGGGAACACAGAGCATTCTCCCTGCACTTTTCCTTTGAGTTTTGTACTTCCCAGGTGCGGTAGAAGGGAGAAACATCTTCTGTTCACATTTACACGTTCTAGTGGCTTAAGGAAAGAAGGACTCCATTGCGCTTCTTCTGGCATATTATTCTCCTCAACTGAACGTGGCTTACAGGTCCCAGAACCGACAGGCAGTCCTTCGCCTACATCTTAGAATCTAGTGCACAGCCTAGTGGCCTATGACACCATAAACGCTTGCTGGAGGTTAAGCACCGCTTTGACACAGGCTGTCTTTGATCTGGGGCCTGCCTATTTCTGTGACGAGAAATGGATTGTGTTAAGAAGAGAAGATATGGAACAACAGTGTTTCCCTGCCACAATTGAGCCTGCAACACTCTAAATCCCAGTGAGGAAAAAAAGTTTCCCTTCAAGATCTCTTTTCCAAAGGGAACAGAGAGCATTCTCCCTGCACTTTCCTTTTGAGTTTTGTACTTCCCATTTTTGGTAGAAGGGAGATACTATTGCTGTTCACATTTACCCGTTCTAGTGGCTTAAGGAAAGAAGGCTTCCATTGCCCTTCTTTTGGCATATTGTTGTCCTCAACTCAAAGTGGCTTACACGTCCCAGTAGTGTCAGGCAGTCCGTCGTTTACATATTGCATCCTAGTGCAGAGGCACATGGCCTAAGACACAGTAAAAGCTTCCTGCATTTATAGCACCGCTTTGACACACGCTGCCTTGGACCTGCGGCCTGCCTCTCTGTGTGACGAGGAAGAGAGAGCTTGAGCTCGATGCTAGTCGTCCCATGGGTATAACCTATTCCCTAACAATCCTTAGTGAATCCCTTCAAACCCTGTTTTCCAAAGGGACCACAAAGCACTCTCCCTTTGCCTTCCTGTGGTCTTTGGGGCTTCCCGGTGCTGTAGAAGGTAGATACTTCTGTTGTTCACATTGACACCTTCTAGAGGCTTCCGAAAATGCTGAAGGTTTTCAGGTCACTTTTCAAGCCCTCTTCTCCACAAGGACCACAGAGCATTCCCCCTGTGACTTCGTTCTGTGTTTTGTACTTCCCAGGTGCGGTAGAAGGGAGATACATCTGCTGTTCACCTTTACAGCTTCTAGTGGCTTAAGAAAAGAAGGTCTCCATTGCCCTTCTTTGGCATATAGTCCTCCTCAACTGAACGGGCTTACAGGTCCCAGAAGTGTCGGACACTCCATCGCCTACATCTTAGAATCTAGTGCACAGCCTAGTGGCCTATGACACCATAAACGCTTGCTGCAGTTTAAGCACCGCATTGACACAGGCTGCCTTGGACCTGGGGCCTGCCTGTTTCTCTGACGAGAACTGGATTGTGTTAAAAAGAGAAGATATGGAACAACAGTGTTTCCCTGCCACAATTGAGCCTGCAACGGTGTAAATTCCAGTGAGGAAAACAACGTTTCCCTTCAAGCTCTTTTCCAAAGGGAACACAGAGCATTCTCCCTGCACTTTCCCATTGAGTTTTGTACTTCCCAGGGGCGGTAGAAGGGAGATACATCTACTGTTCACCTTTACAGCTTCTAGTGGCTTAAGAAAAGAAGGTCTCCATTGCCCTTCTTTTGGCATATAGTTCTAATCAACTGAACGGGCTTACAGGTCCCAGAAGGGTCGGGCAGTCCTTCGCCTACATCTTAGAATCTAGTGCACAGCCTAGTGGCCTATGACATCATAAACGCTTGCTGGAGTTTAAGCACCGCTTTGACACAGGCTGCCATGGACCTGGGGCCTCCCTGTTTCTCTGACGAGAAATGCATTATGTTAAGAAGAGAAGATATGGAACAACAGTGTTTCCCTGCCACAATTGAGCCTGCAACGCTGTAAATTCCAGTGAGGAAAACAACGTTTCCCTTCAAGCTCTTTTCCAAAGGGAACACAGAGCATTCTCCCTGCACTTTCCCTTTGAGTTTTGTACTTCCCAGGTGCCGTAGAAGGGAGATACATCTCCTGTTCACATTTACACGTTCTAGTGGCTTAAGGAAAGGAGGACTCCATTGCGCTTCTTCTGGCATATAGTTCTCCTCAACTGAACGTGGCTTACAGGTCCCAGAACTGACGGGCAGTCCTTCGCCTACATCTTAGAATCTAGTGCACAGCCTAGTGGCCTATGACACTATAAACGCTTGATGGAGTTTAAGCACCGCTTTGACACAGGCTGCCTTGGTTCTGGGGCCTGCCTCTTTCTGTGACGAGAACTGGATTGTGTTAAGAAGAGAAGATATGGAACAACAGTGTTTCCCTGCCACAATTGAGACTGCAACACTCTAAATCCCAGTGAGGAAAACAACTTTCCCTTTAAGCTCTCTTTTCCAAAGGGAACACAGAGCATTCTCCCTGCACTTTCCCTTTGAGTTTTGTACTTCCCAGGTGCGGTAGAAGGGAGATACTTTTGCTGTTCACATTTACCCGTTCTAGGGGCATAAGGAAAGAAGGCCTCCATTGCCCTTCTTTTGGCATATGTTGTCCTCAACTGAAAGTGGCTTACAGATCCCAGAACTGATGGGCAGTCCTTCGCCTACATCTTAGAATCTAGTGCACAGCCTAGTGGCCTATGACACCATAAACGCTTGCTGGAGTTTAAGCACTGCTTTGACACAGGCTGTCTTTGATCTGGGGCCTGCCTACTTCTGTGACGAGAAATGGATTGTGTTAAGAAGAGAAGATATGGAACAACAGTGTTTCCCTTCCACAATTGAGCCTGCAACACTGTAAATTCCAGTGAGGAAAACAATGTTTCCCTTCAAGCTCTTTTCCATAGGGGACACAGAGCATTCTCCCTGCACTTTCCCTTTGAGTTTTGTACTTCCCAGGTGCGGAAGAAGGGAGATACATCTGCTGTTCACATTTACACGTTCTACTGGCTTAAGGAAAGAAGGACTCCATTGCGCTTCTTCTGGCATATAATTCTCCTCAACTGAACGTGGCTTACAGATCCCAGAACTGACGGGCAGTCCTTCGCCTACATCTAAGAATCTAGTGCACAGCCTAGTGGCCTATGACACCATAAAAGCTTCCTGGAGTTTAAGCACCGCATTGACACAGGCTGTCTTTGATCTGGGGCCTGCCTATTTCTGTGACGAGAAATGGATTGTGTTAAAAAGAGAAGATATGGAACAACAGTGTTTCCCTGCCACCACTGAGCCTGCAACGCTGTAAATTCCAGTGAGGAAAACAACTTTTCCCTTCAAGCTCTTTTCCAAAGGGAACACAGAGCATTCTCCCTGCACTTTCCCTTTGAGTTTTGTACTTCCAGGTGCGGTAGAAGGGAGATACATCTGCTGTTCACATCTACACGTTCTAGTGGCTTAAGGAAAGAAGAACTTCATTGCGCTTCTCCTGGCATATAGTTCTCCTCAACTGAACGTGGCTTACAGGTCTCAAAACTGACGGGCAGCCCTTCGCCTACATCTTAGAATCTAGTGCACAGCCTAGTGGCCTATGACACCATAAACGCTTGCTGGAGATTAAGCACCACTTTGACACAGGCTGTCTTTGATCTGGGGCCTGCCTATTTCTGTGACGAGAACTGGATTGTGTTAAGAAGAGAAGATATGGAACAACAGTGTTTCCCTGCCACAATTGAGCCTGCAACACTGTAAATTCCAGTGAGGAAAACAATGTTTCCCTTCAAGCTCTTTTCCATAGGGAACACAGAGCATTCTCCCTGCACTTTCCCTTTGAGTTTTGTACTTCCCAGGTGCGGTAGAAGGGAGATACATCTGCTGTTCACATTTACACGTTCTAGTGGCTTAAGGAAAGAAGGACTCCATTGCGCTTCTTCTGGCATATAGTTCTCCTCAACTGAACGTGGCTTACAGGACCCAGAACTGATGGGCAGTCCTTCGCCTACATCTTAGAATCTAGTGCACAGCCTAGTGGCCTATGACACCATAAACGCTTGCTGGAGTTTAAGCTCCGCTTTGACACAGGCTGCCTTGGATCTGGGGCCTGCCTATTTCTGTGACGAGAACTGGATTGTGTTAAGAAGAGAAGATATGGAACAACAGTGTTTCCCTGCTACAATTGAGACTGCAACGCTCTAAGTCCCAGTGAGGAAAACAACTTTCCCTTCAAGCTCTCTTTTCCAAAGGGAACACAGAGCATTCTCCCTGCACTTTCCCTTTGAGTTTTGTACATCCCAGGTGCGGTAGAAGGGAGATACTTTTGCTGTTCACATTTACCCGTTCTAGGGGCTTAAGGAAAGAAGGCCTCCATTGCCCTTCTTTTGGCATATGTTGTCCTCAACAGAAAGTTGCTTACAGATCCCAGAACTGATGGGCAGTCCTTCGCCTACATCTTAGAATCTAGTGCACAGCTTAGTGGCCTATGACACCATAAAGGCTTGCTGGAGTTTAAGCACCGCTTAAACACAGGCTGTCTTTGATCTGGGGCCTGCCTATTTCTGTGACGAGAAATGGATTGTGTTAAGAAGAGAAGATATGGAACAACAGTGTTTCCCTGCCACAGTTGAGCCTGCAACGCTGTAAATTCCAATGAGGAAAACAATGTTTACCTTCAAGCTCTTTTCCATAGCGGACACAGAGCATTCTCCCTGCACTTTCCCTTTGAGTTTTGTACTTCCCAGGTGCGGAAGAAGGGAGATACATCTGCTGTTCACATTTACACGTTCTACTGGCTTAAGGAAAGAAGGACTCCATTGCGCTTCTTCTGGCATATAATTCTCCTCAACTGAACGTGGCTTACAGGTCCCAGAACTGACGGGCAGTCCTTCGCCTACATCTTAGAATCTAGTGCACAGCCTAGTGGCCTATGACACCATAAACGCTTGCTGGAGTTTAAGCACCGCTTTGACACAGGCTGTCTTTGATCTGGGGCCTGCCTATTTCTGTGACGAGAAATGGATTGTGTTAAGAAGAGAAGATATGGAACAACAGTGTTTCCCTGCCACAATTGAGCCTGCAACGCTGTAAATTCCAGTGAGGAAAACAACGTTTCCCTTCAAGCTCTTTTCCAAAGGCAACACAGAGCATTCTCCCTGCACTTTCCCTTTGAGTTTTGTACTTCCCAGGTGCTGTAGAAGGGAGATACATCTCCTGTTCACATTTACACGTTCTAGTGGCTTAAGGAAAGGAGGACTCCATTGCGCTTCTTCTGGCATATAGTTCTCCTCAACTGAACGTGGCTTACAGGTCCCAGAACTGACGGGCAGTCCTTCGCCTACATCTTAGAATCTAGTGCACAGCCTAGTGGCCTATGACACTATAAACGCTTGATGGAGTTTAAGCTCCGCTTTGACACAGGCTGCCTTGGATCTGGGGCCTGCCTCTTTCTGTGACGAGAACTGGATTGTGTTAAGAAGAGAAGATATGGAACAACAGTGTTTCCCTGCCACAATTGAGACTGCAACACTCTAAATCCCAGTGAGGAAAACAACTTTCCCTTTAAGCTCTCTTTTCCAAAGGGAACACAGAGCATTCTCCCTGCACTTTCCCTTTGAGTTTTGTACTTCCCAGGTGCGGTAGAAGGGAGATACTTTTGCTGTTCACATTTACCCGTTCTAGGGGCTTAAGGAAAGAAGGCCTCCATTGCCCTTCTTTTGGCATATGTTGTCCTCAACTGAAAGTGGCTTACAGATCCCAGAACTGATGGGCAGTCCTTCGCCTACATCTTAGAATCTAGTGCACAGCCTAGTGGCCTATGACACCATAAACGCTTGCTGGAGTTTAAGCACTGCTTTGACACAGGCTGTCTTTGATCTGGGGCCTGCCTATTTCTGTGACGAGAAATGGATTGTGTTAAGAAGAGAAGATATGGAACAACAGTGTTTCCCTTCCACAATTGAGCCTGCAACACTGTAAATTCCAGTGAGGAAAACAATGTATCCCTTCAAGCTCTTTTCCATAGGGGACACAGAGCATTCTCCCTGCACTTTCCCTTTGAGTTTTGTACTTCCCAGGTGCGGAAGAAGGGAGATACATCTGCTGTTCACATTTACACGTTCTACTGGCTTAAGGAAAGAAGGACTCCATTGCGCTTCTTCTGGCATATAATTCTCCTCAACTGAACGTGGCTAACAGGTCCCAGAACTGACGGGCAGTCCTTCGCCTACATCTAAGAATCTAGTGCACAGCCTAGTGGCCTATGACACCATAAAAGCTTCCTGGAGTTTAAGCACCGCATTGACACAGGCTGTCTTTGATCTGGGGCCTGCCTATTTCTGTGACGAGAAATGGATTGTGTTAAAAAGAGAAGATATGGAACAACAGTGTTTCCCTGCCACCACTGAGCCTGCAACGCTGTAAATTCCAGTGAGGAAAACAACTTTTCCCTTCAAGCTCTTTTCCAAAGGGAACACAGAGCATTCTCCCTGCACTTTCCCTTTGAGTTTTGCACTTCCAGGTGCGTTAGAAGGGAGATACATCTGCTGTTCATATCTACACGTTCTAGTGGCTTAAGGAAAGAAGAACTCCATTGCGCTTCTCCTGGCATATAGTTCTCCTCAACTGAACGTGGCTTACAGGTCTCAAAACTGACGGGCAGCCCTTCGCCTACATCTTAGAATCTAGTGCACAGCCTAGTCTCCTATGACACCATAAACGCTTGCTGGAGATTAAGCACCACTTTGACACAGGCTGTCTTTGATCTGGGGCCTGCCTATTTCTGTGAGGAGAACTGGATTGTGTTAAGAAGAGAAGATATGGAAGAACAGTGTTTCCCTGCCACAATTGAGCCTGCAACGCTGTAAATTCCAGTGAGGAAAACAATGTTTCCCTTCAAGCTCTTTTCCATAGGGAACACAGAGCATTCTCCCTGCACTTTCCCTTTGAGTTTTGTACTTCCCAGGTGCGGTAGAAGGGAGATACATCTGCTGTTCACATTTACACGTTCTAGTGGCTTAAGGAAAGAAGGACTCCATTGCGCTTCTTCTGGCATATAGTTCTCCTCAACTGAACGTGGCTTACAGGACCCAGAACTGATGGGCAGTCCTTCGCCTACATCTTAGAATCTAGTGCACAGCCTAGTGGCCTATGACACCATAAACGCTTGCTGGAGTTTAAGCTCCGCTTTGACACAGGCTGCCTTGGATCTGGGGCCTGCCTATTTCTGTGACGAGAACTGGATTGTGTTAAGAAGAGAAGATATGGAACAACAGTGTTTCCCTGCTACAATTGAGACTGCAACGCTCTAAGTCCCAGTGAGGAAAACAACTTTCCCTTCAAGCTCTGTTTTCCAAAGGGAACACAGAGCATTCTCCCTGCACTTTCCCTTTGAGTTTTGTACATCCCAGGTGCGGTAGAAGGGAGATATTTTGCTGTTCACATTTACCCGTTCTAGGGGCTTAAGGAAAGAAGGCCTCCATTGCCCTTCTTTTGGCATATGTTGTCCTCAACAGAAAGTTGCTTACAGATCCCAGAACTGATGGGCAGTCCTTCGCCTACATCTTAGAATCTAGTGCACAGCTTAGTGGCCTATGACACCATAAAGGCTTGCTGGAGTTTAAGCACCGCTTAAACACAGGCTGTCTTTGATCTGGGGCCTGCCTATTTCTGTGATGAGAAATGGATTGTGTTAAGAAGAGAAGATATGGAACAAAAGTGTTTCCCTGCCACAATTGAGCCTGCAACGCTCTAAATTCCAATGAGGAAAACAATGTTTACCTTCAAGCTCTTTTCCATAGCGGACACAGAGCATTCTCCCTGCACTTTCCCTTTGAGTTTTGTACTTCCCAGGTGCGGAAGAAGGGAGATACATCTGCTGTTCACATTTACACGTTCTACTGGCTTAAGGAAAGAAGGACTCCATTGCGCTTCTTCTGGCATATAATTCTCCTCAACTGAACGTGGCTTACAGGTCCCAGAACTGACGGGCAGTCCTTCGCCTACATCTTAGAATCTAGTGCACAGCCTAGTGGCCTATGACACCATAAACGCTTGCTGGAGTTTAAGCACCGCTTTGACACAGGCTGTCTTTGATCTGGGGCCTGCCTATTTCTGTGACGAGAAATGGATTGTGTTAAGAAGAGAAGATATGGAACAACAGTGTTTCCCTGCCACAATTGAGCCTGCAACGCTGTAAATTCCAGTGAGGAAAACAACTTTTCCCTTCAAGCTCTTTTCCAAAGGGAACACAGAGCATTCTCCCTGCACTTTTCCTTTGAGTTTTGTACTTCCCAGGTGCGGTAGAAGGGAAAAACATCTTCTGTTCACATTTACACGTTCTAGTGGCTTAAGGAAAGAAGGACTCCATTGCGCTTCTTCTGGCATATTATTCTCCTCAACTGAACGTGGCTTACAGGTCCCAGAACTGACAGGCAGTCCTTCGCCTACATCTTAGAATCTAGTGCACAGCCTAGTGGCCTATGACACCATAAACGCTTGCTGGAGGTTAAGCACCGCTTTGACACAGGCTGTCTTTGATCTGGGGCCTGCCTATTTCTGTGACGAGAAATGGATTGTGTTAAGAAGAGAAGATATGGAACAACAGTGTTTCCCTGCCACAATTGAGCCTGCAACGCTCTAAATCCCAGTGAGGAAAAAAAGTTTCCCTTCAAGATCTCTTTTCCAAAGGGAACAGAGAGCATTCTCCCTGCACTTTCCTTTTGAGTTTTGTACTTCCCATTTTTGGTAGAAGGGAGATACTATTGCTGTTCACATTTACCCGTTCTAGTGGCTTAAGGAAAGAAGGCCTCCATTGCCCTTCTTTTGGCATATGTTGTCCTCAAGAGAAAGTTGCTTACAGATCCCAGAACTGATGGGCAGTCCTTCGCCTACATCTTAGAATCTAGTGCACAGCTTAGTGGCCTATGACACCATAAAGGCTTGCTGGAGTTTAAGCACCGCTTTGACACAGGCTGTCTTTGATCTGGGGCCTGCCTATTTCTGTGACGAGAAATGGATTGTGTTAAGAAGAGAAGATATGGAACAACAGTGTTTCCCTGCCACAATTGAGCCTGCAACGCTGTAAATTCCAATGAGGAAAACAATGTTTACCTTCAAGCTCTTTTCCATAGCGGACACAGAGCATTCTCCCTGCACTTTCCCTTTGAGTTTTGTACTTCCCAGGTGCGGAAGAAGGGAGATACATCTGCTGTTCACATTTACACGTTCTACTGGCTTAAGGAAAGAAGGACTCCATTGCGCTTCTTCTGGCATATAATTCTCCTCAACTGAACGTGGCTTACAGGTCCCAGAACTGACGGGCAGTCCTTCGCCTACATCTTAGAATCTAGTGCACACCCTAGTGGCCTATGACACCATAAACGCTTGCTGGAGTTTAAGCACCGCTTTGACACAGGCTGTCTTTGATCTGGGGCCTGCCTATTTCTGTGACGAGAAAGGCATTGTGTTAAGAAGAGAAGATATGGAACAACAGTGTTTCCCTGCCACCATTGAGCCTGCAACGCTGTAAATTCCAGTGAGGAAAACAACTTTTCCCTTCAAGCTCTTTTCCAAAGGGAACACAGAGCATTCTCCCTGCACTTTTCCTTTGAGTTTTGTACTTCCCAGGTGCGGTAGAAGGGAGAAACATCTTCTGTTCACATTTACACGTTCTAGTGGCTTAAGGAAAGAAGGACTCCATTGCGCTTCTTCTGGCATATTATTCTCCTCAACTGAACGTGGCTTACAGGTCCCAGAACTGACAGGCAGTCCTTCGCCTACATCTTAGAATCTAGTGCACAGCCTAGTGGCCTATGACACCATAAACGCTTGCTGGAGGTTAAGCACCGCTTTGACACAGGCTGTCTTGGATCTGGGGCCTGCCTATTTCTGTGACGAGAAATGGATTGTGTTAAGAAGAGAAGATATGGAACAACAGTGTTTCCCTGCCACAATTGAGCCTGCAACGCTCTAAATCCCAGTGAGGAAAAAAAGTTTCCCTTCAAGATCTCTTTTCCAAAGGGAACAGAGAGCATTCTCCCTGCACTTTCCTTTTGAGTTTTGTACTTCCCATTTTTGGTAGAAGGGAGATACTATTGCTGTTCACATTTACCCGTTCTAGTGGCTTAAGGAAAGAAGGCCTCCATTGCCCCTCTTTTGGCATATTGTTGTCCTCAACTCAAAGTGGCTTACACGTCCCAGTAGTGTCAGGCATTCCGTCGTTTACATGTTGCATCCTAGTGCAGAGGCACATGGCCTAAGACACCGTAAAAGCTTCCTGCATTTATAGCACTGCTTTGACACACGGTGCCTTGGACCTGCGGCCTGCCTCTCTGTGTGACGAGAAACAGAGAGCTTGAGCTCGATGCTAGTCGGCCCATGGGTATAACCTATTCCCTAACAATCCTTAGTGAATCCCTTCAAACCCTGTTTTCCAAAGGGACCACAAAGCACTCTCCCTTTGCCTTCCTGTGGTCTTTGGGGCTTCCCGGTGCTGTAGAAGGTAGATACTTCTGTTGTTCACATTGACACCTTCTAGTGGCTTCCGAAAACGCTGAAGGTTTTCAGGTCACTTTTCAAGCCCTCTTCTCCACAAGGACCACAGAGCATTCCCCCTGTGACCTCGTTCTGTGTTTTGTACTTCCCAGGTGCGGTAGAAGGGAGATACATCTGCTGTTCACCTTTACAGCTTCTAGTGGCTTAAGAAAAGAAGGTCTCCATTGCCCTTCTTTTGGCATATAGTTCTCCTCAACTGAACGGGCTTACAGGTCCCAGAAGTGTCGGACACTCCATCGCCTACATCTTAGAATCTAGTGCACAGCCTAGTGGCCTATGACACCATAAACGCTTGCTGGAGTTTAAGCACCGCATTGACACAGGCTGCCTTGGACCTGGGGCCTGCCTGTTTCTCTGTCGAGAACTGGATTGTGTTAAGAAGAGAAGATATGGAACAACAGTGTTTCCCTTCCACAATTGAGCCTGCAACGCTGTAAATTCCAGTGAGGAAAACAATGTTTCCCTTCAAGCTCTTTTCCATAGGGGACACAGAGCATTCTCCCTGCACTTTCCCTTTGAGTTTTGTACTTCCCAGGTGCGGAAGAAGGGAGATACATCTGCTGTTCACATTTACACGTTCTACTGGCTTAAGGAAAGAAGGACTCCATTGCGCTTCTTCTGGCATATAATTCTCCTCAACTGAACGTGGCTTACAGGTCCCAGAACTGACGGGCAGTCCTTCGCCTACATCTTAGAATCTAGTGCACAGCCTAGTGGCCTATGACACCATAAACGCTTGCTGGAGGTTAAGCACCGCTTTGACACAGGCTGTCTTTGATCTGGGGCCTGCCTATTTCTGTGACGAGAAAGGCATTGTGTTAAGAAGAGAAGATATGGAACAACAGTGTTTCCCTGCCACAATTGAGCCTGCAACGGTGTAAATTCCAGTGAGGAAAACAACGTTTCCCTTCAAGCTCTTTTCCAAAGGGAACACAGAGCATTCTCCCTGCACTTTCCCATTGAGTTTTGTACTTCCCAGGTGCCGGAGAAGGGAGATACATCTCCTGTTCACATTTACACGTTCTAGTGGCTTAAGGAAAGAAGGACTCCATTGCGCTTCTTCTGGCATATAGTTCTCCTCAACTGAACGTGGCTTACAGGTCCCAGAACAGACGGGCAGTCCTTCGCCTACATCTTAGAATCTAGTGCACAGCCTAGTGGCCTATGACACTATAAACGCTTGATGGAGTTTAAGCACCGCTTTGACACAGGCTGCCTTGGATCTGGGGCCTGCCTATTTCTGTGACGAGAACTGGATTGTGTTAAGAAGAGAAGATATGGAACAACAGTGTTTCCCTGCCACAATTGAGACTGCAACACTCTAAATCCCAGTGAGGAAAACAACTTTCCCTTTAAGCTCTCTTTTCCAAAGGGAACACAGAGCATTCTCCCTGCACTTTCCCTTTGAGTTTTGTACTTCCCAGGTACGGTAGAAGGGAGATACATTTGCTGTTCACATTTAACCGTTCTAGGGCCTTAAGGAAAGAAGGCCTCCATTGCCCTTATTTTGGCATATGTTGTCCTCAACTGAAAGTGGCTTACAGATCCCAGAACTGATGGGCAGTCCTTCGCCTACATCTTAGAATCTAGTGCACAGCCTAGTGGCCTATGACACCATAAACGCTTGCTGGAGTTTAAGCACTGCTTTGACACAGGCTGTCTTTGATCTGGGGCCTGCCTATTTCTGTGACGAGAAATGGATTGTGTTAAGAAGAGAAGATATGGAACAACAGTGTTTCCCTTCCACAATTGAGCCTGCAACGCTGTAAATTCCAGTGAGGAAAACAATGTTTCCCTTCAAGCTCTTTTCCATAGGGGACACAGAGCATTCTCCCTGCACTTTCCCTTTGAGTTTTGTACTTCCCAGGTGCGGAAGAAGGGAGATACATCTGCTGTTCACATTTACACGTTCTACTGGCTTAAGGAAAGAAGGACTCCATTGCGCTTCTTCTGGCATATAATTCTCCTCAACTGAACGTGGCTTACAGGTCCCAGAACAGACGGGCAGTCCTTCGCCTACATCTTAGAATCTAGTGCACAGCCTAGTGGCCTATGACACCATAAACGCTTGCTGGAGTTTAAGCACCGCATTGACACAGGCTGTCTTTGATCTGGGGCCTGCCTATTTCTGTGACGAGAAAGGCATTGTGTTAAGAAGAGAAGATATGGAACAACAGTGTTTCCCTGCCACCACTGAGCCTGCAACGCTGTAAATTCCAGTGAGGAAAACAACTTTTCCCTTCAAGCTCTTTTCCAAAGGGAACACAGAGCATTCTCCCTGCACTTTCCCTTTGAGTTTTGTACTTCCCAGGTGCGGTAGAAGGGAGATACATCTGCTGTTCACATCTACACGTTCTAGTGGCTTAAGGAAAGAAGAACTCCATTGCGCTTCTCCTGGCATATAGTTCTCCTCAACTGAACGTTGCTTACAGGTCTCAGAACTGACGGGCAGCCCTTCGCCTACATCTTATAATCTAGTGCACAGCCTAGTGGCCTATGACACCATAAACGCTTGCTGGAGATTAAGCACCACTTTGACACAGGCTGTCTTTGATCTGGGGCCTGCCTATTTCTGTGAGGAGAACTGGATTGTGTTAAGAAGAGAAGATATGGAACAACAGTGTTTCCCTGCCACAATTGAGCCTGCAACGCTGTAAATTCCAGTGAGGAAAACAATGTTTCCCTTCAAGCTCTTTTCCATAGGGAACACAGAGCATTCTCCCTGCATTTTCCCTTTGAGTTTTGTACTTCCCAGGTGCGGTAGAAGGGAGATACATCTGCTGTTCACATTTACCCGATCTAGTGGCTTAAGGAAAGAAGAACTCCATTGCGCTTCTCCTGGCATATAGTTCTCCTCAACTGAACGTGGCTTACAGTACTCAGAACTGACGGGCAGCCCTTCGCCTACATCTTAGAATCTAGTGCACAGCCTAGTGGCCTATGACACCATAAACGCTTGCTGGAGTTTAAGCACCGCTTTGACACAGGCTGTCTTTGATCTGGGGCCTGCCTATTTCTGTGACGAGAAAGGCATTGTGTTAAGAAGAGAAGATATGGAACAACAGTGTTTCCCTGCCACAATTGAGCCTGCAACGCTGTAAATTCCAGTGAGGAAAACAATGTTTCCCTTCAAGCTCTTTTCCATAGGGAACACAGAGCATTCTCCCTGCACTTTCCCTTTGAGTTTTGTACTTCCCAGGTGCGGTAGAAGGGAGAAACATCTGCTGTTGACATTTACACGTTCTAGTGGCTTAAGGAAAGAAGGACTCCATTGCGCTTCTTCTGGCATATAATTCTCCTCAACTGAACGTGGCTTACAGTTCCCAGAACTGACAGGCAGTCCTTCGCCTACATCTTAGAATCTAGTGCACAGCCTAGTGGCCTATGACACCATAAACGCTTGCTGGAGTTTAAGCACCGCTTTGACACAGTCTGTCTTTGATCTGGGGCCTGCCTATTTCTGTGATGAGAAATGGATTGTGTTAAGAAGACAAGATATGGAACAACAGTGTTTCCCTGCCACAATTGAGCCTGCAACGCTCTAAATCCCAGTGAGGAAAAAAAGTTTCCCTTCAAGATCTCTTTTCCAAAGGGAACACAGAGCATTCTCCCTCCACTTTCCTTTTGAGTTTTGTACTTCCCATTTTTGGTAGAAGGGAGATACTATTGCTGTTCACATTTACCCGTTCTAGTGGCTTAAGGAAAGAAGGCCTCCATTGCCCTTCTTTTGGCATATAGTTGTCCTCAACTCAAAGTGGCTTACAGGTCCCAGTAGTGTCAGGCAGTCCGTCATTTACATGTTGCATCCTAGTGCAGAGGCACATGGCCTAAGACACCGTAAAAGCTTCCTGCATTTATAGCACCGCTTTGACACACGCTGCCTTGGACCTGCGGCCTGCCTCTCTGTGTGACGAGAAACAGAGAGCTTGAGCTTGATGCTAGTCGTCCCATGTGTTTTACCTATTCCCTAACAATCCTTATTGAATCCCTTCAAACCCTGTTTTCCAAAGGGACCACAAAGCACTCTCCCTTTGCCTTCCTGTGGTCTTTGGGGCTTCCCGGTGCTGTAGAAGGTAGATACTTCTGTTGTTCACATTGACACCTTCTAGTGGCTTCCAAAAACGCTGAAGGTTTTCAGGTCACTTTTCAAGCCCTCTTCTCCACAAGGACCACAGAGCATTCCCCCTGTGACTTCGTTCTGTGTTTTGTACTTCCCAGGTGCTCTAGAAGTGAGATATATCTGCTGTTCACCTTTACAGCTTCTAGTGGCTTAAGAAAAGAAGGTCTCCATTGCCCTTCTTTTGGCATATAGTTCTCCTCAACTGAACGGGCTTACAGGTCCCAGAAGTGTCGGGCACTCCGTCGCCTACATCTTAGAATCTAGTGCACAGCCTAGTGGCCTATGACACCATAAACGCTTGCTGGAGTTTAAGCACCGCATTGACACAGGCTGCCTTGGACCTGGGGCCTGCCTGTTTCTCTGACGAGAAATGGATTGTGTTAAGAAGAGAAGATATGGAACAACAGTGTTTCCCTGCCACCATTGAGCCTGCAACGCTGTAAATTCCAGTGAGGAAAACAACGTTTCCCTTCAAGCTCTTTTCCAAAGGGAACACAGAGCATTCTCCCTGCACTTTCCCTTTGAGTTTTGTACTTCCCAAGTGCCGTAGAAGGGAGATACATCTGCTGTTCACATTTACACGTTCTAGTGGCTTAAGGAAAGAAGGACTCCATTGCGCTTCTTCTGGCATATAGTTCTCCTCAACTGAACGTGGCTTACAGGTCCCAGAACTGACGGGCAGTCCTTCGCCTACATCTTAGAATCTATTGCACAGCCTAGTGGCCTATGACACCATAAACGCTTACTGGAGTTTAAGCACCGCTTTGACACAGGCTGCCTTGGATCTGGGGCCTGCCTATTTCTGTGACGAGAACTGGATTGTGTTAAGAAGAGAAGATATGGAACAACAGTGTTTCCCTGCCACAATTGAGCCTGCAACGCTCTAAATCCCAGTGAGGAAAACAACTTTCCCTTCAAGCTCTCTTTTCCAAAGGGAACACAGAGCATTCTCCCTGCACTTTCCCTTTGAGTTTTGTACTTCCCAGGTGCGGTAGAAGGGAGATACTTTTGCTGTTCACATTTACCCGTTCTAGGGGCTTAAGGAAAGAAGGCCTCCATTGCCCTTATTTTGGCATATGTTGTCCTCAACTGAAAGTGGCTTACAGATCCCAGAACTGATGGGCAGTCCTTCGCCTACATCTTAGAATCTAGTGCACAGCCTAGTGGCCTATGACACCATAAACGCTTGCTGGAGTTTAAGCACCGCTTTGACACAGGCTGTCTTAGATCTGGGGCCTGCCTATTTCTGTGACGAGAAATGGATTGTGTTAAGAAGAGAAGATATGGAACAACAGTGTTTCCCTGCCACCATTGAGCCTGCAACGCTGTAAATTCCAGTGAGGAAAACAACTTTTCCCTTCAAGCTCTTTTCCAAAGGGAACACAGAGCATTCTCCCTGCACTTTCCCTTTGAGTTTTGTACTTCCCAGGTGCGGTAGAAGGGAGATACATCTGCTGTTCACATTTACACGTTCTAGTGGCTTAAGGAAAGAAGGACTCCATTGGGCTTCTTCTGGCATATAATTCTCCTCAACTGAACGTGGCTTACAGGTCCCAGAACTGACGGGCAGTCCTTCGCCTACATCTTAGAATCTAGTGCACAGCCTAGTGGCCTATGACACCATAAACGCTTGCTGGAGTTTAAGCACGGCTTTGACACAGGCTGTCTTTGATCTGGGGCCTGCCTATTTCTGTGACGAGAAATGGATTGTGTTAAGAAGAGAAGATATGGAACAACAGTGTTTCCCTGCCACCATTGAGCCTGCAACGCTGTAAATTCCAGTGAGGAAAACAATGTTTCCCTTCAAGCTCTTTTCCATAGGGAACACAGAGCATTCTCCCTGCACTTTCCCTTTCAGTTTTTTACTTCCCAGGTGCGGTAGAAGGGAGATACATCTGCTGTTCACATTTACACGTTCTAGTGGCTTAAGGAAAGAAGGACTCCATTGCGCTTCTTCTGGAATATAATTCTCCTCAAATGAACGTGGCTTACAGGTCCCAGAACTGACAGGCAGTCCTTCGCCTACATCTTAGAATCTAGTGCACAGCTTAGTGGCCTATGACACCATAAACGCTTGCTGGAGTTTAGGCACCACTTTGACACAGGCTGCCTTGGACCTGGGGCCTGCCTCTTTCTGTGACGAGAAATGCATTGTGTTAAGAAGACAAGATATGGAACAACAGTGTTTCCCTGCCACAATTGAGCCTGCAACACTCTAAATCCCAGTGAGGAAAAAAATTTTCCCTTCAAGCTCTCTTTTCCAAAGGGAACACAGAGCATTCTTCCTGCACTTTCCTTTTGAGTTTTGTACTTCCCACTTGTGGTAGAAGGGAGATACTATTGCTGTTCACATTTACCCGTTCTAGTGGCTTAAGGAAAGAAGGCCTCCATTGCCCTTCTTTTGGCATATAGTTGTCCTCAACACAAAGTGGCTTACAGGTCCCAGTAGTGTCAGGCAGTCCATCCTTTACATGTTGCATCCTAGTGCAGAGGCACATGGCCTAACACCGTAAAAGCTTCCTGCATTTATAGCACCGCTTTGACACACACTGCCTTGGACCTGCGTCCTGCCTCTCTGTGTGACGAGAAACAGAGAGCTTCAGCTGGATGCTAGTCGTCCCATGTGTTTTACCTATTCCCTAACAATCCTTAGTGAATCCCTTCAAACCCTGTTTTCCAAAGGGACCACAAAGCACTCTCCCTTTGCCTTCCTGTGGTCTTTGGGGCTTCCGGGTGCTGTAGAAGGTAAATACTTCTGTTGTTCACATTGACACGTTCAGGTGGCTTCCGAAAACGCTGAAAGTTTTCAGGTCACTTTTCAAGCCCTCTTCTCCACAAGGACCACAGAGCATTCGCCCTGCACCTTCGTTCTATGTTTTGTACTTCCCAGGTGTGGTAGAAGGGAGATACATCTGCTGTTCACATTTACACGTTCTAGTGGCTTAAGGAAAGAAGGACTCCATTGCGCTTCTTGTGGCGTATAGTTCTCCTCAACTGAACGTGGCTTACAGGTCCCAGAACTGACGGGCAGTCCTTCGCCTACATCTTAGAATCTAGTGCACAGCCTAGTGGCCTATGACACCATAAACGCTTGCTGGAGTTTAAGCACCGCTTTGACACAGGCTGCCTTGGATCTGGGGCCTGCCTATTTCTGTGACGAGAAATGGATTGTGTTAAGAAGAGAAGATATGGAACAACAGTGTTTCCCTGCCACAATTGAGCCTGCAACGCTGTAAATTCCAGTGAGGAAAACAACGTTTCCCTTCAAGCTCTTTTCCAAAGGGAACACAGAGCATTCTCCCTGCACTTTCCCTTTGAGTTTTGTACTTCCCAGGTGCGGTAGAAGGGAGACACTTTTGCTGTTCACAATTACCCGTTCTAGTGGTTTAAGGAAAGAAGGCCTCCATTGCCCTTCTTTTGGCATATGTTGTCCTCAACTAAACGTGGCTTACAGTTCCCAGAACTGACGGGCAGTCCTTCGCCTACATCTCAGAATCTAGTGCACAGCCTAGTGGCCTATGACACCATAAACGCTTGCTGGAGTTTAGGCACCACTTTGACACAGGCTGCCTTGGATCTGGGGCCTGCCTCTTTCTGTGATGAGAAATGGATTGTGTTAAGAAGACAAGATATGGAACAACAGTGTTTCCCTGCCACAATTGAGCCTGCAACGCTCTAAATCCCAGTGAGGAAAAAATAGTTTCCCTTCAAGCTCTCTTTTCCAAAGGGAACACAGAGCATTCTCCCTGCACTTTCCTTTTGAGTTTTGTACTTCCCAGTTGCGGTAGAAGGGAGATACTATTGCTGTTCACATTTACCCGTTCTAGTGGCTTAAGGAAAGAAAGCCTCCATTGCCCTTCTTTTGGCATATAATTGTCCTCAACTGAAAGTGGCTTACAGGTCCCAGTAGTGTCAGGCAGTCCGTCGTTTACATGTTGCATCCTAGTGCAGAGGCACGTGGCCTAAGACACCGTAAAAGCTTCCTGCATTTAAAGCACCGCTTTGACACACGCTGCCTTGGACCTGCGGCCTGCCTCTCTGTGTGACGAGAAACAGAGAGCTTGAGCTCGATGCTAGTCGTCCCATGTGTTTTACTTATTCCCTAACAATCCTTAGTGAATCCCCTCAAACCCTGTTTTCCAAAGGGACCACAAAGCACTCTCCCTTTGCCTTCCTGTGGTCTTTGGGGCTTCCGGGTACTGTAGAAGGTAGATACTTCTGTTGTTCACATTTACATCTTCAGGTGGCTTCCGAAAACGCTGAACGTTTTCAGGTCACTTTTCAAGCCCTCTTCTCCACAAGGACCACAGAGCATTCGCCCTGCGCCTTCGTTCTGTGTTTTGTACTTCCCAGGTGCGGTAGTAGGGAGATACAACTGCTGTTCACATTACAGCTTCTAGTGGCTTAAGAAAAGAAGGTCTCCATTGCCCTTCTATTGGCATAGAGTTCTCCTCAACTGAACGTGGCTTACAGGTCCCAGAAGTGTCGGGCACTCCGTCGCCTACATCTTAGAATCTAGTGCACAGCCTAGTGGCCTATGACACCATAAACGCTTGCTGGAGTTTAGGCACCACTTTGACACAGGCTGCCTTGGATCTGGGGCCTGCCTATTTCTGTGACAAGAAATGGATTGTGTTAAGAAGAGAAGATATGGAACAACAGTATTTTCCTGCCACAGTTGAGCCTGCAACGCTCTAAATCCCAGGGAGGATAAAAAGTTTCCCTTCAAGCTCTCTTTTCCAAAGGGAACACAGAGCATTCTCCCTGCACTTTCCTTTTGAGTTTTGTACTTCCCAGGTGCGGTAGAAGGGAGATACTTTTGCTATTCACATTTCCCCGTTCTACTGGCTTAAGGAAAGAATGCCTCCATTGTCCTTCTTTTGGCATATAGTTGTCCTCAACTCAAAGTGGCTTACAGGTCCCAGTAGTGTCAGGCAGTCCGTCGTTTACATGTTGCATTGTAGTGCAGAGGCACGTGGCCTAAGACACCGTAAAAGCTTCCTGCATTTAAAGCACCGCTTTGACACACGCTGCCTTGGACCTGCGGCTTGCCTCTCTGTGTGACGAGAAACAGAGAGCTTGAGCTCGATGCTAGTCGTCCCATGGGTTTACCTATTCACTAACAATCCTTAGTGAATCCCTTCAAACCCTGTTTTCCAAAGGGACCACAAAGCACTCTCCCTTTGCCTTCCTGTGGTCTTTGTGGCTTCCCAGTGCTGTAGAAGGTAGATACTTCTGTTGTTCACATTGACACCTTCTAGTGGCTCCCGAAAACGCTGAACGTTTTCAGGTCACTTTTCAAGCCCTCTTCTCCACAAGGACCACAGAGCATTCCCCCTGCGACTTCGTTCTGTGTTTTGTACTTCCCAGGTGCCGTAGAAGGGAGATACATCTGCTGTTCACATTTACACCTTCTAGTGGCTTAAGAAAAGAAGGTCTCCATTGCCCTCCTTTTGGCATATACTTCTCCTCAACTAAACGTGGCTTACAGGGCCCAGAAGTGTCGGGCACACCGTCGCCTACATCTTAGAATCTAGTGCACAGCCTAGTGGCCTATGACAACATAAACGCTTGCTGGAGTTTCAGCACCGCTTTGACACAGGCTGCCTTGGATCTGGGGCCTGCCTATTTCTGTGACGAGAAATGGATTGTGTTAAGAAGAGAAGATATGGAACAACAGTGTTTTCCTGCCACAATTGAGCCTGCAACGCTCTAAATCCCAGTGAGGAAAAAAACTTTCCCTTCAAACTCTCTTTTCCAAAGGGAACACAGAGCATTCTCCCTGCACTTTCCTTTTGAGTTTTGTACTTCCCAGGTGCGGTAGAAGGTAGATATTTTGCTGTTCACATTTACCCGTTCTAGTGGCTTAAGGAAAGAAGGCCTCCATTGCCCTTCTTTTGGCATATGATGTCCTCAAATGAAAGTGGTTTACAGATCCCAGAACTGACGGGCAGTCCTTCGCCTACATGTTAGAATCTAGAGCACAGCCTAGTGGCCTATGACACCATAAACGCTTGCTGGAGTTTAAGCACCGCTTTGACACAGGCTGTCTTTGATCTGGGGCCTGCCTATTTCTGTGAGGAGAAATGGATTGTGTTAAGAAGAGAAGATATGGAACAACACTGTTTCCCTGCCACAATTGAGCCTACAACGCTGTAAATTCCAGTGAGGAAAACAACGTTTCCCTTCAAGCTCTTTTCCAAAGGGAACACAGAGCATTCTCCCTGCACTTTCCCTTTGAGTTTTGTACTCCCCAGGTGCGGTAGAAGGGAGATACATCTGCTGTTCACATTTACAGCTTCTAGTGGCTTAAGAAAAGAAGGTCTCCATTGCCCTTCTTTTGGCATATAGTTCTCCTCAAATGAACGGGCTTACAGGTCCCAGAAGTGTCGGGCACTCCGTCGCCTACATCTTAGAATCTAGTGCACAGCCTAGTGGCCTATGACATCATAAACTCTTGCTGGAGTTTAAGCACCGCATTGACACAGGCTGCCTTGGACCTGGGGCCTGCCTGTTTCTCTGACGAGAAATGTATTGTGTTATGAAGAGAAGATATGGAACAACAGTGTTTCCCTGCCACAGTTGAGTCTGCAACACTGTAAATTACAGTGAGGAAAACAACGTTTCCCTTCAAGTTCTTTTCCAAAGGGAACACAGAGCATTCTGCCTGCACTTTCTTTTGAGTTTTGTACTTCCCAGGTGCGGTAGAAGGGACATACATCTGCTCTTCACATTTACACGTTGTAGTGGCTTAAGGAAAGAAGGACTCCATTGCGCTTCTTCTGGCATATAGTTCTCCTCAACTGAACGTGGCTTACAGGTCCCAGTAGTGTCAGGCAGTCCGTCGTTTACATGTTGCATCCTAGTGAAGAGGCACATGGCCTAAGACACCGTAAAAGCTTCCTGCATTTATAGCACCGCTTTGACACACGCTGCCTTGGACCTGCGGCCTGCCTCTCTGTGTGACGAGAAACAGAGAGCTTGAGCTCGATGCTAGTCGTCCCATGTGTTTTACCTATTCCCTAACAATCCTTAGTGAATCCCTTCAAACCCTGTTTTCCAAAGGGTCCACAAAGCACTCTCCCTTTTCCTTCCTGTTGTCTTTGGGGCTTTCGGGTGCTGTAGAAGGTAGATACTTCTGTTGTTCACATTGACACCTTCAGGTGGCTTCCGAAAACGCTGAACGTTTTCAGGTCACTTTTCAAGCCCTCTTCTGCACAAGGACCACAGAGCATTCGCCCTGCGCCTTCGTTCTGTGTTTTGTACTTCCCAGGTGCGGTAGAAGGGAGATACATCTGGTGTTCACATTTACACCTTCTAGTGGCTTAAGAAAAGAATGTCTCCATTTCCCTTCTTTTGGCATATAGTTCTCCTCAACTGAACGTGGCTTACAGGGCCCAGAAGTGTCGGGCACACTGTCGCCTACATCTTTAAATCTAGTGCACAGCCTAGTGGCCTATGACACCATAAACGCTTGCTGGAGTTTAAGCAGCGCTTTGACACAGGCTGCCTTGGATCTGGGGCCTGCCTATTTCTGTGACGAGAACTGGATTGTGTTAAGAAGAGAAGATATGGAACAACAGTGTTTCCCTGCCACAATTGAGCCTGCAACGCTCTAAATCCCAGTGAGGAAAACAACTTTCCCTTCAAGCTCTCTTTTCCAAAGGGAACACAGAGCATTATCCCTGCACTTTCCCATTGAGTTTTGTACTTCCCAGGTGCGGTAGTAGGGAGATACATCTGCTGTTCACATTTACAGCTTCTAGTGGCTTAAGAAAAGAAGGTCTCCATTGCCCTTCTATTGGCATAGAGTTCTCCTCAACTGAACGTGGCTTATAGGGCCCAGAAGTGTCGGGCACTCCGTCGCCTACATCTTAGAATCTAGTGCACAGCCTAGTGGCCTATGACACCATAAACGCTTGCTGGAGTTTAGGCACCACTTTGACACAGGCTGCCTTGGATCTGGGGCCTGCCTATTTCTGTGACGAGAAATGGATTGTGTTAAGAAGAGAAGATATGGAACAACAGTGTTTTGCTGCCACAATTGAGCCTGCAACGCTCTAAATCCCAGTGAGGAAAAAAACTTTCCCTTCAAGCTCTCTTTTCCAAAGGGAACACAGAGCATTCTCCCTGCACTTTCCTTTTGAGTTTTGTACTTCCCAGGTGCGGTAGAAGGGAGATACTTTTGCTGTTCACATTTACCCGTTCTAGTGGCTTAAGTATTGAAGGCCTCCATTGCCCTTCTTTTGGCATATGATGTCCTCAAATGAAAGTGGTTTACAGATCCCAGAACTGACGGGCAGTCCTTCGCCTACATGTTAGAATCTAGAGCACAGCCTAGTGGCCTATGACACCATAAACGCTTGCTGGAGTTTAAGCACCGCTTTGACACAGGCTGACTTTGATCTGGGGCCTGCCTATTTCTGTGAGGAGAAATGGATTGTGTTAAGAAGAGAAGATATGGAACAACAGTGTTTCCCTGCCACAATTGAGCCTGCAACGCTGTAAATTCCAGTGAGGAAAACAACGTTTCCCTTCAAGCTCTTTTCCAAAGGGAACACAGAGCATTCTCCCTGCACTTTCCCTTTGAGTTTTGTACTTCCCAGGTGCGGTAGAAGGGAGACACTTTTGCTGTTCACAATTACCCGTTCTAGTGGTTTAAGGAAAGAAGGCCTCCATTGCCCTTCTTTTGGCATATGTTGTCCTCAACTAAACGTGGCTTACAGTTCCCAGAACTGACGGGCAGTCCTTCGCCTACATCTCAGAATCTAGTGCACAGCCTAGTGGCCTATGACACCATAAACGCTTGCTGGAGTTTAGGCACCACTTTGACACAGGCTGCCTTGGATCTGGGGCCTGCCTCTTTCTGTGATGAGAAATGGATTGTGTTAAGAAGACAAGATATGGAACAACAGTGTTTCCCTCCCACAATTGAGCCTGCAACGCTCTAAATCCCAGTGAGGAAAAAATAGTTTCCCTTCAAGCTCTCTTTTCCAAAGGGAACACAGAGCATTCTCCCTGCACTTTCCTTTTGAGTTTTGTACTTCCCAGTTGCGGTAGAAGGGAGATACTATTGCTGTTCACATTTACCCGTTCTAGTGGCTTAAGGAAAGAAAGCCTCCATTGCCCTTCTTTTGGCATATAATTGTCCTCAACTGAAAGTGGCTTACAGGTCCCAGTAGTGTCAGGCAGTCCGTCGTTTACATGTTGCATCCTAGTGCAGAGGCACGTGGCCTAAGACACCGTAAAAGCTTCCTGCATTTAAAGCACCGCTTTGACACACGCTGCCTTGGACCTGCGGCCTGCCTCTCTGTGTGACGAGAAACAGAGAGCTTGAGCTCGATGCTAGTCGTCCCATGAGTTTTACCTATTCCCTAACAATCCTTAGTGAATCCCCTCAAACCCTGTTTTCCAAAGGGACCACAAAGCACTCTCCCTTTGCCTTCCTGTGGTCTTTGGGGCTTCCGGGTACTGTAGAAGGTAGATACTTCTGTTGTTCACATTTACATCTTCAGGTGGCTTCCGAAAACGCTGAACGTTTTCAGGTCACTTTTCAAGCCCTCTTCTGCACAAGGACCACAGAGCATTCGCCCTGCGCCTTCGTTCTGTGTTTTGTACTTCCCAGGTGCGGTAGAAGGGAGATACATCTGGTGTTCACATTTACACCTTCTAGTGGCTTAAGAAAAGAATGTCTCCATTTCCCTTCTTTTGGCATATAGTTCTCCTCAACTGAACGTGGCTTACAGGGCCCAGAAGTGTCGGGCACACCGTCGCCTACATCTTTAAATCTAGTGCACAGCCTAGTGGCCTATGACACCATAAACGCTTGCTGGAGTTTAAGCACCGCTTTGACACAGGCTGCCTTGGATCTGGGGCCTGCCTATTTCTGTGACGAGAACTGGATTGTGTTAAGAAGAGAAGATATGGAACAACAGTGTTTCCCTGCCACAATTGAGCCTGCAACGCTCTAAATCCCAGTGAGGAAAACAACTTTCCCTTCAAGCTCTCTTTTCCAAAGGGAACACAGAGCATTATCCCTGCACTTTCCCTTTGAGTTTTGTACTTCCCAGGTGCGGTAGTAGGGAGATACATCTGCTGTTCACATTTACAGCTTCTAGTGGCTTAAGAAAAGAAGGTCTCCATTGCCCTTCTATTGGCATAGAGTTCTCCTCAACTGAACGTGACTTACAGGGCCCAGAAGTGTCGGGCACTCCGTCGCCTACATCTTAGAATCTAGTGCACAGCCTAGTGGCCTATGACACCATAAACGCTTGCTGGAGTTTAGGCACCACTTTGACACAGGCTGCCTTGGATCTGGGGCCTGCCTATTTCTGTGACGAGAAATGGATTGTGTTAAGAAGAGAAGATATGGAACAACAGTGTTTTGCTGCCACAATTGAGCCTGCAACGCTCTAAATCCCAGTGAGGAAAAAAACTTTCCCTTCAAGCTCTCTTTTCCAAAGGGAACACAGAGCATTCTCCCTGCACTTTCCTTTTGAGTTTTGTACTTCCCAGGTGCGGTAGAAGGGAGATACTTTTGCTGTTCACATTTACCCGTTCTAGTGGCTTAAGTATAGAAGGCCTCCATTGCCCTTCTTTTGGCATATGATGTCCTCAAATGAAAGTGGTTTACAGATCCCAGAACTGACGGGCAGTCCTTCGCCTACATGTTAGAATCTAGAGCACAGCCTAGTGGCCTATGACACCATAAACGCTTGCTGGAGTTTAAGCACCGCTTTGACACAGGCTGACTTTGATCTGGGGCCTGCCTATTTCTGTGAGGAGAAATGGATTGTGTTAAGAAGAGAAGATATGGAACAACAGTGTTTCCCTGCCACAATTGAGCCTGCAACGCTGTAAATTCCAGTGAGGAAAACAACGTTTCCCTTCAAGCTCTTTTCCAAAGGGAACACAGAGCATTCTCCCTGCACTTTCCCTTTGAGTTTTGTACTTCCCAGGTGCGGTAGAAGGGAGACACTTTTGCTGTTCACAATTACCCGTTCTAGTGGTTTAAGGAAAGAAGGCCTCCATTGCCCTTCTTTTGGCATATGTTGTCCTCAACTAAACGTGGCTTACAGTTCCCAGAACTGACGCGCAGTCCTTCGCCTACATCTCAGAATCTAGTGCACAGCCTAGTGGCCTATGACACCATAAACGCTTGCTGGAGTTTAGGCACCACTTTGACACAGGCTGCCTTGGATCTGGGGCCTGCCTCTTTCTGTGATGAGAAATGGATTGTGTTAAGAAGACAAGATATGGAACAACAGTGTTTCCCTCCCACAATTGAGCCTGCAACGCTCTAAATCCCAGTGAGGAAAAAATAGTTTCCCTTCAAGCTCTCTTTTCCAAAGGGAACACAGAGCATTCTCCCTGCACTTTCCTTTTGAGTTTTGTACTTCCCAGTTGCGGTAGAAGGGAGATACTATTGCTGTTCACATTTACCCGTTCTAGTGGCTTAAGGAAAGAAAGCCTCCATTGCCCTTCTTTTGGCATATAATTGTCCTCAACTGAAAGTGGCTTACAGGTCCCAGTAGTGTCAGGCAGTCCGTCGTTTACATGTTGCATCCTAGTGCAGAGGCACGTGGCCTAAGACACCGTAAAAGCTTCCTGCATTTAAAGCACCGCTTTGACACACGCTGCCTTGGACCTGCGGCCTGCCTCTCTGTGTGACGAGAAACAGAGAGCTTGAGCTCGATGCTAGTCGTCCCATGTGTTTTACCTATTCCCTAACAATCCTTAGTGAATCCCCTCAAACCCTGTTTTCCAAAGGGACCACAAAGCACTCTCCCTTTGCCTTCCTGTGGTCTTTGGGGCTTCCGGGTACTGTAGAAGGTAGATACTTCTGTTGTTCACATTTACATCTTCAGGTGGCTTCCGAAAACGCTGAACGTTTTCAGGTCACTTTTCAAGCCCTCTTCTCCACAAGGACCACAGAGCATTCGCCCTGCGCCTTCGTTCTGTGTTTTGTACTTCCCAGGTGCGGTAGAAGGGAGATACATCTGGTGTTCACATTTACACCTTCTAGTGGCTTAAGAAAAGAATGTCTCCATTTCCCTTCTTTTGGCATATAGTTCTCCTCAACTGAACGTGGCTTACAGGGCCCAGAAGTGTCGGGCACACCGTCGCCTACATCTTTAAATCTAGTGCACAGCCTAGTGGCCTATGACACCATAAACGCTTGCTGGAGTTTAAGCACCGCTTTGACACAGGCTGCCTTGGATCTGGGGCCTGCCTATTTCTGTGACGAGAACTGGATTGTGTTAAGAAGAGAAGATATGGAACAACAGTGTTTCCCTGCCACAATTGAGCCTGCAACGCTCTAAATCCCAGTGAGGAAAACAACTTTCCCTTCAAGCTCTCTTTTCCAAAGGGAACACAGAGCATTATCCCTGCACTTTCCCTTTGAGTTTTGTACTTCCCAGGTGCGGTAGTAGGGAGATACATCTGCTGTTCACATTTACAGCTTCTAGTGGCTTAAGAAAAGAAGGTCTCCATTGCCCTTCTATTGGCATAGAGTTCTCCTCAACTGAACGTGACTTACAGGGCCCAGAAGTGTCGGGCACTCCGTCGCCTACATCTTAGAATCTAGTGCACAGCCTAGTGGCCTATGACACCATAAACGCTTGCTGGAGTTTAGGCACCACTTTGACACAGGCTGCCTTGGATCTGGGGCCTGCCTATTTCTGTGACGAGAAATGGATTGTGTTAAGAAGAGAAGATATGGAACAACAGTGTTTCCCTGCCACAATTGAGCCTGCAACGCTCTAAATCCCAGTGAGGAAAAAAACTTTCCCTTCAAGCTCTCTTTTCCAAAGGGAACACAGAGCATTCTCCCTGCACTTTCCTTTTGAGTTTTGTACTTCCCAGGTGCGGTAGAAGGGAGATACTTTTGCTGTTCACATTTACCCGTTCTAGTGGCTTAAGTATAGAAGGCCTCCATTGCCCTTCTTTTGGCATATGATGTCCTCAAATGAAAGTGGTTTACAGATCCCAGAACTGACGGGCAGTCCTTCGCCTACATGTTAGAATCTAGAGCACAGCCTAGTGGCCTATGACACCATAAACGCTTGCTGGAGTTTAAGCACCGCTTTGACACAGGCTGACTTTGATCTGGGGCCTGCCTATTTCTGTGAGGAGAAATGGATTGTGTTAAGAAGAGAAGATATGGAACAACAGTGTTTCCCTGCCACAATTGAGCCTGCAACGCTGTAAATTCCAGTGAGGAAAACAACGTTTCCCTTCAAGCTCTTTTCCAAAGGGAACACAGAGCATTCTCCCTGCACTTTCCCTTTGAGTTTTGTACTTCCCAGGTGCGGTAGAAGGGAGACACTTTTGCTGTTCACAATTACCCGTTCTAGTGGTTTAAGGAAAGAAGGCCTCCATTGCCCTTCTTTTGGCATATGTTGTCCTCAACTAAACGTGGCTTACAGTTCCCAGAACTGACGGGCAGTCCTTCGCCTACATCTCAGAATCTAGTGCACAGCCTAGTGGCCTATGACACCATAAACGCTTGCTGGAGTTTAGGCACCACTTTGACACAGGCTGCCTTGGATCTGGGGCCTGCCTCTTTCTGTGATGAGAAATGGATTGTGTTAAGAAGACAAGATATGGAACAACAGTGTTTCCCTGCCACAATTGAGCCTGCAACGCTCTAAATCCCAGTGAGGAAAAAATAGTTTCCCTTCAAGCTCTCTTTTCCAAAGGGAACACAGAGCATTCTCCCTGCACTTTCCTTTTGAGTTTTGTACTTCCCAGTTGCGGTAGAAGGGAGATACTATTGCTGTTCACATTTACCCGTTCTAGTGGCTTAAGGAAAGAAAGCCTCCATTGCCCTTCTTTTGGCATATAATTGTCCTCAACTGAAAGTGGCTTACAGGTCCCAGTAGTGTCAGGCAGTCCGTCGTTTACATGTTGCATCCTAGTGCAGAGGCACGTGGCCTAAGACACCGTAAAAGCTTCCTGCATTTAAAGCACCGCTTTGACACACGCTGCCTTGGACCTGCGGCCTGCCTCTCTGTGTGACGAGAAACAGAGAGCTTGAGCTCGATGCTAGTCGTCCCATGTGTTTTACCTATTCCCTAACAATCCTTAGTGAATCCCCTCAAACCCTGTTTTCCAAAGGGACCACAAAGCACTCTCCCTTTGCCTTCCTGTGGTCTTTGGGGCTTCCGGGTACTGTAGAAGGTAGATACTTCTGTTGTTCACATTTACATCTTCAGGTGGCTTCCGAAAACGCTGAACGTTTTCAGGTCACTTTTCAAGCCCTCTTCTGCACAAGGACCACAGAGCATTCGCCCTGCGCCTTCGTTCTGTGTTTTGTACTTCCCAGGTGCGGTAGAAGGGAGATACATCTGGTGTTCACATTTACACCTTCTAGTGGCTTAAGAAAAGAATGTCTCCATTTCCCTTCTTTTGGCATATAGTTCTCCTCAACTGAACGTGGCTTACAGGGCCCAGAAGTGTCGGGCACACCGTCGCCTACATCTTTAAATCTAGTGCACAGCCTAGTGGCCTATGACACCATAAACGCTTGCTGGAGTTTAAGCACCGCTTTGACACAGGCTGCCTTGGATCTGGGGCCTGCCTATTTCTGTGACGAGAACTGGATTGTGTTAAGAAGAGAAGATATGGAACAACAGTGTTTCCCTGCCACAATTGAGCCTGCAACGCTCTAAATCCCAGTGAGGAAAAAAACTTTCCCTTCAAGCTCTCTTTTCCAAAGGGAACACAGAGCATTATCCCTGCACTTTCCCTTTGAGTTTTGTACTTCCCAGGTGCGGTAGTAGGGAGATACATCTGCTGTTCACATTTACAGCTTCTAGTGGCTTAAGAAAAGAAGGTCTCCATTGCCCTTCTATTGGCATAGAGTTCTCCTCAACTGAACGTGACTTACAGGGCCCAGAAGTGTCGGGCACTCCGTCGCCTACATCTTAGAATCTAGTGCACAGCCTAGTGGCCTATGACACCATAAACGCTTGCTGGAGTTTAGGCACCACTTTGACACAGGCTGCCTTGGATCTGGGGCCTGCCTATTTCTGTGACGAGAAATGGATTGTGTTAAGAAGAGAAGATATGGAACAACAGTGTTTTGCTGCCACAATTGAGCCTGCAACGCTCTAAATCCCAGTGAGGAAAAAAACTTTCCCTTCAAGCTCTCTTTTCCAAAGGGAACACAGAGCATTCTCCCTGCACTTTCCTTTTGAGTTTTGTACTTCCCAGGTGCGGTAGAAGGGAGATACTTTTGCTGTTCACATTTACCCGTTCTAGTGGCTTAAGTATAGAAGGCCTCCATTGCCCTTCTTTTGGCATATGATGTCCTCAAATGAAAGTGGTTTACAGATCCCAGAACTGACGGGCAGGCCTTCGCCTACATGTTAGAATCTAGAGCACAGCCTAGTGGCCTATGACACCATAAACGCTTGCTGGAGTTTAAGCACCGCTTTGACACAGGCTGACTTTGATCTGGGGCCTGCCTATTTCTGTGAGGAGAAATGGATTGTGTTAAGAAGAGAAGATATGGAACAACAGTGTTTCCCTGCCACAATTGAGCCTGCAACGCTGTAAATTCCAGTGAGGAAAACAACGTTTCCCTTCAAGCTCTTTTCCAAAGGGAACACAGAGCATTCTCCCTGCACTTTCCCTTTGAGTTTTGTACTTCCCAGGTGCGGTAGAAGGGAGACACTTTTGCTGTTCACAATTACCCGTTCTAGTGGTTTAAGGAAAGAAGGCCTCCATTGCCCTTCTTTTGGCATATGTTGTCCTCAACTAAACGTGGCTTACAGTTCCCAGAACTGACGGGCAGTCCTTCGCCTACATCTCAGAATCTAGTGCACAGCCTAGTGGCCTATGACACCATAAACGCTTGCTGGAGTTTAGGCACCACTTTGACACAGGCTGCCTTGGATCTGGGGCCTGCCTCTTTCTGTGATGAGAAATGGATTGTGTTAAGAAGACAAGATATGGAACAACAGTGTTTCCCTGCCACAATTGAGCCTGCAACGCTCTAAATCCCAGTGAGGAAAAAATAGTTTCCCTTCAAGCTCTCTTTTCCAAAGGGAACACAGAGCATTCTCCCTGCACTTTCCTTTTGAGTTTTGTACTTCCCAGTTGCGGTAGAAGGGAGATACTATTGCTGTTCACATTTACCCGTTCTAGTGGCTTAAGGAAAGAAAGCCTCCATTGCCCTTCTTTTGGCATATAATTGTCCTCAACTGAAAGTGGCTTACAGGTCCCAGTAGTGTCAGGCAGTCCGTCGTTTACATGTTGCATCCTAGTGCAGAGGCACGTGGCCTAAGACACCGTAAAAGCTTCCTGCATTTAAAGCACCGCTTTGACACACGCTGCCTTGGACCTGCGGCCTGCCTCTCTGTGTGACGAGAAACAGAGAGCTTGAGCTCGATGCTAGTCGTCCCATGTGTTTTACCTATTCCCTAACAATCCTTAGTGAATCCCCTCAAACCCTGTTTTCCAAAGGGACCACAAAGCACTCTCCCTTTGCCTTCCTGTGGTCTTTGGGGCTTCCGGGTACTGTAGAAGGTAGATACTTCTGTTGTTCACATTTACATCTTCAGGTGGCTTCCGAAAACGCTGAACGTTTTCAGGTAACTTTTCAAGCCCTCTTCTGCACAAGGACCACAGAGCATTCGCCCTGCGCCTTCGTTCTGTGTTTTGTACTTCCCAGGTGCGGTAGAAGGGAGATACATCTGGTGTTCACATTTACACCTTCTAGTGGCTTAAGAAAAGAATGTCTCCATTTCCCTTCTTTTGGCATATAGTTCTCCTCAACTGAACGTGGCTTACAGGGCCCAGAAGTGTCGGGCACACCGTCGCCTACATCTTTAAATCTAGTGCACAGCCTAGTGGCCTATGACACCATAAACGCTTGCTGGAGTTTAAGCACCGCTTTGACACAGGCTGCCTTGGATCTGGGGCCTGCCTATTTCTGTGACGAGAACTGGATTGTGTTAAGAAGAGAAGATATGGAACAAGAGTGTTTCCCTGCCACAATTGAGCCTGCAACGCTCTAAATCCCAGTGAGGAAAACAACTTTCCCTTCAAGCTCTCTTTTCCAAAGGGAACATAGAGCATTATCCCTGCACTTTCCCTTTGAGTTTTGTACTTCCCAGGTGCGGTAGTAGGGAGATACATCTGCTGTTCACATTTACAGCTTCTCGTGGCTTAAGAAAAGAAGGTCTCCATTGCCCTTCTATTGGCATAGAGTTCTCCTCAACTGAACGTGGCTTACAGGGCCCAGAAGTGTCGGGCACTCCGTCGCCTACATCTTAGAATCTAGTGCACAGCCTAGTGGCCTATGACACCATAAACGCTTGCTGGAGTTTAGGCACCACTTTGACACAGGCTGCCTTGGATCTGGGGCCTGCCTATTTCTGTGACGAGAAATGGATTGTGTTAAGAAGAGAAGATATGGAACAACAGTGTTTTGCTGCCACAATTGAGCCTGCAACGCTCTAAATCCCAGTGAGGAAAAAAACTTTCCCTTCAAGCTCTCTTTTCCAAAGGGAACACAGAGCATTCTCCCTGCACTTTCCTTTTGAGTTTTGTACTTCCCAGGTGCGGTAGAAGGGAGATACTTTTGCTGTTCACATTTACCCGTTCTAGTGGCTTAAGTATAGAAGGCCTCCATTGCCCTTCTTTTGGCATATGATGTCCTCAAATGAAAGTGGTTTACAGATCCCAGAACTGACGGGCAGTCCTTCGCCTACATGTTAGAATCTAGAGCACAGCCTAGTGGCCTATGACACCATAAACGCTTGCTGGAGTTTAAGCACCGCTTTGACACAGGCTGACTTTGATCTGGGGCCTGCCTATTTCTGTGAGGAGAAATGGATTGTGTTAAGAAGAGAAGATATGGAACAACAGTGTTTCCCTGCCACAATTGAGCCTGCAACGCTGTAAATTCCAGTGAGGAAAACAACGTTTCCCTTCAAGCTCTTTTCCAAAGGGAACAGAGAGCATTCTCCCTGCACTTTCCCTTTGAGTTTTGTACTTCCCAGGTGCGGTAGAAGGGAGACACTTTTGCTGTTCACAATTACCCGTTCTAGTGGTTTAAGGAAAGAAGGCCTCCATTGCCCTTCTTTTGGCATATGTTGTCCTCAACTAAACGTGGCTTACAGTTCCCAGAACTGACGCGCAGTCCTTCGCCTACATCTCAGAATCTAGTGCACAGCCTAGTGGCCTATGACACCATAAACGCTTGCTGGAGTTTAGGCACCACTTTGACACAGGCTGCCTTGGATCTGGGGCCTGCCTCTTTCTGTGATGAGAAATGGATTGTGTTAAGAAGACAAGATATGGAACAACAGTGTTTCCCTGCCACAATTGAGCCTGCAACGCTCTAAATCCCAGTGAGGAAAAAATAGTTTCCCTTCAAGCTCTCATTTCCAAAGGGAACACAGAGCATTCTCCCTGCACTTTCCTTTTGAGTTTTGTACTTCCCAGTTGCGGTAGAAGGGAGATACTATTGCTGTTCACATTTACCCGTTCTAGTGGCTTAAGGAAAGAAAGCCTCCATTGCCCTTCTTTTGGCATATAATTGTCCTCAACTGAAAGTGGCTTACAGGTCCCAGTAGTGTCAGGCAGTCCGTCGTTTACATGTTGCATCCTAGTGCAAAGGCACGTGGCCTAAGACACCGTAAAAGCTTCCTGCATTTAAAGCACCGCTTTGACACACGCTGCCTTGGACCTGCGGCCTGCCTCTCTGTGTGACGAGAAACAGAGAGCTTGAGCTCGATGCTAGTCGTCCCATGTGTTTTACCTATTCCCTAACAATCCTTAGTGAATCCCCTCAAACCCTGTTTTCCAAAGGGACCACAAAGCACTCTCCCTTTGCCTTCCTGTGGTCTTTGGGGCTTCCGGGTACTGTAGAAGGTAGATACTTCTGTTGTTCACATTTACATCTTCAGGTGGCTTCCGAAAACACTGAACGTTTTCAGGTCACTTTTCAAGCCCTCTTCTCCACAAGGACCACAGAGCATTCGCCCTGCGCCTTCGTTCTGTGTTTTGTACTTCCCAGGTGCGGTAGTAGGGAGATACAACTGCTGTTCACATTTACAGCTTCTAGTGGCTTAAGAAAAGAAGGTCTCCATTGCCCTTCTATTGGCATAGAGTTCTCCTCAACTGAACGTGGCTTACAGGTCCCAGAAGTGTCGGGCACTCCGTCGCCTACATCTTAGAATCTAGTGCACAGCCTAGTGGCCTATGACACCATAAACGCTTGCTGGAGTTTAGGCACCACTTTGACACAGGCTGCCTTGGATCTGGGGCCTGCCTATTTCTGTGACGAGAAATGGATTGTGTTAAGAAGAGAAGATATGGAACAACAGTATTTTCCTGCCACAGTTGAGCCTGCAACGCTCTAAATCCCAGTGAGGATAAAAAGTTTCCCTTCAAGCTCTCTTTTCCAAAGGGAACACAGAGCATTCTCCCTGCACTTTCCTTTTGAGTTTTGTACTTCCCAGGTGCGGTAGAAGGGAGATACTTTTGCTATTCACATTTCCCCGTTCTACTGGCTTAAGGAAAGAATGCCTCCATTGTCCTTCTTTTGGCATATAGTTGTCCTCAACTCAAAGTGGCTTACAGGTCCCAGTAGTGTCAGGCAGTCCGTCGTTTACATGTTGCATTGTAGTGCAGAGGCACGTGGCCTAAGACACCGTAAAAGCTTCCTGCATTTAAAGCACCGCTTTGACACACGCTGCCTTGGACCTGCGGCTTGCCTCTCTGTGTGACGAGAAACAGAGAGCTTGAGCTCGATGCTAGTCGTCCCATGGGTTTACCTATTCACTAACAATCCTTAGTGAATCCCTTCAAACCCTGTTTTCCAAAGGGACCACAAAGCACTCTCCCTTTGCCTTTCTGTGGTCTTTGTGGCTTCCCAGTGCTGTAGAAGGTAGATACTTCTGTTGTTCACATTGACACCTTCTAGTGGCTCCCGAAAACGCTGAACGTTTTCAGGTCACTTTTCAAGCCCTCTTCTCCACAAGGACCACAGAGCATTCCCCCTGCGACTTCGTTCTGTGTTTTGTACTTCCCAGGTGCCGTAGAAGGGAGATACATCTGCTGTTCACATTTACACCTTCTAGTGGCTTAAGAAAAGAAGGTCTCCATTGCCCTCCTTTTGGCATATACTTCTCCTCAACTAAACGTGGCTTACAGGGCCCAGAAGTGTCGGGCACACCGTCGCCTACATCTTAGAATCTAGTGCACAGCCTAGTGGCCTATGAAACCATAAATGCTTGCTGGAGTTTCAGCACTGCTTTGACACAGGCTGCCTTGGATCTGGGGCCTGCCTATTTCTGTGACGAGAAATGGATTGTGTTAAGAAGAGAAGATATGGAACAACAGTGTTTTCCTGCCACAATTGAGCCTGCAACGCTCTAAATCCCAGTGAGGAAAAAAACTTTCCCTTCAAACTCTCTTTTCCAAAGGGAACACAGAGCATTCTCCCTGCACTTTCCTTTTGAGTTTTGTACTTCCCAGGTGCGGTAGAAGGTAGATATTTTGCTGTTCACATTTACCCGTTCTAGTGGCTTAAGGAAAGAAGGCCTCCATTGCCCTTCTTTTGGCATATGATGTCCTCAAATGAAAGTGGTTTACAGATCCCAGAACTGACGGGCAGTCCTTCGCCTACATGTTAGAATCTAGAGCACAGCCTAGTGGCCTATGACACCATAAACGCTTGCTGGAGTTTAAGCACCGCTTTGACACAGGCTGTCTTTGATCTGGGGCCTGCCTATTTCTGTGAGGAGAAATGGATTGTGTTAAGAAGAGAAGATATGGAACAACAGTGTTTCCCTGCCACAATTGAGCCTACAACGCTGTAAATTCCAGTGAGGAAAACAACGTTTCCCTTCAAGCTCTTTTCCAAAGGGAACACAGAGCATTCTCCCTGCACTTTCCCTTTGAGTTTTGTACTCCCCAGGTGCGGTAGAAGGGAGATACATCTGCTGTTCACATTTACAGCTTCTAGTGGCTTAAGAAAAGAAGGTCTCCATTGCCCTTCTTTTGGCATATAGTTCTCCTCAACTGAACGGGCTTACAGGTCCCAGAAGTGTCGGGCACTCCGTCGCCTACATCTTAGAATCTAGTGCACAGCCTAGTGGCCTATGACATCATAAACGCTTGCTGGAGTTTAAGCACCGCATTGACACAGGCTGCCTTGGACCTGGGGCCTGCCTGTTTCTCTGACGAGAAATGGATTGTGTTAAGAAGAGAAGATATGGAACAACAGTGTTTCCCTGCCACAGTTGAGTCTGCAACACTGTAAATTACAGTGAGGAAAACAACGTTTCCCTTCAAGCTCTTTTCCAAAGGGAACACAGAGCATTCTGCCTGCACTTTCTTTTGAGTTTTGTACTTCCCAGGTGCGGTAGAAGGGAGATACATCTGCTCTTCACATTTACACGTTGTAGTGGCTTAATGAAAGAAGGACTCCATTGCGCTTCTTCTGGCATATAGTTCTCCTCAACTGAACGTGGCTTACAGGTCCCAGTAGTGTCAGGCAGTCCGTCGTTAACATGTTGCATCCTAGTGAAGAGGCACATGGCCTAAGACACCGTAAAAGCTTCCTGCATTTATAGCACCGCTTTGACACACGCTGCCTTGGACCTGCGGCCTGCCTCTCTGTGTGACGAGAAACAGAGAGCTTGAGCTCGATGCTAGTCGTCCCATGTGTTTTACCTATTCCCTAACAATCCTTAGTGAATCCCTTCAAACCCTGTTTTCCAAAGGGTCCACAAAGCACTCTCCCTTTTCCTTCCTGTTGTCTTTGGGGCTTTCGGGTGCTGTAGAAGGTAGATACTTCTGTTGTTCACATTGACACCTTCAGGTGGCTTCCGAAAACGCTGAACGTTTTCAGGTCACTTTTCAAGCCCTCTTCTGCACAAGGACCACAGAGCATTCGCCCTGCGCCTTCGTTCTGTGTTTTGTACTTCCCAGGTGCGGTAGAAGGGAGATACATCTGGTGTTCACATTTACACCTTCTAGTGGCTTAAGAAAAGAATGTCTCCATTTCCCTTCTTTTGGCATATAGTTCTCCTCAACTGAACGTGGCTTACAGGGCCCAGAAGTGTCGGGCACACCGTCGCCTACATCTTTAAATCTAGTGCACAGCCTAGTGGCCTATGACACCATAAACGCTTGCTGGAGTTTAAGCACCGCTTTGACACAGGCTGCCTTGGATCTGGGGCCTGCCTATTTCTGTGACGAGAACTGGATTGTGTTAAGAAGAGAAGATATGGAACAACAGTGTTTCCCTGCCACAATTGAGCCTGCAACGCTCTAAATCCCAGTGAGGAAAACAACTTTCCCTTCAAGCTCTCTTTTCCAACGGGAACACAGAGCATTATCCCTGCACTTTCCCTTTGAGTTTTGTACTTCCCAGGTGCGGTAGTAGGGAGATACATCTGCTGTTCACATTTACAGCTTCTAGTGGCTTAAGAAAAGAAGGTCTCCATTGCCGTTCTATTGGCATAGAGTTCTCCTCAACTGAACGTGGCTTACAGGGCCCAGAAGTGTCGGGCACTCCGTCGCCTACATCTTAGAATCTAGTGCACAGCCTAGTGGCCTATGACACCATAAACGCTTGCTGGAGTTTAGGCACCACTTTGACACAGGCTGCCTTGGATCTGGGGCCTGCCTATTTCTGTGACGAGAAATGGATTGTGTTAAGAAGAGAAGATATGGAACAACAGTGTTTTGCTGCCACAATTGAGCCTGCAACGCTCTAAATCCCAGTGAGGAAAAAAACTTTCCCTTCAAGCTCTCTTTTCCAAAGGGAACACAGAGCATTCTCCCTGCACTTTCCTTTTGAGTTTTGTACTTCCCAGGTGCGGTAGAAGGGAGATACTTTTGCTGTTCACATTTACCCGTTCTAGTGGCTTAAGTATTGAAGGCCTCCATTGCCCTTCTTTTGGCATATGATGTCCTCAAATGAAAGTGGTTTACAGATCCCAGAACTGACGGGCAGTCCTTCGCCTACATGTTAGAATCTAGAGCACAGCCTAGTGGCCTATGACACCATAAACACTTGCTGGAGTTTAAGCACCGCTTTGACACAGGCTGACTTTGATCTGGGGCCTGCCTATTTCTGTGAGGAGAAATGGATTGTGTTAAGAAGAGAAGATATGGAACAACAGTGTTTCCCTGCCACAATTGAGCCTGCAACGCTGTAAATTCCAGTGAGGAAAACAACGTTTCCCTTCAAGCTCTTTTCCAAAGGGAACACAGAGCATTCTCCCTGCACTTTCCCTTTGAGTTTTGTACTTCCCAGGTGCGGTAGAAGGGAGACACTTTTGCTGTTCACAATTACCCGTTCTAGTGGTTTAAGGAAAGAAGGCCTCCATTGCCCTTCTTTTGGCATATGTTGTCCTCAACTAAACGTGGCTTACAGTTCCCAGAACTGACGGGCAGTCCTTCGCCTACATCTCAGAATCTAGTGCACAGCCTAGTGGCCTATGACACCATAAACGCTTGCTGGAGTTTAGGCACCACTTTGACACAGGCTGCCTTGGATCTGGGGCCTGCCTCTTTCTGTGATGAGAAATGGATTGTGTTAAGAAGACAAGATATGGAACAACAGTGTTTCCCTGCCACAATTGAGCCTGCAACGCTCTAAATCCCAGTGAGGAAAAAATAGTTTCCCTTCAAGCTCTCTTTTCCAAAGGGAACACAGAGCATTCTCCCTGCACTTTCCTTTTGAGTTTTGTACTTCCCAGTTGCGGTAGAAGGGAGATACTATTGCTGTTCACATTTACCCGTTCTAGTGGCTTAAGGAAAGAAAGCCTCCATTGCCCTTCTTTTGGCATATAATTGTCCTCAACTGAAAGTGGCTTACAGGTCCCAGTAGTGTCAGGCAGTCCGTCGTTCACATCTTGCATCCTAGTGCAGAGGCACGTGGCCTAAGACACCGTAAAAGCTTCCTGCATTTAAAGCACCGCTTTGACACACGCTGCCTTGGACCTGCGGCCTGCCTCTCTGTGTGACGAGAAACAGAGAGCTTGAGCTCGATGCTAGTCGTCCCATGTGTTTTACCTATTCCCTAACAATCCTTAGTGAATCCCCTCAAACCCTGTTTTCCAAAGGGACCACAAAGCACTCTCCCTTTGCCTTCCTGTGGTCTTTGGGGCTTCCGGGTACTGTAGAAGGTAGATACTTCTGTTGTTCACATTTACATCTTCAGGTGGCTTCCGAAAACGCTGAACGTTTTCAGGTCACTTTTCAAGCCCTCTTCTGCACAAGGACCACAGAGCATTCGCCCTGCGCCTTCGTTCTGTGTTTTGTACTTCCCAGGTGCGGTAGAAGGGAGATACATCTGGTGTTCACATTTACAGCTTCTAGTGGCTTAAGAAAAGAAGGTCTCCATTGCCATTCTTTTGGCATATAGTTCTCCTCAACTGAACGTGGCTTACAGGGCCCAGAAGTGTCGGGCACACCGTCGCCTACATCTTTAAATCTAGTGCACAGCCTAGTGGCCTATGACACCATAAACGCTTGCTGGAGTTTAAGCACCGCTTTGACACAGGCTGCCTTGGATCTGGGGCCTGCCTATTTCTGTGACGAGAACTGGATTGTGTTAAGAAGAGAAGATATGGAACAACAGTGTTTCCCTGCCACAATTGAGCCTGCAACGCTCTAAATCCCAGTGAGGAAAACAACTTTCCCTTCAAGCTCTCTTTTCCAAAGGGAACACAGAGCATTATCCCTGCACTTTCCCTTTGAGTTTTGTACTTCCCAGGTGCGGTAGTAGGGAGATACATCTGCTGTTCACATTTACAGCTTCTCGTGGCTTAAGAAAAGAAGGTCTCCATTGCCCTTCTATTGGCATAGAGTTCTCCTCAACTGAACGTGGCTTACAGGGCCCAGAAGTGTCGGGCACTCCGTCGCCTACATCTTAGAATCTAGTGCACAGCCTAGTGGCCTATGACACCATAAACGCTTGCTGGAGTTTAGGCACCACTTTGACACAGGCTGCCTTGGATCTGGGGCCTGCCTATTTCTGTGACGAGAAATGGATTGTGTTAAGAAGAGAAGATATGGAACAACAGTGTTTTGCTGCCACAATTGAGCCTGCAACGCTCTAAATCCCAGTGAGGAAAAAAACTTTCCCTTCAAGCTCTCTTTTCCAAAGGGAACACAGAGCATTCTCCCTGCACTTTCCTTTTGAGTTTTGTACTTCCCAGGTGCGGTAGAAGGGAGATACTTTTGCTGTTCACATTTACCCGTTCTAGTGGCTTAAGTATAGAAGGCCTCCATTGCCCTTCTTTTGGCATATGATGTCCTCAAATGAAAGTGGTTTACAGATCCCAGAACTGACAGGCAGTCCTTCGCCTACATGTTAGAATCTAGAGCACAGCCTAGTGGCCTATGACACCATAAACGCTTGCTGGAGTTTAAGCACCGCTTTGACACAGGCTGACTTTGATCTGGGGCCTGCCTATTTCTGTGAGGAGAAATGGATTGTGTTAAGAAGAGAAGATATGGAACAACAGTGTTTCCCTGCCACAATTGAGCCTGCAACGCTGTAAATTCCAGTGAGGAAAACAACGTTTCCCTTCAAGCTCTTTTCCAAAGGGAACACAGAGCATTCTCCCTGCACTTTCCCTTTGAGTTTTGTACTTCCCAGGTGCGGTAGAAGGGAGACACTTTTGCTGTTCACAATTACCCGTTCTAGTGGTTTAAGGAAAGAAGGCCTCCATTGCCCTTCTTTTGGCATATGTTGTCCTCAACTAAACGTGGCTTACAGTTCCCAGAACTGACGGGCAGTCCTTCGCCTACATCTCAGAATCTAGTGCACAGCCTAGTGGCCTATGACACCATAAACGCTTGCTGGAGTTTAGGCACCACTTTGACACAGGCTGCCTTGGATCTGGGGCCTGCCTCTTTCTGTGATGAGAAATGGATTGTGTTAAGAAGACAAGATATGGAACAACAGTGTTTCCCTGCCACAATTGAGCCTGCAACGCTCTAAATCCCAGTGAGGAAAAAATAGTTTCCCTTCAAGCTCTCTTTTCCAAAGGGAACACAGAGCATTCTCCCTGCACTTTCCTTTTGAGTTTTGTACTTCCCAGTTGCGGTAGAAGGGAGATACTATTGCTGTTCACATTTACCCGTTCTAGTGGCTTAAGGAAAGAAAGCCTCCATTGCCCTTCTTTTGGCATATAATTGTCCTCAACTGAAAGTGGCTTACAGGTCCCAGTAGTGTCAGGCAGTCCGTCGTTTACATGTTGCATCCTAGTGCAAAGGCACGTGGCCTAAGACACCGTAAAAGCTTCCTGCATTTAAAGCACCGCTTTGACACACGCTGCCTTGGACCTGCGGCCTGCCTCTCTGTGTGACGAGAAACAGAGAGCTTGAGCTCGATGCTAGTCGTCCCATGTGTTTTACCTATTCCCTAACAATCCTTAGTGAATCCCCTCAAACCCTGTTTTCCAAAGGGACCACAAAGCACTCTCCCTTTGCCTTCCTGTGGTCTTTGGGGCTTCCGGGTACTGTAGAAGGTAGATACTTCTGTTGTTCACATTTACATCTTCAGGTGGCTTCCGAAAACACTGAACGTTTTCAGGTCACTTTTCAAGCCCTCTTCTCCACAAGGACCACAGAGCATTCGCCCTGCGCCTTCGTTCTGTGTTTTGTACTTCCCAGGTGCGGTAGTAGGGAGATACAACTGCTGTTCACATTTACAGCTTCTAGTGGCTTAAGAAAAGAAGGTCTCCATTGCCCTTCTATTGGCATAGAGTTCTCCTCAACTGAACGTGGCTTACAGGTCCCAGAAGTGTCGGGCACTCCGTCGCCTACATCTTAGAATCTAGTGCACAGCCTAGTGGCCTATGACACCATAAACGCTTGCTGGAGTTTAGGCACCACTTTGACACAGGCTGCCTTGGATCTGGGGCCTGCCTATTTCTGTGATGAGAAATGGATTGTGTTAAGAAGAGAAGATATGGAACAACAGTATTTTCCTGCCACAGTTGAGCCTGCAACGCTCTAAATCCCAGTGAGGATAAAAAGTTTCCCTTCAAGCTCTCTTTTCCAAAGGGAACACAGAGCATTCTCCCTGCACTTTCCTTTTGAGTTTTGTACTTCCCAGGTGCAGTAGAAGGGAGATACTTTTGCTATTCACATTTCCCCGTTCTACTGGCTTAAGGAAAGAATGCCTCCATTGTCCTTCTTTTGGCATATAGTTGTCCTCAACTCAAAGTGGCTTACAGGTCCCAGTAGTGTCAGGCAGTCCGTCGTTTACATGTTGCATTGTAGTGCAGAGGCACGTGGCCTAAGACACCGTAAAAGCTTCCTGCATTTAAAGCACCACTTTGACACACGCTGCCTTGGACCTGCGGCTTGCCTCTCTGTGTGACGAGAAACAGAGAGCTTGAGCTCGATGCTAGTCGTCCCATGGGTTTACCTATTCACTAACAATCCTTAGTGAATCCCTTCAAACCCTGTTTTCCAAAGGGACCACAAAGCACTCTCCCTTTGCCTTTCTGTGGTCTTTGTGGCTTCCCAGTGCTGTAGAAGGTAGATACTTCTGTTGTTCACATTGACACCTTCTAGTGGCTCCCGAAAACGCTGAACGTTTTCAGGTCACTTTTCAAGCCCTCTTCTCCACAAGGACCACAGAGCATTCCCCCTGCGACTTCGTTCTGTGTTTTGTACTTCCCAGGTGCCGTAGAAGGGAGATACATCTGCTGTTCACATTTACACCTTCTAGTGGCTTAAGAAAAGAAGGTCTCCATTGCCCTCCTTTTGGCATATACTTCTCCTCAACTAAACGTGGCTTACAGGGCCCAGAAGTGTCGGGCACACCGTCGCCTACATCTTAGAATCTAGTGCACAGCCTAGTGGCCTATGAAACCATAAACGCTTGCTGGAGTTTCAGCACTGCTTTGACACAGGCTGCCTTGGATCTGGGGCCTGCCTATTTCTGTGACGAGAAATGGATTGTGTTAAGAAGAGAAGATATGGAACAACAGTGTTTTCCTGCCACAATTGAGCCTGCAACGCTCTAAATCCCAGTGAGGAAAAAAACTTTCCCTTCAAACTCTCTTTTCCAAAGGGAACACAGAGCATTCTCCCTGCACTTTCCTTTTGAGTTTTGTACTTCCCAGGTGCGGTAGAAGGTAGATATTTTGCTGTTCACATTTACCCGTTCTAGTGGCTTAAGGAAAGAAGGCCTCCATTGCCCTTCTTTTGGCATATGATGTCCTCAAATGAAAGTGGTTTACAGATCCCAGAACTGACGGGCAGTCCTTCGCCTACATGTTAGAATCTAGAGCACAGCCTAGTGGCCTATGACACCATAAACGCTTGCTGGAGTTTAAGCACCGCTTTGACACAGGCTGTCTTTGATCTGGGGCCTGCCTATTTCTGTGAGGAGAAATGGATTGTGTTAAGAAGAGAAGATATGGAACAACAGTGTTTCCCTGCCACAATTGAGCCTACAACGCTGTAAATTCCAGTGAGGAAAACAACGTTTCCCTTCAAGCTCTTTTCCAAAGGGAACACAGAGCATTCTCCCTGCACTTTCCCTTTGAGTTTTGTACTTCCCAGGTGCGGTAGAAGGGAGATACATCTGCTGTTCACATTTACAGCTTCTAGTGGCTTAAGAAAAGAAGGTCTCCATTCCCCTTCTTTTGGCATATAGTTCTCCTCAACTGAACGGGCTTACAGGTCCCAGAAGTGTCGGGCACTCCGTCGCCTACATCTTAGAATCTAGTGCACAGCCTAGTGGCCTATGACATCATAAACGCTTGCTGGAGTTTAAGCACCGCATTCACACAGGCTGCCTTGGACCTGGGGCCTGCCTGTTTCTCTGACGAGAAATGGATTGTGTTAAGAAGAGAAGATATGGAACAACAGTGTTTCCCTGCCACAGTTGAGTCTGCAACACTGTAAATTACAGTGAGGAAAACAACGTTTCCCTTCAAGCTCTTTTCCAAAGGGAACACAGAGCATTCTGCCTGCACTTTCTTTTGAGTTTTGTACTTCCCAGGTGCGGTAGAAGGGAGATACATCTGCTCTTCACATTTACACGTTGTAGTGGCTTAAGGAAAGAAGGACTCCATTGCGCTTCTTCTGGCATATAGTTCTCCTCAACTGAACGTGGCTTACAGGGCCCAGAAGTGTCGGGCACTCCGTCGCCTACATCTTAGAATCTAGTGCACAGCCTAGTGGCCTATGACACCATAAACGCTTGCTGGAGTTTAGGCACCACTTTGACACAGGCTGCCTTGGATCTGGGGCCTGCCTATTTCTGTGACGAGAAATGGATTGTGTTAAGAAGAGAAGATATGGAACAACAGTGTTTTGCTGCCACAATTGAGCCTGCAACGCTCTAAATCCCAGTGAGGAAAAAAACTTTCCCTTCAAGCTCTCTTTTCCAAAGGGAACACAGAGCATTCTCCCTGCACTTTCCTTTTGAGTTTTGTACTTCCCAGGTGCGGTAGAAGGGAGATACTTTTGCTGTTCACATTTACCCGTTCTAGTGGCTTAAGTATAGAAGGCCTCCATTGCCCTTCTTTTGGCATATGATGTCCTCAAATGAAAGTGGTTTACAGATCCCAGAACTGACGGGCAGTCCTTCGCCTACATGTTAGAATCTAGAGCACAGCCTAGTGGCCTATGACACCATAAACGCTTGCTGGAGTTTAAGCACCGCTTTGACACAGGCTGACTTTGATCTGGGGCCTGCCTATTTCTGTGAGGAGAAATGGATTGTGTTAAGAAGAGAAGATATGGAACAACAGTGTTTCCCTGCCACAATTGAGCCTACAACGCTGTAAATTCCAGTGAGGAAAACAACGTTTCCCTTCAAGCTCTTTTCCAAAGGGAACACAGAGCATTCTCCCTGCACTTTCCCTTTGAGTTTTGTACTTCCCAGGTGCGGTAGAAGGGAGATACTTTTGCTGTTCACATTTCCCCGTTCTACTGGCTTAAGGAAAGAATGCCTCCATTGTCCTTCTTTTGGCATATAGTTGTCCTCAACTCAAAGTGGCTTACAGGTCCCAGTAGTGTCAGGCAGTCCGTCGTTTACATGTTGCATTGTAGTGCAGAGGCACGTGGCCTAAGACACCGTAAAAGCTTCCTGCATTTAAAGCACCGCTTTGACACACGCTGCCTTGGACCTGCGGCTTGCCTCTCTGTGTGACGAGAAACAGAGAGCTTGAGCTCGATGCTAGTCGTCCCATGGGTTTACCTATTCACTAACAATCCTTAGTGAATCCCTTCAAACCCTGTTTTCCAAAGGGACCACAAAGCACTCTCCCTTTGCCTTCCTGTGGTCTTTGTGGCTTCCCGGTGCTGTACAAGGTAGATACTTCTGTTGTTCACATTGACACCTTCTAGTGGCTCCCGAAAACGCTGAACGTTTTCAGGTCACTTTTCAAGCCCTCTTCTCCAAAGGACCACAGAGCATTCCCCCTGCGACTTCGTTCTGTGTTTTGTACTTCCCACGTGCCGTAGAAGGGAGATATATCTGCTGTTCACATTTACACCTTCTAGTGGCTTAAGAAAAGAAGGTCTCCATTGCCCTCCTTTTGGCATATACTTCTCCTCAACTGAACGTGGCTTACAGGGCTCAGAAGTGTCGGGCACACCGTCGCCTACATCTTAGAATCTAGTGCACAGCCTAGTGGCCTATGACACCATGAACGCTTGCTGGAGTTTCAGCACCGCTTTGACACAGGCTGCCTTGGATCTGGGGCCTGCCTATTTCTGTGACGAGAAATGGATTGTGTTAAGAAGAGAAGATATGGAACAAGAGTGTTTTCCTGCCACAATTGAGCCTGCAACGCTCTAAATCCCATGAGGAAAAAAACTTTCCCTTCAAGCTCTCTTTTCCAAAGGGAACACAGAGCATTCTCCCTGCAACTTCCTTTTGAGTTTTGTACTTCCCAGGTGCGGTAGAAGGGAGATACTTTTGCTGTTCACATTTACCCGTTCTAGTGGCTTAAGGAAAGAAGGACTCCATTGCCCTTCTTTTGGCATATGATGTCCTCAAATGAAAGTGGTTTACAGATCCCAGAACTGACGGGCAGTCCTTCGCCTACATGTTAGAATCTAGAGCACAGCCTAGTGGCCTATGACACCATAAACGCTTGCTGGAGTTTAAGCACCGCTTTGACACAGGCTGTCTTTGATCTGGGGCCTGCCTATTTCTGTGAGGAGAAATGGATTGTGTTAAGAAGAGAAGATATGGAACAACAGTGTTTCCCTGCCACAATTGAGCCTACAACGCTGTAAATTCCAGTGAGGAAAACAACGTTTCCCTTCAAGCTCTTTTCCAAAGGGAACACAGAGCATTCTCCCTGCACTTTCCCTTTGAGTTTTGTACTTCCCAGGTGCGGTAGAAGGGAGATACATCTGCTGTTCACATTTACAGCTTCTAGTGGCTTAAGAAAAGAAGGTCTCCATTGCCCTTCTTTTGGCATATAATTCTCCTCAACTGAACGGGCTTACAGGTCCCAGAAGTGTCGGGCACTCCGTCGCCTACATCTTAGAATCTAGTGCACAGCCTAGTGGCCTATGACATCATAAACGCTTGCTGGAGTTTAAGCACCGCATTCACACAGGCTGCCTTGGACCTGGGGCCTGCCTGTTTCTCTGACGAGAAATGGATTGTGTTAAGAAGAGAAGATATGGAACAACAGTGTTTCCCTGCCACAGTTGAGCCTGCAACACTGTAAATTACAGTGAGGAAAACAACGTTTCCCTTCAAGCCCTTTTCCAAAGGGAACACAGAGCATTCTGCCTGCACTTTCTTTTGAGTTTTGTACTTCCCAGGTGCGGTAGAAGGGAGATACATCTGCTCTTCACATTTACACGTTGTAGTGGCTTAAGGAAAGAAGGACTCCATTGCGCTTCTTCTGGCATATAGTTCTCCTCAACTGAACGTGGCTTACAGGTCCCAGTAGTGTCAGGCAGTCCGTCGTTTACATGTTGCATCCTAGTGCAGAGGCACATGGCCTAAGACACCATAAAAGCTTCCTGCATTTATAGCACCGCTTTGACACACGCTGCCTTGGACCTGCGGCCTGCCTCTCTGTGTGACGAGAAACAGAGAGCTTGAGCTCGATGCTAGTCGTCCCATGTGTTTTACCTATTCCCTAACAATCCTTAGTGAATCCCTTCAAACCCTGTTTTCCAAAGGGTCCACAAAGCACTCTCCCTTTTCCTTCCTGTTGTCTTTGGTGCTTCCGGGTGCTGTAGAAGGTAGATACTTCTGTTGTTCACATTGACACCTTCAGGTGGCTTCCGAAAACGCTGAACGTTTTCAGGTCACTTTTCAAGCCCTCTTCTGCACAAGGACCACAGAGCATTACCCCTGCGCCTTCGTTCTGTGTTTTGTACTTCCCAGGTGTGGTAGAAGGGAGATACATCTGGTGTTCACATTTACAGCTTCTAGTGGCTTAAGAAAAGAATGTCTCCATTTCCCTTCTTTTGGCATATAGTTCTCCTCAACTGAACGTGGCTTACAGGGCCCAGAAGTGTCGGGCACACCGTCGCCTACATCTTTAAATCTAGTGCACAGCCTAGTGGCCTATGACACCATAAACGCTTGCTGGAGTTTAGGCACCGCTTTGACACAGGCTGCCTTGGATCTGGGGCCTGCCTATTTCTGTGACGAGAAATGGATTGTGTTAAGAAGAGAAGATATGGAACAACAGTGTTTCCCTGCCACAATTGAGCCTGCAACGCTGTAAATTCCAGTGAGGAAAACAACGTTTCCCTTCAAGCTCTTTTCCAAAGGGAACACAGAGCATTCTCCCTGCACTTTCCCTTTGAGTTTTGTACTTCCCAGGTGCGGTAGAAGGGAGATACATCTGCTGTTCACATTTACCCGTTGTAGTGGCTTACGGAAGAAGGCCTCCATTGCCCTTCTTTTGGCATATGTTGTCCTCAACTGAAAGTGGCTTACAGATCCCAGAACTGATGGGCAGTCCTTCGCCTACATCTTAGAATCTAGTGCACAGCCTAGTGGCCTATGACATCATAAAGGCTTGCTGGAGTTTAAGCACCGCATTGACACAGGCTGCCTTGGACCTGGGGCCTGCCTGTTTCTCTGACGAGAAATGGATTGTGTTAAGAAGAGAAGATATGGAACAACAGTGTTTCCCTGCCACAGTTTAGCCTGCAACACTGTAAATTACAGTGAGGAAAACAACGTTTCCCTTCAAGCTCTTTTCCAAAGGAAACACAGAGCATTCTGCCTGCACTTTCTTTTGAGTTTTGTACTTCCCAGGTGCGGTAGAAGGGAGATACATCTGCTATTCACATTTACACGTTGTAGTGGCTTAAGGAAAGAAGGACTCCATTGCGCTTCTTCTGGCATATAGTTGTCCTCAACTGAACGTGGCTTACAGGTCCCAGTAGTGTCAGGCAGTCCGTCGTTTACATGTTGCATACTAGTGCAGAGGCACATGGCCTAAGACACCGTAAAAGCTTCCTGCATTTATAGCACCGCTTTGACACATGCTGCCTTGGACCTGCGGCCTGCCTCTCTGTGTGACGAGAAACAGAGAGCTTGATCTCGATGCTAGTCGTCCCATGTGTTTTACCTATTCCCTAACAATCCTTAGTGAATCCCTTCAAACCCTGTTTTCCAAAGGGTCCACAAAGCACTCTCCCTTTTCCTTCCTGTTGTCTTTGGGACTTCCGGGTGCTGTAGAAGGTAGATACTTCTGTTGTTCACATTGACACCTTCAGGTGGCTTCCGAAAACGCTGAACGTTTTCAGGTCACTTTTCAAGCCCTCTTCTGCACAAGGACCACAGAGCATTACCCCTGCGCCTTCGTTCTGTGTTTTGTACTTCCCAGGTGCAGTAGAAGGGAGATACATCTGGTGTTCACATTTACACCTTCTAGTGGCTTAAGAAAAGAATGTCTCCATTTCCATTCTTTTGGCATATAGTTCTCCTCAACTGAACGTGGCTTACAGGGCCCAGAAGTGTCGGGCACACCGTCGCCTACATCTTTAAACCTAGTGCACAGCCTAGTGGCCTATGACACCATAAACGCTTGCTGGAGTTTAAGCACCGCTTTGACACAGGCTGCCTTGGATCTGGGGCCTGCCTATTTCTGTGACGAGAAATGGATTGTGTTAAGAAGAGAAGATATGGAACAACAGTGTTTCCCTGCCACAATTGAGCCTGCAACGCTGTAAATTCCAGTGAGGAAAACAACGTTTCCCTTCAAGCTCTTTTCAAAAGGGAACACAGAGCATTCTCCCTGCACTTTCCCTTTGAGTTTTGTACTTCCCAGGTGCGGTAGAAGGGAGATACATCTGCTGTTCACATTTACCCGTTCTACTGGCTTAAGGAAAGAAGGCCTCCATTGCCCTTCTTTTGGCATATGATGTCCTCAAATGAAAGTGGTTTACAGATCCCAGAACTGACGGGCAGTCCTTCGCCTACATGTTAGAATCTAGAGCACAGCCTAGTGGCCTATGACACCATAAACGATTGCTGGAGTTTAAGCACCGCTTTGACACAGGCTGTCTTTGATCTGGGGCCTGCCTATTTCTGTGAGGAGAAATGGATTGTGTTAAGAAGAGAAGATATGGAACAACAGTGTTTCCCTGCCACCATTTAGCCTACAACGCTGTAAATTCCAGTGAGGAAAACAACGTTTCCCTTCAAGCTCTTTTCCAAAGGGAACACAGAGCATTCTCCCTGCACTTTCCCTTTGAGTTTTGTACTTCCCAGGTGCGGTAGAAGGGAGATACATCTGCTGTTCACATTTACAGCTTCTAGTGGCTTAAGAAAAGAATGTCTCCATTTCCCTTCTTTTGGCATATAGTTCTCCTCAACTGAACGTGGCTTACAGGGCCCAGAAGTGTCGGGCACACCGTCGCCTACATCTTTAAATCTAGTGCACAGCCTAGTGGCCTATGACACCATAAACGCTTGCTGGAGTTTAAGCACCGCTTTGACACAGGCTGTCTTTGATCTGGGGCCTGCCTATTTCTGTGAGGAGAAATGGATTGTGTTAAGAAGAGAAGATATGGAACAACAGTGTTTCCCTGCCACAATTGAGCCTGCAACACTGTAAATTACAGTGAGGAAAACAACGTTTCCCTTCAAGCTCTTTTCCAAAGGGAACACAGAGCATTCTGCCTGCACTTTCTTTTGAGTTTTGTACTTCCCAGGTGTGGTAGAAGGGAGATACATCTGCTCTTCACATTTACACGTTGTAGTGGCTTAAGGAAAGAAGGACTCCATTGCGCTTCTTCTGGCATATAGTTCTCCTCAACTGAACGTGGCTTACAGGTCCCAGTAGTGTCAGGCAGTCCGTCGTTTACATGTTGCATCCTAGTGCAGAGGCACATGGCCTAAGACACCGTAAAAGCTTCCTGCATTTTAGCACCGCTTTGACACATGCTGCCTTGGACCTGCGGCCTGCCTCTCTGTGTGACGAGAAACAGAGAGCTTGAGCTCGATGCTAGTCGTCCCATGTGTTTTACCTATTCCCTAACAATCCTTAGTGAATCCCTTCAAACCCTGTTTTCCAAAGGGTCCACAAAGCACTCTCCCTTTTCCTTCCTGTTGTCTTTGGTGCTTCCGGGTGCTGTAGAAGGTAGATACTTCTGTTGTTCACATTGACACCTTCAGGTGGCTTCCGAAAACGCTGAACGTTTTCAGGTCACTTTTCAATCCCTCTTCTGCACAATGACCACAGAGCATTACCCCTGCGCCTTCGTTCTGTGTTTTGTACTTCCCAGGTGCGGTAGAAGGGAGATACATCTGGTGTTCACATTTACACCTTCTAGTGGCTTAAGAAAAGAATGTCTCCATTTCCCTTCTTTTGGCATATAGTTCTCCTCAACTGAACGTGGCTTACAGGGCCCAGAAGTGTCGGGCACACCGTCGCCTACATCTTTAAATCTAGTGCACAGCCTAGTGGCCTATGACACCATAAACGCTTGCTGGAGTTTAAGCACCGCTTTGACACAGGCTGCCTTGGATCTGGGGCCTGCCTATTTCTGTGACGAGAAATGGATTGTGTTAAGAAGAGAAGATATGGAACAACAGTGTTTCCCTGCCACAATTGAGCCTGCAACGCTGTAAATTCCAGTGAGGAAAACAACGTTTCCCTTCAAGCTCTTTTCCAAAGGGAACACAGAGCATTCTCCCTGCACTTTCCCTTTGAGTTTTGTACTTCCCAGGTGCGGTAGAAGGGAGATACATCTGCTGTTCACATTTACCCGTTCTAGTGGCTTAAGGAAGAAGGCCTCCATTGCCCTTCTTTTGGCATATGTTGTCCTCAACTGAAAGTGGCTTACAGATCCCAGAACTGATGGGCAGTCCTTCGCCTACATCTTAGAATCTAGTGCACAGCCTAGTGGCCTATGACACCATAAACGCTTGCTGGAGTTTAAGCACCGCTTTGACACAGGCTGTCTTTGATCTGGGGCCTGCCTATTTCTGTGACGAGAAATGGATTGTGTTAAGAAGAGAAGATATGGAACAACAGTGTTTCCCTGCCACAATTTAGCCTGCAACGCTGTAAATTCCAGTGAGGAAAACAATGTTTCCCTTCAAGCTCTTTTCCATAGGGGACACAGAGCATTCTCCCTGCAATTTCCCTTTGAATTTTGTACTTCCCAGGTGCGGTAGAAGGGAGATACATCTGCTGTTCACATTTACACGTTCTACTGGCTTAAGGAAAGAAGGACTCCATTGCGCTTCTTCGGGCATATAATTCTCCTCAACTGAACGTGGCTTACAGGGCCCAGAAGTGTCGGGCACACCGTCGCCTACATCTTTAAATCTAGTGCACAGCCTAGTGGCCTATGACACCATAAACGCTTGCTGGAGTTTAGGCACCGCTTTGACACAGGCTGCCTTGGATCTGGGGCCTGCCTATTTCTGTGACGAGAAATGGATTGTGTTAAGAAGAGAAGATATGGAACAACAGTGTTTCCCTGCCACAATTGAGCCTGCAACGCTGTAAATTCCAGTGAGGAAAACAACGTTTCCCTTCAAGCTCTTTTCCAAAGGGAACACAGAGCATTCTCCCTGCACTTTCCCTTTGAGTTTTGTACTTCCCAGGTGCGGTAGAAGGGAGATACATCTGCTGTTCACATTTACCCGTTGTAGTGGCTTACGGAAGAAGGCCTCCATTGCCCTTCTTTTGGCATATGTTGTCCTCAACTGAAAGTGGCTTACAGATCCCAGAACTGATGGGCAGTCCTTCGCCTACATCTTAGAATCTAGTGCACAGCCTAGTGGCCTATGACATCATAAAGGCTTGCTGGAGTTTAAGCACCGCATTGACACAGGCTGCCTTGGACCTGGGGCCTGCCTGTTTCTCTGACGAGAAATGGATTGTGTTAAGAAGAGAAGATATGGAACAACAGTGTTTCCCTGCCACAGTTTAGCCTGCAACACTGTAAATTACAGTGAGGAAAACAACGTTTCCCTTCAAGCTCTTTTCCAAAGGAAACACAGAGCATTCTGCCTGCACTTTCTTTTGAGTTTTGTACTTCCCAGGTGCGGTAGAAGGGAGATACATCTGCTATTCACATTTACACGTTGTAGTGGCTTAAGGAAAGAAGGACTCCATTGCGCTTCTTCTGGCATATAGTTGTCCTCAACTGAACGTGGCTTACAGGTCCCAGTAGTGTCAGGCAGTCCGTCGTTTACATGTTGCATACTAGTGCAGAGGCACATGGCCTAAGACACCGTAAAAGCTTCCTGCATTTATAGCACCGCTTTGACACATGCTGCCTTGGACCTGCGGCCTGCCTCTCTGTGTGACGAGAAACAGAGAGCTTGATCTCGATGCTAGTCGTCCCATGTGTTTTACCTATTCCCTAACAATCCTTAGTGAATCCCTTCAAACCCTGTTTTCCAAAGGGTCCACAAAGCACTCTCCCTTTTCCTTCCTGTTGTCTTTGGGACTTCCGGGTGCTGTAGAAGGTAGATACTTCTGTTGTTCACATTGACACCTTCAGGTGGCTTCCGAAAACGCTGAACGTTTTCAGGTCACTTTTCAAGCCCTCTTCTGCACAAGGACCACAGAGCATTACCCCTGCGCCTTCGTTCTGTGTTTTGTACTTCCCAGGTGCAGTAGAAGGGAGATACATCTGGTGTTCACATTTACACCTTCTAGTGGCTTAAGAAAAGAATGTCTCCATTTCCATTCTTTTGGCATATAGTTCTCCTCAACTGAACGTGGCTTACAGGGCCCAGAAGTGTCGGGCACACCGTCGCCTACATCTTTAAACCTAGTGCACAGCCTAGTGGCCTATGACACCATAAACGCTTGCTGGAGTTTAAGCACCGCTTTGACACAGGCTGCCTTGGATCTGGGGCCTGCCTATTTCTGTGACGAGAAATGGATTGTGTTAAGAAGAGAAGATATGGAACAACAGTGTTTCCCTGCCACAATTGAGCCTGCAACGCTGTAAATTCCAGTGAGGAAAACAACGTTTCCCTTCAAGCTCTTTTCAAAAGGGAACACAGAGCATTCTCCCTGCACTTTCCCTTTGAGTTTTGTACTTCCCAGGTGCGGTAGAAGGGAGATACATCTGCTGTTCACATTTACCCGTTCTACTGGCTTAAGGAAAGAAGGCCTCCATTGCCCTTCTTTTGGCATATGATGTCCTCAAATGAAAGTGGTTTACAGATCCCAGAACTGACGGGCAGTCCTTCGCCTACATGTTAGAATCTAGAGCACAGCCTAGTGGCCTATGACACCATAAACGATTGCTGGAGTTTAAGCACCGCTTTGACACAGGCTGTCTTTGATCTGGGGCCTGCCTATTTCTGTGAGGAGAAATGGATTGTGTTAAGAAGAGAAGATATGGAACAACAGTGTTTCCCTGCCACCATTTAGCCTACAACGCTGTAAATTCCAGTGAGGAAAACAACGTTTCCCTTCAAGCTCTTTTCCAAAGGGAACACAGAGCATTCTCCCTGCACTTTCCCTTTGAGTTTTGTACTTCCCAGGTGCGGTAGAAGGGAGATACATCTGCTGTTCACATTTACAGCTTCTAGTGGCTTAAGAAAAGAATGTCTCCATTTCCCTTCTTTTGGCATATAGTTCTCCTCAACTGAACGTGGCTTACAGGGCCCAGAAGTGTCGGGCACACCGTCGCCTACATCTTTAAATCTAGTGCACAGCCTAGTGGCCTATGACACCATAAACGCTTGCTGGAGTTTAAGCACCGCTTTGACACAGGCTGTCTTTGATCTGGGGCCTGCCTATTTCTGTGAGGAGAAATGGATTGTGTTAAGAAGAGAAGATATGGAACAACAGTGTTTCCCTGCCACAATTGAGCCTGCAACACTGTAAATTACAGTGAGGAAAACAACGTTTCCCTTCAAGCTCTTTTCCAAAGGGAACACAGAGCATTCTGCCTGCACTTTCTTTTGAGTTTTGTACTTCCCAGGTGTGGTAGAAGGGAGATACATCTGCTCTTCACATTTACACGTTGTAGTGGCTTAAGGAAAGAAGGACTCCATTGCGCTTCTTCTGGCATATAGTTCTCCTCAACTGAACGTGGCTTACAGGTCCCAGTAGTGTCAGGCAGTCCGTCGTTTACATGTTGCATCCTAGTGCAGAGGCACATGGCCTAAGACACCGTAAAAGCTTCCTGCATTTTAGCACCGCTTTGACACATGCTGCCTTGGACCTGCGGCCTGCCTCTCTGTGTGACGAGAAACAGAGAGCTTGAGCTCGATGCTAGTCGTCCCATGTGTTTTACCTATTCCCTAACAATCCTTAGTGAATCCCTTCAAACCCTGTTTTCCAAAGGGTCCACAAAGCACTCTCCCTTTTCCTTCCTGTTGTCTTTGGTGCTTCCGGGTGCTGTAGAAGGTAGATACTTCTGTTGTTCACATTGACACCTTCAGGTGGCTTCCGAAAACGCTGAACGTTTTCAGGTCACTTTTCAATCCCTCTTCTGCACAATGACCACAGAGCATTACCCCTGCGCCTTCGTTCTGTGTTTTGTACTTCCCAGGTGCGGTAGAAGGGAGATACATCTGGTGTTCACATTTACACCTTCTAGTGGCTTAAGAAAAGAATGTCTCCATTTCCCTTCTTTTGGCATATAGTTCTCCTCAACTGAACGTGGCTTACAGGGCCCAGAAGTGTCGGGCACACCGTCGCCTACATCTTTAAATCTAGTGCACAGCCTAGTGGCCTATGACACCATAAACGCTTGCTGGAGTTTAAGCACCGCTTTGACACAGGCTGCCTTGGATCTGGGGCCTGCCTATTTCTGTGACGAGAAATGGATTGTGTTAAGAAGAGAAGATATGGAACAACAGTGTTTCCCTGCCACAATTGAGCCTGCAACGCTGTAAATTCCAGTGAGGAAAACAACGTTTCCCTTCAAGCTCTTTTCCAAAGGGAACACAGAGCATTCTCCCTGCACTTTCCCTTTGAGTTTTGTACTTCCCAGGTGCGGTAGAAGGGAGATACATCTGCTGTTCACATTTACCCGTTCTAGTGGCTTAAGGAAGAAGGCCTCCATTGCCCTTCTTTTGGCATATGTTGTCCTCAACTGAAAGTGGCTTACAGATCCCAGAACTGATGGGCAGTCCTTCGCCTACATCTTAGAATCTAGTGCACAGCCTAGTGGCCTATGACACCATAAACGCTTGCTGGAGTTTAAGCACCGCTTTGACACAGGCTGTCTTTGATCTGGGGCCTGCCTATTTCTGTGACGAGAAATGGATTGTGTTAAGAAGAGAAGATATGGAACAACAGTGTTTCCCTGCCACAATTTAGCCTGCAACGCTGTAAATTCCAGTGAGGAAAACAATGTTTCCCTTCAAGCTCTTTTCCATAGGGGACACAGAGCATTCTCCCTGCAATTTCCCTTTGAATTTTGTACTTCCCAGGTGCGGTAGAAGGGAGATACATCTGCTGTTCACATTTACACGTTCTACTGGCTTAAGGAAAGAAGGACTCCATTGCGCTTCTTCGGGCATATAATTCTCCTCAACTGAACGTGGCTTACAGGTCCCAGAATTGACAGGCAGTCCTTCGCCTATATCTTAGAATCTAGTGCACAGCCTAGTGGCCTATGACACCATAAACGCTTGCTTGAGTTTCTGCACCGCTTTGACACAGGCTGCCTTGGATCTGGGGCCTGCCTATTTCTGTGACGAGAAATGGATTGTGTTAAGAAGAGAAGATATGGAACAACAGTGTTTCCCTGCCACAATTGAGCCTACAACGCTGTAAATTCCAGTGAGGAAAACAACGTTTCCCTTCAAGCTCTTTTCCAAAGGGAACACAGAGCATTCTCCCTGCACTTTCCCTTTGAGTTTTGTACTTCCCAGGTGCGGTAGAAGGGAGATACATCTGCTGTTCACATTTACAGCTTCTAGTGGCTTAAGAAAAGAAGGTCTCCATTGCCCTTCTTTTGGCATATAGTTCTCCTCAACTGAACGGGCTTACAGGCCCCGGAAGTGTCGGGCACTCCGTCGCCTACATCTTAGAATCTAGTGCACAGCCTAGTGGCCTATGACATCATAAAGGCTTGCTGGAGTTTAAGCACCGCATTGACACAGGCTGCCTTGGACCTGGGGCCTGCCTGTTTCTCTGACGAGAAATGGATTGTGTTAAGAAGAGAAGATATGGAACAACAGTGTTTCCCTGCCACAGTTTAGCCTGCAACACTGTAAATTACAGTGAGGAAAACAACGTTTCCCTTCAAGCTCTTTTCCAAAGGGAACACAGAGCATTCTGCCTGCACTTTCTTTTGAGTTTTGTACTTCCCAGGTGCGGTAGAAGGGAGATACATCTGCTCTTCACATTTACACGTTGTAGTGGCTTAAGGAAAGAAGGACTCCATTGCGCTTCTTCTGGCATATAGTTCTCCTCAACTGAACGTGGCTTACAGGTCCCAGTATTGTCAGGCAGTCCGTCGTTTACATGTTGCATCCTAGTGCAGAGGCACATGGCCTAAGACACCGTAAAAGCTTCCTGCATTTATAGCACCGCTTTGACACACGCTGCCTTGGACCTGCGGCCTGCCTCTCTGTGTGACGAGAAACAGAGAGCTTGAGCTAGATGCTAGTCGTCCCATGTGTTTTACCTATTCCCTAACAATCCTTAGTTAATCCCTTCAAACCCTGTTTTCCAAAGGGTCCACAAAGCACTCTCCCTTTTCCTTCCTGTTGTCTTTGGGGCTTCCGGGTGCTGTAGAAGGTAGATACTTCTGTTGTTCACATTGACACCTTCAGGTGGCTTCCGAAAACGCTGAAGGTTTTCAGGTCACTTTTCAAGCCCTCTTCTGCACAAGGACCACAGAGCATTACCCCTGCGCCTTCGTTCTGTGTTTTGTACTTCCCAGGTGCGGTAGAAGGGAGATACATCTGGTGTTCACATTTACACCTTCTAGTGGCTTAAGAAAAGAATGTCTCCATTTCCATTCTTTTGGCATATAGTTCTCCTCAACTGAACGTGGCTTACAGGGCCCAGAAGTGTCGGGCACACCGTCGCCTACATCTTTAAATCTAGTGCACAGCCTAGTGGCCTATGACACCATAAACGCTTGCTGGAGTTTAAGCACCGCTTTGACACAGGCTGCCTTGGATCTGGGGCCTGCCTATTTCTGTGACGAGAAATGGATTGTGTTAAGAAGAGAAGATATGGAACAACAGTGTTTCCCTGCCACAATTGAGCCTGCAACGCTGTAAATTCCAGTGAGGAAAATAACGTTTCCCTTCAAGCTCTTTTCCAAAGGGAACAGAGAGCATTCTCCCTGCACTTTCCCTTTGAGTTTTGTACTTCCCAGGTGCGGTAGAAGGGAGATACATCTGCTGTTCACTTTTACCCGTTGTAGTGGCTTAAGGAAGAAGGCCTCCATTGCCCTTCTTTTGGCATATGTTGTCCTCAACTGAAAGTGGCTTACAGATCCCAGAACTGATGGGCAGTCCTTCGCCTACATCTTAGAATCTAGTGCACAGCCTAGTGGCCTATGACACCATAAACGCTTGCTGGAGTTTAAGCACCGCTTTGACACAGGCTGTCTTTGATCTGGGGCCTGCCTATTTCTGTGACGAGAAATGGATTGTGTTAAGAAGAGAAGATATGGAACAACAGTGTTTCCCTGCCACAATTGAGCCTGCAACGCTGTAAATTCCAGTGAGGAAAACAATGTTTCCCTTCAAGCTCTTTTCCATAGGGAACACAGAGCATTCTCCCTGCACTTTCCCTTTGAATTTTGTACTTCCCAGGTGCGGTAGAAGGGAGATACATCTGCTGTTCACATTTACACGTTCTAGTGGCTTAAGGAAAGCAGGACTCCATTGCGCTTCTTCTGGCATATAATTCTCCTCAACTGAACGTGGCTTACAGGTTCCAGAATTGACAGGCAGTCCTTCGCCTACATCTTAGAATCTAGTGCTCAGCCTAGTGGCCTATGACACCATAAACGCTTGCTGGAGTTTCAGCACCGCTTTGACACAGGCTGCCTTGGATCTGGGGCCTGCCTATTTCTGTGACGAGAAATGGATTGTGTTAAGAAGAGAAGATATGGAACAACAGTGTTTCCCTGCCACAATTGAGCCTACAACGCTGTAAATTCCAGTGAGGAAAACAACGTTTCCCTTCAAGCTCTTTTCCAAAGGGAACACAGAGCATTCTCCCTGCACTTTCCCTTTGAGTTTTGTACTTCCCAGGTGCGGTAGAAGGGAGATACATCTGCTGTTCACATTTACAGCTTCTAGTGGCTTAAGGAAAGAAGGACTCCATTGCGCTTCTTCTGGCATATAGTTCTCCTCAACTGAACGTGGCTTACAGGTCCCAGTAGTGTCAGGCAGTCCGTCGTTTACATGTTGCTTCCTAGTGCAGAGGCACATGGCCTAAGACACCGTAAAAGCTTCCTGCATTTATAGCACCGCTTTGACACATGCTGCCTTGGACCTGCGGCCTGCCTCTCTGTGTGACGAGAAACAGAGAGCTTGAGCTCGATGCTCGTCGTCCCATGTGTTTTACCTATTCCCTAACAATCCTTAGTGAATCCCTTCAAACCCTGTTTTCCAAAGGGACCACAAAGCACTCTCCCTTTTCCTTCCTGTTGTCTTTGGGACTTCCGGGTGCTGTAGAAGGTAGATACTTCTGTTGTTCACATTGACACCTTCAGGTGGCTTCCGAAAACGCTGAAAGTTTTCAGGTCACTTTTCAAGCCCTCTTCTGCACAAGTACCACAGAGCATTCCCCCTGCGCCTTCGTTCTGTGTTTTCTACTTCCCAGGTGCGGTAGAAGGGAGATACATCTGCTGTTCACATTTACACCATCTAGTGGCTTAAGAAAAGAATGTCTCCATTTCCCTTCTTTTGGCATATAGTTCTCCTCAACTGAACGTGGCTTACAGGGCCCAGAAGTGTTGGGCACACCGTCGCCTACATCTTTAAATCTAGTGCACAGCCTAGTGGCCTATGACACCATAAACGCTTGCTGGAGTTTAAGCACCGCTTTGACACAGGCTGCCTTGGATCTGGGGCCTGCCTATTTCTGTGACGAGAAATGGATTGTGTTAAGAAGAGAAGATATGGAACAACAGTGTTTCCCTGCCACAATTGAGCCTGCAACGCTGTAAATTCCAGTGAGGAAAACAACGTTTCCCTTCAAGCTCTTTTCCAAAGGGAACACAGAGCATTCTCCCTGCACTTTCCCTTTGAGTTTTGTACTTCCCAGGTGCGGTAGAAGGGAGATACATCTGCTGTTCACATTTACCCGTTCTACTGGCTTAAGGAAAGAAGGCCTCCATTGCCCTTCTTTTGGCATATGATGTCCTCAAATGAAAGTGGTTTACAGATCCCAGAACTGACGGGCAGTCCTTCGCCTACATGTTAGAATCTAGAGCACAGCCTAGTGGCCTATGACACCATAAACGCTTGCTGGAGTTTAAGCACCGCTTTGACACAGGCTGTCTTTGATCTGGGGCCTGCCTATTTCTGTGAGGAGAAATGGATTGTGTTAAGAAGAGAAGATATGGAACAACAGTGTTTCCCTGCCACAATTGAGCCTACAACGCTGTAAATTCCAGTGAGGAAAACAACGTTTCCCTTCAAGCTCTTTTCCAAAGGGAACACAGAGCATTCTCCCTGCACTTTCCCTTTGAGTTTTGTACTTCCCAGGTGCGGTAGAAGGGAGATACATCTGCTGTTCACATTTACAGCTTCTAGTGGCTTAAGAAAAGAAGGTCTCCATTGCCCTTCTTTTGGCATATAATTCTGCTCAACTGAACGGGCTTACAGGTCTCAGAAGTGTCGGTCACTCCGTCGCCACATCTTAGAATCTAGTGCACAGCCTAGTGGCCTATGACATCATAAACGCTTGCTGGAGTTTAAGCACCGCATTCACACAGGCTGCCTTGGACCTGGGGCCTGCCTGTTTCTCTGACGAGAAATGGATTGTGTTAAGAAGAGAAGATATGGAACAACAGTGTTTCCCTGCCACAGTTGAGCCTGCAACACTGTAAATTACAGTGAGGAAAACAACGTTTCCCTTCAAGCTCTTTTCCAAAGGGAACACAGAGCATTCTGCCTGCACTTTCTTTTGAGTTTTGTACTTCCCAGGTGCGGTAGAAGGGAGATACATCTGCTCTTCACATTTACACGTTGTAGTGGCTTAAGGAAAGAAGGACTCCATTGCGCTTCTTCTGGCATATAGTTCTCCTCAACTGAACGTGGCTTACAGGTCCCAGTAGTGTCAGGCAGTCCGTCGTTTACATGTTGCATCCTAGTGCAGAGGCACATGGCCTAAGACACCGTAAAAGCTTCCTGCATTTATAGCACCGCTTTGACACACGCTGCCTTGGACCTGCGGCCTGCCTCTCTGTGTGACGAGAAACAGAGAGCTTGAGCTAGATGCTAGTCGTCCCATGTGTTTTACCTATTCCCTAACAATCCTTAGTGAATCCCTTCAAACCCTGTTTTCCAAAGGGTCCACAAAGCACTCTCCCTTTTCCTTCCTGTTGTCTTTGGGGCTTCTGGGTGCTGTAGAAGGTAGATACTTCTGTTGTTCACATTGACACCTTCAGGTGGCTTCCGAAAACGCTGAACGTTTTCAGGTCACTTTTCAAGCCCTCTTCTGCACAAGGACCACAGAGCATTACCCCTGCGCCTTCGTTCTGTGTTTTGTACTTCCCAGGTGCGGTAGAAGGGAGATACATCTGGTGTTCACATTTACACCTTCTAGTGGCTTAAGAAAAGAATGTCTCCATTTCCCTTCTTTTGGCATATAGTTCTCCTCAACTGAACGTGGCTTACTGGGCCCAGAAGTGTCGGGCACACCGTCGCCTACAACTTTAAATCTAGTGCACAGCCTAGTGGCCTATGACACCATAAACGCTTGCTGGAGTTTAAGCACCGCTTTGACACAGGCTGCCTTGGATCTGGGGCCTGCCTATTTCTGTGACGAGAAATGGATTGTGTTAAGAAGAGAAGATATGGAACAACAGTGTTTCCCTGCCACAATTGAGCCTGCAACGCTGTAAATTCCAGTGAGGAAAACAACGTTTCCCTTCAAGCTCTTTTCCAAAGGGAACACAGAGCATTCTCCCTGCACTTTCCCTTTGAGTTTTGTACTTCCCAGGTGCGGTAGAAGGGAGATACATCTGCTTTTCACTTTTACCCGTTGTAGTGGCTTAAGGAAGAAGGCCTCCATTGCCCTTCTTTTGGCATATGTTGTCCTCAACTGAAAGTGGCTTACAGATCCCAGAACTGATGGGCAGTCCTTCGCCTACATCTTAGAATCTAGTGCACAGCCTAGTGGCCTATGACACCATAAACGCTTGCTGGAGTTTAAGCACCGCTTTGACACAGGCTGTCTTTGAACTGGGGCCTGCCTATTTCTGTGACGAGAAATGGATTGTGTTAAGAAGAGAAGATATGGAACAACAGTGTTTCCCTGCCACAATTGAGCCTGCAATGCTGTAAATTCCAGTGAGGAAAACAATGTTTCCCTTCAAGCTCTTTTCCATAGGGGACACAGAGCATTCTCCCTGCACTTTCCCTTTGAGTTTTGTACTTCCCAGGTGCGGAAGAACGGGGATACATCTGCTGTTCACATTTACACGTTCTACTGGCTTAAGGAAAGAAGGACTCCATTGCGATTCTTCTGGCATATAATTCTCCTCAACTGAACGTGGCTTACAGGTCCCAGAACAGACGGGCAGTCCTTCGCCTACATCTTAGAATCTAGTGCACAGCCTAGTGGCCTATGACACCATAAACGCTTGCTGGAGTTTAAGCACCGCTTTGACACAGGCTGTCTTTGATCTGGGGCCTGCCTATTTCTGTGACGAGAAAGGCATTGTGTTAAGAAGAGAAGATATGGAACAACAGTGTTTCCCTGCTACAATTGAGCCTGCAACGCTGTAAATTCCAGTGAGGAAAACAATGTTTCCCTTCAAGCTCTTTTCCATAGGGAACAAAGAGCATTCTCCCTGCACTTTCCCTTTGAATTTTGTACTTCCCAGGTGCGGTAGAAGGGAGATACATCTGCTGTTCACATTTACACATTCTAGTGGCTTAAGGAAAGCAGGACTCCATTGCGCTTCTTCTGGCATATAATTCTCCTCAACTGAACGTGGCTTACAGGTCCCAGAATTGACAGGCAGTCCTTCGCCTACATCTTAGAATCTAGTGCTCAGCCTAGTGGCCTATGACACCATAAACGCTTGCTGGAGTTTCAGCACCGCTTTGACACAGGCTGCCTTGGATCTGGGGCCTGCCTATTTCTGTGACGAGAAATGGATTGTGTTAAGAAGAGAAGATATGGAACAACAGTGTTTCCCTGCCACAATTGAGCCTACAACGCTGTAAATTCCAGTGAGGAAAACAACGTTTCCCTTCAAGCTCTTTTCCAAAGGGAACACAGAGCATTCTCCCTGCACTTTCCCTTTGAGTTTTGTACTTCCCAGGTGCGGTAGAAGGGAGATACATCTGCTGTTCACATTTACAGCTTCTAGTGGCTTAAGGAAAGAAGGACTCCATTGCGCTTCTTCTGGCATATTGTTCTCCTCAACTGAACGTGGCTTACAGGTCCCAGTAGTGTCAGGCAGTCCGTCGTTTACATGTTGCATCCTAGTGCAGAGGCACATGGCCTAAGACACCGTAAAAGCTTCCTGCATTTATAGCACCGCTTTGACACATGCTGCCTTGGACCTGCGGCCTGCCTCTCTGTGTGACGAGAAACAGAGAGCTTGAGCTCGATGCTAGTCGTCCCATGTGTTTTACCTATTCCCTAACAATCCTTAGTGAATCCCTTCAAACCCTGTTTTCCAAAGGGACCACAAAGCACTCTCCCTTTTCCTTCCTGTTGTCTTTGGGACTTCTGGGTGCTGTAGAAGGTATATACTTCTGTTGTTCACATTGACACCTTCAGGTGGCTTCCGAAAACGCTGAAAGTTTTCAGGTCACTTTTCAAGCCCTCTTCCGCACAAGTACCACAGAGCATTCCCCCTGCGCCTTCGTTCTGTGTTTTCTACTTCCCAGGTGCGGTAGAAGGGAGATACATCTGCTGTTCACATTTACACCATCTAGTGGCTTAAGAAAAGAATGTCTCCATTTCCCTTCTTTTGGCATATAGTTCTCCTCAACTGAACGTGGCTTACAGGGCCCAGAAGTGTCGGGCACACCGTCGCCTACATCTTTAAATCTAGTGCACAGCCTAGTGGCCTATGACACCATAAACGCTTGCTGGAGTTTAAGCACCGCTTTGACACAGGCTGCCTTGGATCTGGGGCCTGCCTATTTCTGTGACGAGAAATGGATTGTGTTAAGAAGAGAAGATATGGAACAACAGTGTTTCCCTGCCACAATTGAGCCTGCAACGCTGTAAATTCCAGTGAGGAAAACAACGTTTCCCTTCAAGCTCTTTTCCAAAGGGAACACAGAGCATTCTCCCTGCACTTTCCCTTTGAGTTTTGTACTTCCCAGGTGCGGTAGAAGGGAGATACATCTGCTGTTCACATTTACCCGTTCTACTGGCTTAAGGAAAGAAGGCCTCCATTGCCCTTCTTTTGGCATATGATGTCCTCAAATGAAAGTGGTTTACAGATCCCAGAACTGACGGGCAGTCCTTCGCCTACATGTTAGAATCTAGAGCACAGCCTAGTGGCCTATGACACCATAAACACTTGCTGGAGTTTCAGCACCGCTTTGACACAGGCTGTCTTTGATCTGGGGCCTGCCTATTTCTGTGAGGAGAAATGGATTGTGTTAAGAAGAGAAGATATGGAACAACAGTGTTTCCCTGCCACAATTGAGCCTACAACGCTGTAAATTCCAGTGAGGAAAACAACGTTTCCCTTCAAGCTCTTTTCCAAAGGGAACACAGAGCATTCTCCCTGCACTTTCCCTTTGAGTTTTGTACTTCCCAGGTGCGGTAGAAGGGAGATACATCTGCTGTTCACATTTACAGCTTCTAGTGGCTTAAGAAAAGAAGGTCTCCATTGCCCTTCTTTTGGCATATAATTCTCCTCAACTGAACGGGCTTACAGGTCTCAGAAGTGTCGGGCACTCCGTCGCCACATCTTAGAATCTAGTGCACAGCCTAGTGGCCTATGACATCATAAACACTTGCTGGAGTTTAAGCACCGCATTCACACAGGCTGCCTTGGACCTGGGGCCTGCCTGTTTCTCTGACGAGAAATGGATTGTGTTAAGAAGAGAAGATATGGAACAACAGTGTTTCCCTGCCACAGTTGAGCCTGCAACACTGTAAATTACAGTGAGGAAAACAACGTTTCCCTTCAAGCTCTTTTCCAAAGGGAACACAGAGCATTCTGCCTGCACTTTCTTTTGAGTTTTGTACTTCCCAGGTGCGGTAGAAGGGAGATACATCTGCTCTTCACATTTACACGTTGTAGTGGCTTAAGGAAAGAAGGACTCCATTGCGCTTCTTCTGGCATATAGTTCTCCTCAACTGAACGTGGCTTACAGGTCCCAGTAGTGTCAGGCAGTCCGTCGTTTACATGTTGCATCCTAGTGCAGAGGCACATGGCCTAAGACACCGTAAAAGCTTCCTGCATTTATAGCACCGCTTTGACACACGCTGCCTTGGACCTGCGGCCTGCCTCTCTGTGTGACGAGAAACAGAGAGCTTGAGCTCGATGCTAGTCGTCCCATGTGTTTTACCTATTCCCTAACAATCCTTAGTGAATCCCTTCAAACCCTGTTTTCCAAAGGGTCCACAAGGCACTCTCCCTTTTCCTTCCTGTTGTCTTTGGTGCTTCCGGGTGCTGTAGAAGGTAGATACTTCTGTTGTTCACATTGACACCTTCAGGTGGCTTCCGAAAACGCTGAACGTTCTCAGGTCACTTTTCAAGCCCTCTTCTGCACAAGGACCACAGAGCATTACCCCTGCGCCTTCGTTCTGTGTTTTGTACTTCCCAGGTGCGGTAGAAGGGAGATACATCTGGTGTTCACATTTACACCTTCTAGTGGCTTAAGAAAAGAATGTCTCCATTTCCCTTCTTTTGGCATATAGTTCTCCTCAACTGAACGTGGCTTACAGGGCCCAGAAGTGTCGGGCACACCGTCGCCTACAGCTTTAAATCTAGTGCACAGCCTAGTGGCCTATGACACCATAAACGCTTGCTGGAGTTTAAGCACCGCTTTGACACAGGCTGCCTTGGATCTGGGGCCTGCCTATTTCTGTGACGAGAAATGGATTGTGTTAAGAAGAGAAGATATGGAACAACAGTGTTTCCCTGCCACAATTGAGCCTGCAACGCTGTAAATTCCAGTGAGGAAAACAACGTTTCCCTTCAAGCTCTTTTCCAAAGGGAACACAGAGCATTCTCCCTGCACTTTCCCTTTGAGTTTTGTACTTCCCAGGTGCGGTAGAAGGGAGATACATCTGCTTTAAACATTTACCCGTTCTAGTGGCTTAAGGAAGAAGGCCTCCATTGCCCTTCTTTTGGCATATGTTGTCCTCAACTGAAAGTGGCTTACAGATCCCAGAACTGATGGGCAGTCCTTCGCCTACATCTTAGAATCTAGTGCACAGCCTAGTGGCCTATGACACCATAAACGCTTGCTGGAGTTTAAGCACCGCTTTGACACAGGCTGTCTTTGATCTGGGGCCTGCCTATTTCTGTGACGAGAAATGGATTGTGTTAAGAAGAGAAGATATGGAACAACAGTGTTTCCCTGCCACAATTGAGCCTGCAACGCTGTAAATTCCAGTGAGGAAAACAATGTTTCCCTTCAAGCTCTTTTCCATAGGGGACACAGAGCATTCTCCCTGCACTTTCCCTTTGAGTTTTGTACTTCCCAGGTTTGGAAGAACGGGGATACATCTGTTGTTCACATTTACACGTTCTACTGGCTTAAGGAAAGAAGGACTCCATTGCGCTTCTTCTGGCATATAATTCTCCTCAACTGAACGTGGCTTACAGGTCCCAGAACAGACGGGCAGTCCTTCGCCTACATCTTAGAATCTAGTGCACAGCCTAGTGGCCTATGACACCATAAACGCTTGCTGGAGTTTAAGCACCGCTTTGACACAGGCTGCCTTGGATCTGGGGCCTGCCTATTTCTGTGACGAGAAAGGCATTGTGTTAAGAAGAGAAGATATGGAACAACAGTGTTTCCCTGCTACAATTGAGCCTGCAACGCTGTAAATTCCAGTGAGGAAAACAATGTTTCCCTTCAAGCTCTTTTCCATAGGGAACACAGAGCATTCTCCCTGCACTTTCCCTTTGAATTTTGTACTTCCCAGGTGCGGTAGAAGGGAGATACATCTGCTGTTCACATTTACACGTTCTAGTGGCTTAAGGAAAGAAGGACTCCATTGCGCTTCTTCAGGCATATAATTCTCCTCAACTGAACGTGGCTTACAGGTCCCAGAATTGACAGGCAGTCCTTCGCCTATATCTTAGAGTCTAGTGCACAGCCTAGTGGCCTATGACACCATAAACGCTTGCTGGAGTTTCTGCACCGCTTTGACACAGGCTGCCATGGATCTGGGGCCTGCCTATTTCTGTGACGAGAAATGGATTGTGTTAAGAAGAGAAGATATGGAACAACAGTGTTTTCCTGCCACAATTGAGCCTGCAACGCTCTAAATCCCAGTGAGGAAAAACACTTTCCCTTCAAGCTCTCTTTTCCAAAGGGAACACAGAGCATTCTCCCTGCACTTTCCTTTTGAGTTTTGTACTTCCCAGGTGCGGTAGAAGGGAGATACTTTTGCTGTTCACATTTACCCGTTCTAGTGGCTTAAGGAAAGAAGGCCTCCATTGCCCTTCTTTTGGCATATGATGTCCTCAAATGAAAGTGGTTTACAGATCCCAGAACAGACGGGCAGTCCTTCGCCTACATGTTAGAATCTAGAGCACAGCCTAGTGGCCTATGACACCATAAACACTTGCTGGAGTTTAAGCACCTCTTTGACACAGGCTGTCTTTGATCTGGGGCCTGCCTATTTCTATGAGGAGAAATGGATTGTGTTAAGAAGAGAAGATATGGAACAACAGTGTTTCCCTGCCACAATTGAGCCTACAACGCTGTAAATTCCAGTGAGGAAAACAACGTTTCCCTTCAAGCTCTTTTCCAAAGGGAACACAGAGCATTCTCCCTGCACTTTCCCTTTGAGTTTTGTACTTCCCAGGTGCGGTAGAAGGGAGATACATCTGCTGTTCACATTTACAGCTTCTAGTGGCTTAAGAAAAGAAGGTCTCCATTTCCCTTCTTTTGGCATATAGTTCTCCTCAACTGAACGGGCTTACAGGCCCCGGAAGTGTCGGGCACTCCGTCGCCTACATCTTAGAATCTAGTGCACAGCCTAGTGGCCTATGACATCATAAAGGCTTGCTGGAGTTTAAGCACCGCATTGACACAGGCTGCCTTTGACCTGGGGCCTGCCTGTTTCTCTGACGAGAAATGGATTGTGTTAAGAAGAGAAGATATGGAACAACAGTGTTTCCCTGCCACAGTTTAGCCTGCAACACTGTAAATTACAGTGAGGAAAACAACGTTTCCCTTCAAGCTCTTTTCCAAAGGGAACACAGAGCATTCTGCCTGCACTTTCTTTTGAGTTTTGTACTTCCCAGGTGCGGTAGAAGGGAGATACATCTGCTCTTCACATTTACACGTTGTAGTGGCTTAAGGAAAGAAGGACTCCATTGCGCTTCTTCTGGCATATAGTTCTCCTCAACTGAACGTGGCTTACAGGTCCCAGTAGTGTCAGGCAGTCCGTCGTTTACATGTTGCATCCTAGTGCAGAGGCACATGGCCTAAGACACCGTAAAAGCTTCCTGCATTTATAGCACCGCTTTGACACACGCTGCCTTGGACCTGCGGCCTGCCTCTCTGTGTGACGAGAAACAGAGAGCTTGAGCTAGATGCTAGTCGTCCCATGTGTTTTACCTATTCCCTAACAATCCTTAGTGAATCCCTTCAAACCCTGTTTTCCAAAGGGTCCACAAAGCACTCTCCCTTTTCCTTCCTGTTGTCTTCGGGGCTTCCGCATGCTATAGAAGGTAGATACTTCTGTTGTTCACATTGACACCTTCAGGTAGCTTCCGAAAACGCTGAACGTTTTCAGGTCACTTTTCAAGCCCTCTTCTGCACAAGGACCACAGAGCATTACCCCTGCGCCTTCGTTCTGTGTTTTGTACTTCCCAGGTGCGGTAGAAGGGAGATACATCTGGTGTTCACATTTACACCTTCTAGTGGCTTAAGAAAAGAATGTCTCCATTTCCATTCTTTTGGCATATAGTTCTCCTCAACTGAACGTGGCTTACAGGGCCCAGAAGTGTCGGGCACACCGTCGCCTACATCTTTAAATCTAGTGCACAGCCTAGTGGCCTATGACACCATAAACGCTTGCTGGAGTTTAAGCACCGCTTTGACACAGGCTGCCTTGGATCTGGGGCCTGCCTATTTCTGTGACGAGAAATGGATTGTGTTAAGAAGAGAAGATATGGAACAACAGTGTTTCCCTGCCACAATTGAGCCTGCAACGCTGTAAATTCCAGTGAGGAAAACAACGTTTCCCTTCAAGCTCTTTTCCAAAGGGAACACAGAGCATTCTCCCTGCACTTTCCCTTTGAGTTTTGTACTTCCCAGGTGCGGTAGAAGGGAGATACATCTGCTTTTCACTTTTACCCGTTGTAGTGGCTTAAGGAAGAAGGCCTCCATTGCCCTTCTTTTGGCATATGTTGTCCTCAACTGAAAGTGGCTTACAGATCCCAGAACTGATGGGCAGTCCTTCGCCTACATCTTAGAATCTAGTGCACAGCCTAGTGGCCTATGACACCATAAACGCTTGCTGGAGTTTAAGCACCACTTTGACACAGGCTGTCTTTGATCTGGGGCCTGCCTATTTCTGTGACGAGAAATGGATTGTGTTAAGAAGAGAAGATATGGAACAACAGTGTTTCCCTGCCACAATTGAGCCTGCAACGCTATAAATTCCAGTGAGGAAAACAATGTTTCCCTTCAAGCTCTTTTCCATAGGGGACACAGAGCATTCTCCCTGCACTTTCCCTTTGAGTTTTGTACTTCCCAGGTGCGGAAGAACGGGGATACATCTGCTGTTCACATTTACACGTTCTACTGGCTTAAGGAAAGAAGGACTCCATTGCGATTCTTCTGGCATATAATTCTCCTCAACTGAACGTGGCTTACAGGTCCCAGAACAGACGGGCAGTCCTTCACCTACATCTTAGAATCTAGTGCACAGCCTAGTGGCCTATGACACCATAAACGCTTGCTGGAGTTTAAGCACCGCTTTGACACAGGCTGTCTTTGATCTGGGGCCTGCCTATTTCTGTGACGAGAAAGGCATTGTGTTAAGAAGAGAAGATATGGAACAACAGTGTTTCCCTGCCACAATTGAGCCTGCAACGCTGTAAATTCCAGTGAGGAAAACAATGTTTCCCTTCAAGCTCTTTTCCATAGGGAACACAGAGCATTCTCCCTGCACTTTCCCTTTGAATTTTGTACTTCCCAGGTGAGGTAGAAGGGAGATACATCTGCTGTTCACATTTACACGTTCTACTGGCTTAAGGAAAGCAGGACTCCATTGCGCTTCTTCTGGCATATAATTCTCCTCAACTGAACGTGGCTTACAGGTCCCAGAATTGACAGGCAGTCCTTCGCCTACATCTTAGAATCTAGTGCTCAGCCTAGTGGCCTATGACACCATAAACGCTTGCTGGAGTTTCAGCACCGCTTTGACACAGGCTGCCTTGGATCTGGGGCCTGCCTATTTCTGTGACGAGAAATGGATTGTGTTAAGAAGAGAAGATATGGAACAACAGTGTTTCCCTGCCACAATTGAGCCTACAACGCTGTAAATTCCAGTGAGGAAAACAACGTTTCCCTTCAAGCTCTTTTCCAAAGGGAACACAGAGCATTCTCCCTGCACTTTCCCTTTGAGTTTTGTACTTCCCAGGTGCGGTAGAAGGGAGATACATCTGCTGTTCACATTTACCCGTTCTACTGGCTTAAGGAAAGAAGGCCTCCATTGCCCTTCTTTTGGCATATGATGTCCTCAAATGAAAGTGGTTTACAGATCCCAGAACTGACGGGCAGTCCTTCGCCTACATGTTAGAATCTAGAGCACAGCCTAGTGGCCTATGACACCATAAACGCTTGCTGGAGTTTAAGCACCGCTTTGACACAGGCTGTCTTTGATCTGGGGCCTGCCTATTTCTGTGAGGAGAAATGGATTGTGTTAAGAAGAGAAGATATGGAACAACAGTGTTTCCCTGCCACAATTGAGCCTACAACGCTGTAAATTCCAGTGAGGAAAACAACGTTTCCCTTCAAGCTCTTTTCCAAAGGGAACACAGAGCATTCTCCCTGCACTTTCCCTTTGAGTTTTGTACTTCCCAGGTGCGGTAGAAGGGAGATAAATCTGCTGTTCACATTTACAGCTTCTAGTGGCTTAAGAAAAGAAGGTCTCCATTTCCCTTCTTTTGGCATATAGTTCTCCTCAACTGAACGGGCTTACAGGCCCCAGAAGTGTCGGGCACTCCGTCGCCTACATCTTAGAATCTAGTGCACAGCCTAGTGGCCTATGACATCATTAAGGCTTGCTGGAGTTTAAGCACCGCATTGACACAGGCTGCCTTGGACCTGGGGCCTGCCTGTTTCTCTGACGAGAAATGGATTGTGTTAAGAAGAGAAGATATGGAACAACAGTGTTTCCCTGCCACAGTTTAGCCTGCAACACTGTAAATTACAGTGAGGAAAACAACGTTTCCCTTCAAGCTCTTTTCCAAAGGGAACACAGAGCATTCTGCCTGCACTTTCTTTTGAGTTTTGTACTTCCCAGGTGCGGTAGAAGGGAGATACATCTGCTCTTCACATTTACACGTTGTAGTGGCTTAAGGAAAGAAGGACTCCATTGCGCTTCTTCTGGCATATAATTCTCCTCAACTGAACGTGGCTTACAGGTCCCAGTAGTGTCAGGCAGTCCGTCGTTTACATGTTGCATCCTAGTGCAGAGGCACATGGCCTAAGACACCGTAAAAGCTTCCTGCATTTATAGCACCGCTTTGACACACGCTGCCTTGGACCTGCGGCCTGCCTCTCTGTGTGACGAGAAACAGAGAGCTTGAGCTCGATGCTAGTCGTCCCATGTGTTTTACCTATTCCCTAACAATCCTTAGTGAATCCCTTCAAACCCTGTTTTCCAAAGGGTCCACAAAGCACTCTCCCTTTTCCTTCCTGTTGTCTTTGGGGCTTCCGGGTGCTGTAGAAGGTAGATACTTCTGTTGTTCACATTGACACCTTCAGGTGGCTTCCGAAAATGCTGAAAGTTTTCAGGTCACTTTTCAAGCCCTCTTCTGCACAAGGACCACAGAGCATTACCCCTGCGCCTTCGTTCTGTGTTTTGTACTTCCCAGGTGCGGTAGAAGGGAGATACATCTGGTGTTCACATTTACACCTTCTAGTGGCTTAAGAAAAGAATGTCTCCATTTCCATTCTTTTGGCATATAGTTCTCCTCAACTGAACGTGGCTTACAGGGCCCAGAAGTGTCGGGCACACCGTCGCCTACAACTTTAAATCTAGTGCACAGCCTAGTGGCCTATGACACCATAAACGCTTGCTGGAGTTTAAGCACCGCTTTGACACAGGCTGCCTTGGATCTGGGGCCTGCCTATTTCTGTGACGAGAAATGGATTGTGTTAAGAAGAGAAGATATGGAACAACAGTGTTTCCCTGCCACAATTGAGCCTGCAACGCTGTAAATTCCAGTGAGGAAAACAATGTTTCCCTTCAAGCTCTTTTCCATAGGGAACACAGAGCATTCTCCCTGCATTTTCCCTTTGAATTTTGTACTTCCCAGGTGCGGTAGAAGGGAGATACATCTGCTGTTCACATTTACACGTTCTAGTGGCTTAAGGAAAGAAGGACTCCATTGCGCTTCTTCAGGCATATAATTCTCCTCAACTGAACGTGGCTTACAGGTCCCAGAATTGACAGGCAGTCCTTCGCCTATATCTTAGAATCTAGTGCACAGCCTAGTGGCCTATGACACCATAAACGCTTGCTTGAGTTTCTGCACCGCTTTGACACAGGCTGCCATGGATCTGGGGCCTGCCTATTTCTGTGACGAGAAATGGATTGTGTTAAGAAGAGAAGATATGGAACAACAGTGTTTTCCTGCCACAATTGAGCCTGCAACGCTCTAAATCCCAGTGAGGAAAAACACTTTCCCTTCAAGCTCTCTTTTCCAAAGGGAACACAGAGCATTCTCCCAGCACTTTCCTTTTGAGTTTTGTACTTCCCAGGTGCGGTAGAAGGGAGAAACTTTTGCTGTTCACATTTACCCGTTCTAGTGGCTTAAGTATAGAAGGCCTCCATTGCCCTTCTTTTGGCATATGATGTCCTCAAATGAAAGTGGTTTACAGATCCCAGAACAGACGGGCAGTCCTTCGCCTACATGTTAGAATCTAGAGCACAGCCTAGTGGCCTATGACACCATAAACACTTGCTGGAGTTTAAGCACCGCTTTGACACAGGCTGTCTTTGATCTGGGGCCTGCCTATTTCTATGAGGAGAAATGGATTGTGTTAAGAAGAGAAGATATGGAACAACAGTGTTTCCCTGCCACAATTGAGCCTACAACACTGTAAATTCCAGTGAGGAAAACAACGTTTCCCTTCAAGCTCTTTTCCAAAGGGAACACAGAGCATTCTCCCTGCACTTTCCCTTTGAGTTTTGTACTTCCCAGGTGCGGTAGAAGGGAGATACATCTGCTGTTCACATTTACAGCTTCTAGTGGCTTAAGAAAAGAAGGTCTCCATTTCCCTTCTTTTGGCATATAGTTCTCCTCAACTGAACGGGCTTACAGGCCCCAGAAATGTCGGGCACTCCGTCGCCTACATCTTAGAATCTAGTGCACAGCCTAGTGGCCTATGACATCATAAAGGCTTGCTGGAGTTTAAGCACCGCATTGACACAGGCTGCCTTGGACCTGGGGCCTGCCTGTTTCTCTGACGAGAAATGGATTGTGTTAAGAAGAGAAAATATGGAACAACAGTGTTTCCCTGCCACAGTTTAGCCTGCAACACTGTAAATTACAGTGAGGAAAACAACGTTTCCCTTCAAGCTCTTTTCCAAAGGGAACACAGAGCATTCTGCCTGCACTTTCTTTTGAGTTTTGTACTTCCCAGGTGCGGTAGAAGGGAGATACATCTGCTCTTCACATTTACACGTTGTAGTGGCTTAAGGAAAGAAGGACTCCATTGCGCTTCTTCTGGCGTATAGTTCTCCTCAACTGAACGTGGCTTACAGGTCCCAGTAGTGTCAGGCAGTCCGTCGTTTACATGTTGCATCCTAGTGCAGAGGCACATGGCCTAAGACACCGTAAAAGCTTCCTGCATTTATAGCACCGCTTTGACACACGCTGCCTTGGACCTGCGGCCTGCCTCTCTGTGTGACGAGAAACAGAGAGCTTGAGCTAGATGCTAGTCGTCCCATGTGTTTTACCTATTCCCTAACAATCCTTAGTGAATCCCTTCAAACCCTGTTTTCCAAAGGGTCCACAAAGCACTCTCCCTTTTCCTTCCTGTTGTCTTTGGGGCTTCCGGGTGCTGTAGAAGGTAGATACTTCTGTTGTTCACATTGACACCTTCAGGTGGCTTCCGAAAACGCTGAACGTTTTCAGGTCACTTTTCAAGCCCTCTTCTGCACAAGGACCACAGAGCATTACCCCTGCGCCTTCGTTCTGTGTTTTGTACTTCCCAGGTGCGGTAGAAGGGAGATACATCTGGTGTTCACATTTACACCTTCTAGTGGCTTAAGAAAAGAATGTCTCCATTTCCATTTTTTTGGCATATAGTTCTCCTCAACTGAACGTGGCTTACAGGGCCCAGAAGTGTCGGGCACACCGTCGCCTACATCTTTAAATCTAGTGCACAGCCTAGTGGCCTATAACACCATAAACGCTTGCTGGAGTTTAAGCACCGCTTTGACACAGGCTGCCTTGGATCTGGGGCCTGCCTATTTCTGTGACGAGAAATGGATTGTGTTAAGAAGAGAAGATATGGAACAACAGTGTTTCCCTGCCACAATTGAGCCTGCAACGCTGTAAATTCCAGTGAGGAAAACAACGTTTCCCTTCAAGCTCTTTTCCAAAGGGAACACAGAGCATTCTCCCTGCCCTTTCCCTTTGAGTTTTGTACTTCCCAGGTGCGGTAGAAGGGAGATACATCTGCTTTTCACTTTTACCCGTTGTAGTGGCTTAAGGAAGAAGGCCTCCATTGCCCTTCTTTTGGCATATGTTGTCCTCAACTGAAAGTGGCTTACAGATCCCAGAACTGATGGGCAGTCCTTCGCCTACATCTTAGAATCTAGTGCACAGCCTAGTGGCCTATGACACCATAAACGCTTGCTGGAGTTTAAGCACCGCTTTGACACAGGCTGTCTTTGATCTGGGGCCTGCCTATTTCTGTGACGAGAAATGGATTGTGTTAAGAAGAGAAGATATGGAACAACAGTGTTTCCCTGCCACAATTGAGCCTGCAACGCTGTAAATTCCAGTGAGGAAAACAATGTTTCCCTTCAAGCTCTTTTCCATAGGGGACACAGAGCATTCTCCCTGCACTTTCCCTTTGAGTTTTGTACTTCCCAGGTGCGGAAGAACGGGGATACATCTGCTGTTCACATTTACACATTCTACTGGCTTAAGGAAAGAAGGACTCCATTGCGATTCTTCTGGCATATAATTCTCCTCAACTGAACGTGGCTTACAGGTCCCAGAACAGACGGGCAGTCCTTCACCTACATCTTAGAATCTAGTGCACAGCCTAGTGGCCTATGACACCATAAACGCTTGCTGGAGTTTAAGCACCGCTTTGACACAGGCTGTCTTTGATCTGGGGCCTGCCTATTTCTGTGACGAGAAAGGCATTGTGTTAAGAAGAGAAGATATGGAACAACAGTGTTTCCCTGCCACAATTGAGCCTGCAACGCTGTAAATTCCAGTGAGGAAAACAATGTTTCCCTTCAAGCTCTTTTCCATAGGGAACACAGAGCATTCTCCCTGCACTTTCCCTTTGAATTTTGTACTTCCCAGGTGCGGTAGAAGGGAGATACATCTGCTGTTCACATTTACACGTTCTAGTGGCTTAAGGAAAGCAGGACTCCATTGCGATTCTTCTGGCATATAATTCTCCTCAACTGAACGTGGCTTACAGTTCCCAGAATTGACAGGCAGTCCTTCGCCTACATCTTAGAATCTAGTGCTCAGCCTAGTGGCCTATGACACCATAAACGCTTGCTGGAGTTTCAGCACCGCTTTGACACAGGCTGCCTTGGATCTGGGGCCTGCCTATTTCTGTGACGAGAAATGGATTGTGTTAAGAAGAGAAGATATGGAACAACAGTGTTTCCCTGCCACAATTGAGCCTACAACGCTGTAAATTCCAGTGAGGAAAACAACGTTTCCCTTCAAGCTCTTTTCCAAAGGGAACACAGAGCATTCTCCCTGCACTTTCCCTTTGAGTTTTGTACTTCCCAGGTGTGGTAGAAGGGAGATACATCTGCTGTTCACATTTACAGCTTCTAGTGGCTTAAGGAAAGAAGGACTCCATTGCGCTTCTTCTGGCATATAGTTCTCCTCAACTGAACGTGGCTTACAGGTCCCAGTAGTGTCAGGCAGTCCGTCGTTTACATGTTGCAGCCTAGTGCAGAGGCACATGGCCTAAGACACCGTAAAAGCTTCCTGCATTTATAGCACCGCTTTGACACATGCTGCCTTGGACCTGCGGCCTGCCTCTCTGTGTGACGAGAAACAGAGAGCTTGAGCTCGATGCTAGTCGTCCCATGTGTTTTACTATTCCCTAACAATCCTTAGTGAATCCCTTCAAACCCTGTTTTCCAAAGGGACCACAAAGCACTCTCCCTTTTCCTTCCTGTTGTCTTTGGGACTTCCGGGTGCTGTAGAAGGTAGATACTTCTGTTGTTCACATTGACACCTTCAGGTGGCTTCCGAAAACGCTGAACGTTTTCAGGTCACTTTTCAAGCCCTCTTCTGCACAAGTACCACAGAGCATTCCCCCTGCGCCTTCGTTCTGTGTTTTCTACTTCCCAGGTGCGGTAGAAGGGAGATACATCTGCTGTTCACATTTACACCATCTAGTGGCTTAAGAAAAGAATGTCTCCATTTCCCTTCTTTTGGCATATAGTTCTCCTCAACTGAACGTGGCTTACAGGGCCCAGAAGTGTCGGGCACACCGTCGCCTACATCTTTAAATCTAGTGCACAGCCTAGTGGCCTATGACACCATAAACGCTTGCTGGAGTTTAAGCACCGCTTTGACACAGGCTGCCTTGGATCTGGGGCCTGCCTATTTCTGTGACGAGAAATGGATTGTGTTAAGAAGAGAAGATATGGAACAACAGTGTTTCCCTGCCACAATTGAGCCTGCAACGCTGTAAATTCCAGTGAGGAAAACAACGTTTCCCTTCAAGCTCTTTTCCAAAGGGAACACAGAGCATTCTCCCTGCACTTTCCCTTTGAGTTTTGTACTTCCCAGGTGCGGTAGAAGGGAGATACATCTGCTGTTCACATTTACCCGTTCTACTGGCTTAAGGAAAGAAGGCCTCCATTGCCCTTCTTTTGGCATATGATGTCCTCAAATGAAAGTGGTTTACAGATCCCAGAACTGACGGGCAGTCCTTCGCCTACATGTTAGAATCTAGAGCTCAGCCTAGTGGCCTATGACACCATAAACGCTTGCTGGAGTTTAAGCACCGCTTTGACACAGGCTGTCTTTGATCTGGGGCCTGCCTATTTCTGTGAGGAGAAATGGATTGTGTTAAGAAGAGAAGATATGGAACAACAGTGTTTCCCTGCCACAATTGAGCCTGCAACGCTGTAAATTCCAGTGAGGAAAACAACGTTTCCCTTCAAGCTCTTTTCCAAAGGGAACACAGAGCATTCTCCCTGCACTTTCCCTTTGAGTTTTGTACTTCCCAGGTGCGGTAGAAGGGAGATACATCTGCTGTTCACATTTACAGCTTCTAGTGGCTTAAGAAAAGAAGGTCTCCATTTCCCTTCTTTTGGCATATAGTTCTCCTCAACTGAACGGGCTTACAGGCCCCGGAAGTGTCGGGCACTCCGTCGCCTACATCTTAGAATCTAGTGCACAGCCTAGTGGCCTATGACATCATAAAGGCTTGCTGGAGTTTAAGCACCGCATTGACACAGTCTGCCTTGGACCTGGGGCCTGCCTGTTTCTCTGACGAGAAATGGATTGTGTTAAGAAGAGAAGATATGGAACAACAGTGTTTCCCTGCCACAGTTTAGCCTGCAACACTGTAAATTACAGTGAGGAAAACAACGTTTCCCTTCAAGCTCTTTTCCAAAGGGAACACAGAGCATTCTGCCTGCACTTTCTTTTGAGTTTTGTACTTCCCAGGTGCGGTAGAAGGGAGATACATCTGCTCTTCACATTTACACGTTGTAGTGGCTTAAGGAAAGAAGGACTCCATTGCGCTTCTTCTGGCATATAGTTCTCCTCAACTGAACGTGGCTTACAGGTCCCAGTAGTGTCAGGCAGTCCGTCGTTTACATGTTGCATCCTAGTGCAGAGGCACATGGCCTAAGACACCGTAAAAGCTTCCTGCATTTATAGCACCGCTTTGACACACGCTGCCTTGGACCTGCGGCCTGCCTCTCTGTGTGATGAGAAACAGAGAGCTTGAGCTCGATGCTAGTCGTCCCATGTGTTTTACCTATTCCCTAACAATCCTTAGTGAATCCCTTCAAACCCTGTTTTCCAAAGGGTCCACAAAGCACTCTCCCTTTTCCTTCCTGTTGTCTTTGGGGCTTCCGGGTGCTGTAGAAGGTAGATACTTCTGTTGTTCACATTGACACCTTCAGGTGGCTTCCGAAAACGCTGAACGTTTTCAGGTCACTTTTCAAGCCCTCTTCTGCACAAGGACCACAGAGCATTCCCCCTGCGCCTTCGTTCTGTGTTTTGTACTTCCCAGGTGCGGTAGAAGGGAGATACATCTGGTGTTCACATTTACACCTTCTAGTGGCTTAAGAAAAGAAGGTCTCCATTGCCATTCTTTTGGCATATAGTTCTCCTCAACTGAACGTGGCTTACAGGGCCCAGAAGTGTCGGGCACACCGTCGCCTACATCTTTAAATCTAGTGCACAGCCTAGTGGCCTATGACACCATAAACGCTTGCTGGAGTTTAAGCACCGCTTTGACACAGGCTGCCTTGGATCTGGGGCCTGCCTATTTCTGTGACGAGAAATGGATTGTGTTAAGAAGAGAAGATATGGAACAACAGTGTTTCCCTGCCACAATTGAGCCTGCAACGCTGTAAATTCCAGTGAGGAAAACAACGTTTCCCTTCAAGCTCTTTTCCAAAGGGAACACAGAGCATTCTCCCTGCACTTTCCCTTTGAGTTTTGTACTTCCCAGGTGCGGTAGAAGGGAGATACATCTGCTTTTCACTTTTACCCGTTGTAGTGGCTTAAGGAAGAAGGCCTCCATTGCCCTTCTTTTGGCATATGTTGTCCTCAACTGAAAGTGGCTTACAGATCCCAGAACTGATGGGCAGTCCTTCGCCTACATCTTAGAATCTAGTGCACAGCCTAGTGGCCTATGACACCATAAACGCTTGCTGGAGTTTAAGCACCGCTTTGACACAGGCTGTCTTTGATCTGGGGCCTGCCTATTTCTGTGACGAGAAATGGATTGTGTTAAGAAGAGAAGATATGGAACAACAGTGTTTCCCTGCCACAATTGAGCCTGCAACGCTGTAAATTCCAGTGAGGAAAACAATGTTTCCCTTCAAGCTCTTTTCCATAGGGGACACAGAGCATTCTCCCTGCACTTTCCCTTTCAGTTTTGTACTTCCCAGGTGCGGAAGAACGGGGATACATCTGCTGTTCACATTTACACGTTCTACTGGCTTAAGGAAAGAAGGACTCCATTGCGATTCTTCTGGCATATAATTCTCCTCAACTGAACGTGGCTTACAGGTCCCAGAACAGACGGGCAGTCCTTCACCTACATCTTAGAATCTAGTGCACAGCCTAGTGGCCTATGACACCATAAACGCTTGCTGGAGTTTAAGCACCGCTTTGACACAGGCTGTCTTTGATCTGGGGCCTGCCTATTTCTGTGACGAGAAAGGCATTGTGTTAAGAAGAGAAGATATGGAACAACAGTGTTTCCCTGCCACAATTGAGCCTGCAACGCTGTAAATTCCAGTGAGGAAAACAATGTTTCCCTTCAAGCTCTTTTCCATAGGGAACACAGAGCATTCTCCCTGCACTTTCCCTTTGAATTTTGTACTTCCCAGGTGAGGTAGAAGGGAGATACATCTGCTGTTCACATTTACACGTTCTAGTGGCTTAAGGAAAGCAGGACTCCATTGCGCTTCTTCTGGCATATAATTCTCCTCAACTGAACGTGGCTTACAGGTCCCAGAATTGACAGGCAGTCCTTCGCCTACATCTTAGAATCTAGTGCTCAGCCTAGTGGCCTATGACACTATAAACGCTTGCTGGAGTTTCAGCACCGCTTTGACACAGGCTGCCTTGGATCTGGGGCCTGCCTATTTCTGTGACGAGAAATGGATTGTGTTAAGAAGAGAAGATATGGAACAACAGTGTTTCCCTGCCACAATTGAGCCTACAACGCTGTAAATTCCAGTGAGGAAAACAACGTTTCCCTTCAAGCTCTTTTCCAAAGGGAACACAGAGCATTCTCCCTGCACTTTCCCTTTGAGTTTTGTACTTCCCAGGTGCGGTAGAAGGGAGATACATCTGCTGTTCACATTTACAGCTTCTAGTGGCTTAAGGAAAGAAGGACTCCATTGCGCTTCTTCTGACATATAGTTCTCCTCTACTGATCGTGGCTTACAGGTCCCAGTAGTGTCAGGCAGTCCGTCGTTTACATGTTGCATCCTAGTGCAGAGGCACATGGCCTAAGACACCGTAAAAGCTTCCTGCATTTATAGCACCGCTTTGACACATGCTACCTTGGACCTGCGGCCTGCCTCTCTGTGTGACGAGAAACAGAGAGCTTGAGCTCGATGCTAGTCGTCCCATGTGTTTTACCTATTCCCTAACAATCCTTAGTGAATCCCTTCAAACCCTGTTTTCCAAAGGGACCACAAAGCACTCTCCCTTTTCCTTCCTGTTGTCTTTGGGACTTCCGGGTGCTGTAGAAGGTAGATACTTCTGTTGTTCACATTGACACCTTCAGGTCGCTTCCGAAAACGCTGAACGTTTTCAGGTCACTTTTCAAGCCCTCTTCTGCACAAGTACCACAGAGCATTCCCCCTGCGCCTTCGTTCTGTGTTTTCTACTTCCCAGGTGCGGTAGAAGGGAGATACATCTGCTGTTCACATTTACACCATCTAGTGGCTTAAGAAAAGAATGTCTCCATTTCCCTTCTTTTGGCATATAGTTCTCCTCAACTGAACGTGGCTTACAGGGCCCAGAAGTGTCGGGCACACCGTCGCCTACATCTTTAAATCTAGTGCACAGCCTAGTGGCCTATGACACCATAAACGCTTGCTGGAGTTTAAGCACCGCTTTGACAGAGGCTGCCTTGGATCTGGGGCCTGCCTATTTCTGTGACGAGAAATGGATTGTGTTAAGAAGAGAAGATATGGAACAACAGTGTTTCCCTGCCACAATTGAGCCTGCAACGCTGTAAATTCCAGTGAGGAAAACAACGTTTCCCTTCAAGCTCTTTTCAAAAGGGAACACAGAGCATTCTCCCTGCACTTTCCCTTTGAGTTTTGTACTTCCCAGGTGCGGTAGAAGGGAGATACATCTGCTGTTCACATTTACCTCTTCTACTGGCTTAAGGAAAGAAGGCCTCCATTGCCCTTCTTTTGGCATATGATGTCCTCAAATGAAAGTGGTTTACAGATCCCAGAACTGACGGGCAGTCCTTCGCCTACATGTTAGAATCTAGAGCACAGCCTAGTGGCCTATGACACCATAAACGCTTGCTGGAGTTTAAGCACCGCTTTGACACAGGCTGTCTTTGATCTGGGGCCTGCCTATTTCTGTGAGGAGAAATGGATTGTGTTAAGAAGAGAAGATATGGAACAACAGTGTTTCCCTGCCACAATTGAGCCTACAACGCTGTAAATTCCAGTGAGGAAAACAACGTTTCCCTTCAAGCTCTTTTCCAAAGGGAACACAGAGCATTCTCCCTGCACTTTCCCTTTGAGTTTTGTACTTCCCAGGTGCGGTAGAAGGGAGATACATCTGCTGTTCACATTTACAGCTTCTAGTGGCTTAAGAAAAGAAGGTCTCCATTTCCCTTCTTTTGGCATATAGTTCTCCTCAACTGAACGGGCTTACAGGCCCCGGAAGTGTCGGGCACTCCGTCGCCTACATCTTAGAATCTAGTGCACAGCCTAGTGGCCTATGACATCATAAAGGCTTGCTGGAGTTTAAGCACCGCATTGACACAGGCTGCCTTGGACCTGGGGCCTGCCTGTTTCTCTGACGAGAAATGGATTGTGTTAAGAAGAGAAGATATGAAACAACAGTGTTTCCCTGCCACAGTTTAGCCTGCAACACTGTAAATTACAGTGAGGAAAACAACGTTTCCCTTCAAGCTCTTTTCCAAAGGGAACACAGAGCATTCTGCCTGCACTTTCTTTTGAGTTTTGTACTTCCCAGGTGCGGTAGAAGGGAGATACATCTGCTCTTCACATTTACACGTTGTAGTGGCTTAAGGAAAGAAGGACTCCATTGCGCTTCTTCTGGCATATAGTTCTCCTCAACTGAACGTGGCTTACAGGTCCCAGTAGTGTCAGGCAGTCCGTCGTTTACATGTTGCATCCTAGTGCAGAGGCACATGGCCTAAGACACCGTAAAAGCTTCCTGCATTTATAGCACCGCTTTGACACACGCTGCCTTGGACCTGCGGCTTGCCTCTCTGTGTGACGAGAAACAGAGAGCTTGAGCTCGATGCTAGTCGTCCCATGTGTTTTACCTATTCCCTAACAATCCTTAGTGAATCCCTTCAAACCCTGTTTTCCAAAGGGTCCACAAAGCACTCTCCCTTTTCCTTCCTGTTGTCTTTGGGGCTTCCGCGTGCTGTAGAAGGTAGATACTTCTGTTGTTCACATTGACACCTTCAGGTGGCTTCCGAAAACGCTGAACGTTTTCAGGTCACTTTTCAAGCCCTCTTCTGCACAAGGACCACAGAGCATTACCCCTGCGCCTTCGTTCTGTGTTTTGTACTTCCCAGGTGCGGTAGAAGGGAGATACATCTGGTGTTCACATTTACACCTTCTAGTGGCTTAAGAAAAGAATGTCTCCATTTCCATTCTTTTGGCATATAGTTCTCCTCAACTGAACGTGTCTTACAGGGCCCAGAAGTGTCGGGCACACCGTCGCCTACAACTTTAAATCTAGTGCACATCCTAGTGGCCTATGACACCATAAACGCTTGCTGGAGTTTAAGCACCACTTTGACACAGGCTGCCTTGGATCTGGGGCCTGCCTATTTCTGTGATGAGAAATGGATTGTGTTAAGAAGAGAAGATATGGAACAACAGTGTTTCCCTGCCACAATTGAGCCTGCAACGCTGTAAATTCCAGTGAGGAAAACAACGTTTCCCTTCAAGCTCTTTTCCAAAGGGAACACAGAGCATTCTCCCTGCACTTTCCCTTTGAGTTTTGTACTTCCCAGGTGCGGTAGAAGGGAGATACGTCTGCTGTTCACATTTAGCCGTTCTAGTGGCTTAAGGAAGAAGGCCTCCATTGCCCTTCTTTTGGCATATGTTGTCCTCAACTGAAAGGGGCTTACAGATCCCAGAACTGATGGGCAGTCCTTCGCCTACATCTTAGAATCTAGTGCACAGCCTAGTGGCCTCTGACACCATAAACGCTTGCTGGAGTTTAAGCACCGCTTTGACACAGGCTGTCTTTTATCTGGGGCCTGCCTATTTCTGTGACGAGAAATGGATTGTGTTAAGAAGAGAAGATATGGAACAACAGTGTTTCCCTGCCACCATTGAGCCTGCAATGCTGTAAATTTCAGTGAGGAAAACAATGTTTCCCTTCAAGCTCTTTTCCATAGGGGACACAGAGCATTCTCCCTGCACTTTCCCTTTGAGTTTTGTACTTCCCAGGTGCAGAAGAACGGGGATACATCTGCTGTTCACATTTACACATTCTACTGGCTTAAGGAAAGAAGGACTCCATTGCGCTTCTTCTGGCATATAATTCTCCTCAACTGAACGTGGCTTACAGGTCCCAGAACAGACGGGCAGTCCTTCGCCTACATCTTAGAATCTAGTGCACAGCCTAGTGGCCTATGACACCATAAACGCTTGCTGGAGTTTAAGCACCGCTTTGACACAGGCTGTCTTTGATCTGGGGCCTGCCTATTTCTGTGACGAGAAAGGCATTGTGTTAAGAAGAGAAGATATGGAACAACAGTGTTTCCCTGCAACAATTGAGCCTGCAACGCTGTAAATTCCAGTGACGAAAACAATGTTTCCCTTCAAGCTCTTTTCCATAGGGATCACAGAGCATTCTCCCTCACTTTCCCTTTGAATTTTGTACTTCCCAGGTGCGGTAGAAGGGAGATACATCTGCTGTTCACATTTACACGTTCTAGTGGCTTAAGGAAAGAAGGACTCCATTGCGCTTCTTCGGGCATATAATTCTCCTCAACTGAACGTGTCTTACAGGTCCCAGAATTGACAGGCAGTCCTTCGCCTATATCTTAGAATCTAGTGCACAGCCTAGTGGCCTATGACACCATAAACGCTTGCTTGAGTTTCTGCACCGCTTTGACACAGGCTGCCTTGGATCTGGGGCCTGCCTATTTCTGTGACGAGAAATGGATTGTGTTAAGAAGAGAAGATATGGAACAACAGTGTTTTCCTGCCACAATTGAGCCTGCAACGCTCTAAATCCCAGTGAGGAAAAAAACTTTCCCTTCAAGCTCTCTTTTCCAAAGGGAACACAGAGCATTCTCCCTGCACTTTCCTTTTGAGTTTTGTACTTCCCAGGTGCGGTAGAAGGGAGATACTATTGCTGTTCACATTTACCCGTTCTAGTGGCTTAAGGAAAGAAGGCCTCCATTGCCCTTCTTTTGGCATATGATGTCCTCAAATGAAAGTGGTTTACAGATCCCAGAACTGACGGGCAGTCCTTCGCCTACATGTTAGAATCTAGAGCACAGCCTAGAGGCCTATGACACCATAAACGCTTGCTGGAGTTTAAGTACCGCTTTGACACAGGCTGTCTTTGATCTGGGGCCTGCCTATTTCTGTGAGGAGAAATGGATTGTGTTAAGAAGAGAAGATATGGAACAACAGTGTTTCCCTGCCACAATTGAGCCTACAACGCTGTAAATTCCAGTGAGGAAAACAACGTTTCCCTTCAAGCTCTTTTCCAAAGGGAACACAGAGCATTCTCCCTGCACTTTCCCTTTGAGTTTTGTACTTCCCAGGTGCGGTAGAAGGGAGATACATCTGCTGTTCACATTTACAGCTTCTAGTGGCTTAAGAAAAGAAGGTCTCCATTGCCCTTCTTTTGGCATATAGTTCTCCTCAACTGAACGGGCTTACAGGCCCCGGAAGTGTCGGGCACTCCGTCGCCTACATCTTAGAATCTAGTGCACAGCCTAGTGGCCTATGACATCATAAAGGCTTGCTGGAGTTTAAGCACCGCATTGACACAGGCTGCCTTGGACCTGGGGCCTGCCTGTTTCTCTGACGAGAAATGGATTTTGTTAAGAAGAGAAGATATGGAACAACAGTGTTTCCCTGCCACAGTTTAGCCTGCAACACTGTAAATTACAGTGAGGAAAACAACGTTTCCCTTCAAGCTCTTTTCCAAAGGGAACACAGAGCATTCTGCCTGCACTTTCTTTTGAGTTTTGTACTTCCCAGGTGCGGTAGAAGGGAGATACATCTGCTCTTCACATTTACACGTTGTAGTGGCTTAAGGAAAGAAGGACTCCATTGCGCTTCTTCTGGCATATAGTTCTCCTCAACTGAACGTGGCTTACAGGTCCCAGTAGTGTCAGGCAGTCCGTCGTTTACATGTTGCATCCTAGTGCAGAGGCACATGGACTAAGACACCGTAAAAGCTTCCTGCATTTATAGCACCGCTTTGACACACGCTGCCTTGGACCTGCAGCCTGCCTCTCTGTGTGACGAGAAACAGAGAGCTTGAGCTAGATGCTAGTCGTCCCATGTGTTTTACCTATTCCCTAACAATCCTTAGTGAATCCCTTCAAACCCTGTTTTCCAAAGGGTCCACAAAGCACTCTCCCTTTTCCTTCCTGTTGTCTTTGGGGCTTCCGCGTGCTGTAGAAGATAGATACTTCTGTTGTTCACATTGACACCTTCAGGTGGCTTCCGAAAACGCTGAACGTTTTCAGGTCACTTTTCAAGCCCTCTTCTGCACAAGGACCACAGAGCATTACCCCTGCGCCTTCGTTCTGTGTTTTGTACTTCCCAGGTGCGGTAGAAGGGAGATACATCTGGTGTTCACATTTACACCTTCTAGTGGCTTAAGAAAAGAATGTCTCCATTTCCATTCTTTTGGCATATAGTTCTCCTCAACTGAACGTGGCTTACAGGGCCCAGAAGTGTCGGGCACACCGTCGCCTACATCTTTAAATCTAGTGCACAGCCTAGTGGCCTATGACACCATAAACGCTTGCTGGAGTTTAAGCACCGCTTTGACACAGGCTGCCTTGGATCTGGGGCCTGCCTATTTCTGTGACGAGAAATGGATTGTGTTAAGAAGAGAAGATATGGAACAACAGTGTTTCCCTGCCACAATTGAGCCTGCAACGCTGTAAATTCCAGTGAGGAAAACAACGTTTCCCTTCAAGCTCTTTTCCAAAGGGAACACAGAGCATTCTCCCTGCACTTTCCCTTTGAGTTTTGTACTTCCCAGGTGCGGTAGAAGGGAGATACATCTGCTTTTCACTTTTACCCGTTGTAGTGGCTTAAGGAAGAAGGCCTCCATTGCCCTTCTTTTGGCATATGTTGTCCTCAACTGAAAGTGGCTTACAGATCCCAGAACTGATGGGCAGTCCTTCGCCTACATCTTAGAATCTAGTGCACAGCCTAGTGGCCTATGACACCATAAACGCTTGCTGGAGTTTAAGCACCGCTTTGACACAGGCTGTCTTTGATCTGGGGCCTGCCTATTTCTGTGACGAGAAATGGATTGTGTTAAGAAGAGAAGATATGGAACAACAGTGTTTCCCTGCCACAATTGAGCCTGCAACGCTGTAAATTCCAGTGAGGAAAACAATGTTTCCCTTCAAGCTCTTTTCCATAGGCGACACAGAGCATTCTCCCTGCACTTTCCCTTTGAGTTTTGTACTTCCCAGGTGCGGAAGAACGGGGATACATCTGCTGTTCACATTTACACGTTCTACTGGCTTAAGGAAAGAAGGACTCCATTGCGATTCTTCTGGCATATAATTCTCCTCAACTGAACGTGGCTTACAGGTCCCAGAACAGACGGGCAGTCCTTCACCTACATCTTAGAATCTAGTGCACAGCCTAGTGGCCTATGACACCATAAACGCTTGCTGGAGTTTCAGCACCGCTTTGACACAGGCTGCCTTGGATCTGGGGCCTGCCTATTTCTGTGATGAGAAATGGATTGTGTTAAGAAGAGAAGATATGGAACAACAGTGTTTCCCTGCCACAATTGAGCCTACAACGCTGTAAATTCCAGTGAGGAAAACAACGTTTCCCTTCAAGCTCTTTTCCAAAGGGAACACAGAGCATTCTCCCTGCACTTTCCCTTTGAGTTTTGTACTTCCCAGGTGCGGTAGAAGGGAGATACATCTGCTGTTCATATTTACAGCTTCTAGTGGCTTAAGGAAAGAAGGCCTCCATTGCGCTTCTTCTGGCATATAGTTCTCCTCAACTGAACGTGGCTTACAGGTCCCAGTAGTGTCAGGCAGTCCGTCGTTTACATGTTGCATCCTAGTGCAGAGGCACATGGCCTAAGACACCGTAAAAGCTTCCTGCATTTATAGCACCGCTTTGACACATGCTGCCTTGGACCTGCGGCCTGCCTCTCTGTGTGACGAGAAACAGAGAGCTTGAGCTCGATGCTAGTCGTCCCATGTGTTTTACCTATTCCCTAACAATCCTTAGTGAATCCCTTCAAACCCTGTTTTCCAAAGGGACCACAAAGCACTCTCCCTTTTCCTTCCTGTTGTCTTTGGGACTTCAGGGTGCTGTAGAAGGTAGATACTTCTGTTGTTCACATTGACACCTTCAGGTGGCTTCCGAAAACGCTGAACGTTTTCAGGTCACTTTTCAAGCCCTCTTCTGCACAAGTACCACAGGGCATTCCCCCTGCGCCTTCGTTCTGTGTTTTCTACTTCCCAGGTGCGGTAGAAGGGAGATACATCTGCTGTTCACATTTACACCATCTAGTGGCTTAAGAAAAGAATGTCTCCATTTCCCTTCTTTTGGCATATAGTTCTCCTCAACTGAACGTGGCTTACAGGGCCCAGAAGTGTCGGGCACACCGTCGCCTACATCTTTAAATCTAGTGCACAGCCTAGTGGCCTATGACACCATAAACGCTTGCTGGAGTTTAAGCACCGCTTTGACACAGGCTGCCTTGGATCTGGGGCCTGCCTATTTCTGTGACGAGAAATGGATTGTGTTAAGAAGAGAAGATATGGAACAACAGTGTTTCCCTGCCACAATTGAGCCTGCAACGCTGTAAATTCCAGTGAGGAAAACAACGTTTCCCTTCAAGCTCTTTTCAAAAGGGAACACAGAGCATTCTCCCTGCACTTTCCCTTTGAGTTTTGTACTTCCCAGGTGCGGTAGAAGGGAGATACATCTGCTGTTCACATTTACCCGTTCTACTGGCTTAAGGAAAGAAGGCCTCCATTGCCCTTCTTTTGGCATATGATGTCCTCAAATGAAAGTGGTTTACAGATCCCAGAACTGACGGGCAGTCCTTCGCCTACATGTTAGAATCTAGAGCACAGCCTAGTGGCCTATGACACCATAAACGCTTGCTGGAGTTTAAGCACCGCTTTGACACAGGCTGTCTTTGATCTGGGGCCTGCCTATTTCTGTGAGGAGAAATGGATTGTGTTAAGAAGAGAAGATATGGAACAACAGTGTTTCCCTGCCACAATTGAGCCTACAACGCTGTAAATTCCAGTGAGGAAAACAACGTTTCCCTTCAAGCTCTTTTCCAAAGGGAACACAGAGCATTCTCCCTGCACTTTCCCTTTGAGTTTTGTACTTCCCAGGGGCGGTAGAAGGGAGATACATCTGCTGTTCACATTTACAGCTTCTAGTGGCTTAAGAAAAGAAGGTCTCCATTGCCCTTCTTTTGGCATATAATTCTCCTCAACTGAACGGGCTTACAGGTCCCAGAAGTGTCGGGCACTCTGTCGCCTACATCTTAGAATCTAGTGCACAGCCTAGTGGCCTATGACATCATAAACGCTTGCTGGAGTTTAAGCACCGCATTGACACAGGCTGCCTTGGACCTGGGGCCTGCCTGTTTCTCTGACGAGAAATGGATTGTGTTAAGAAGAGAAGATATGGAACAACAGTGTTTCCCTGCCACAGTTTAGCCTGCAACACTGTAAATTACAGTGAGGAAAACAACGTTTCCCTTCAAGCTCTTTTCCAAAGGGAACACAGAGCATTCTGCCTGCACTTTCTTTTGAGTTTTGTACTTCCCAGGTGCGGTAGAAGGGAGATACATCTGCTCTTCACATTTACACGTTGTAGTGGCTTAAGGAAAGAAGGACTCCATTGCGCTTCTTCTGGCATATAGTTCTCCTCAACTGAACGTGGCTTACAGGTCCCAGTAGTGTCAGGCAGTCCGTCGTTTACATGTTGCATCCTAGTGCAGAGGCACATGGCCTAAGACACCGTAAAAGCTTCCTGCATTTATAGCACCGCTTTGACACACGCTGCCTTGGACCTGCAGCCTGCCTCTCTGTGTGACGAGAAACAGAGAGCTTGAGCTCGATGCTAGTCGTCCCATGTGTTTTACCTATTCCCTAACAATCCTTAGTGAATCCCTTCAAACCCTGTTTTCCAAAGGGTCCACAAAGCACTCTCCCTTTTCCTTCCTGTTGTCTTTGGGGCTTCCGCGTGCTGTAGAAGGTAGATACTTCTGTTGTTCACAATGACACCTTCAGGTGGCTTCCGAAAACGCTGAACGTTTTCAGGTCACTTTTCAAGCCCTCTTCTGCACAAGGACCACAGAGCATTACCCCTGCGCCTTCGTTCTGTGTTTTGTACTTCCCAGGTGCGGTAGAAGGGAGATACATCTGGTGTTCACATTTACACCTTCTAGTGGCTTAAGAAAAGAATGTCTCCATTTCCCTTCTTTTGGCATATAGTTCTCCTCAACTGAACGTGGCTTACAGGGCCCAGAAGTGTCGGGCACACCATCGCCTACATCTTTAAATCTAGTGCACAGCCTAGTGGCCTATGACACCATAAACGCTTGCTGGAGTTTAAGCACCGCTTTGACACAGGCTGCCTTGGATCTGGGGCCTGCCTATTTCTGTGACGAGAAATGGATTGTGTTAAGAAGAGAAGATATGGAACAACAGTGTTTCCCTGCCACAATTGAGCCTGCAACGCTGTAAATTCCAGTGAGGAAAACAACGTTTCCCTTCAAGCTCTTTTCCAAAGGGAACACAGAGCATTCTCCCTGCACTTTCCCTTTGAGTTTTGTACTTCCCAGGTGCGGTAGAAGGGAGATACATCTGCTGTTCACATTTACCCGTTCTAGTGGCTTAAGGAAGAAGGCCTCCATTGCCCTTCTTTTGGCATATGTTGTCCTCAACTGAAAGGGGCTTACAGATCCCAGAACTGATGGGCAGTCCTTCGCCTACATCTTAGAATCTAGTGCACAGCCTAGTGGCCTATGACACCATAAACGCTTGCTGGAGTTTAAGCACTGCTTTGACACAGGCTGTCTTTGATCTGGGGCCTGCCTATTTCTGTGACGAGAAATGGATTGTGTTAAGAAGAGAAGATATGGAACAACAGTGTTTCCCTCCCACAATTGAGCCTGCAATGCTGTAAATTCCAGTGAGGAAAACAATGTTTCCCTTCAAGCTCTTTTCCATAGGGGACACAGAGCATTCTCCCTGCACTTTCCCTTTGAGTTTTGTACTGCCCAGGTGCGGAAGAACGGGGATACATCTGCTGTTCACATTTACACATTCTACTGGCTTAAGGAAAGAAGGACTCCATTGCACTTCTTCTGGCATATAATTCTCCTCAACTGAACGTGGCTTACAGGTCCCAGAACAGACGGGCAGTCCTTCGCCTACATCTTAGAATCTAGTGCACAGCCTAGTGGCCTATGACACCATAAACGCTTGCTGGAGTTTAAGCACCGCTTTGACACAGGCTGTCTTTGATCTGGGGCCTGCCTATTTCTGTGACGAGAAAGGCATTGTGTTAAGAAGAGAAGATATGGAACAACAGTGTTTCCCTGCAACAATTGAGCCTGCAACGCTGTAAATTCCAGTGAGGAAAACAATGTTTCCCTTCAAGCTCTTTTCCATAGGGATCACAGAGCATTCTCCCTGCACTTTCCCTTTGAATTTTGTACTTCCCAGGTGCGGTAGAAGGGAGATACATCTGCTGTTCACATTTACACGTTCTAGTGGCTTAAGGAAAGAAGGACTCCATTGCGCTTCTTCGGGCATATAATTCTCCTCAACTGAACGTGTCTTACAGGTCCCAGAATTGACAGGCAGTCCTTCGCCTATATCTTAGAATCTAGTGCACAGCCTAGTGGCCTATGACACCATAAACGCTTGCTTGAGTTTCTGCACCGCTTTGACACAGGCTGCCTTGGATCTGGGGCCTGCCTATTTCTGTGACGAGAAATGGATTGTGTTAAGAAGAGAAGATATGGAACAACAGTGTTTTCCTGCCACAATTGAGCCTGCAACGCTCTAAATCCCAGTGAGGAAAAAAACTTTCCCTTCAAGCTCTCTTTTCCAAAGGGAACACAGAGCATTCTCCCTGCACTTTCCTTTTGAGTTTTGTACTTCCCAGGTGCGGTAGAAGGGAGATACTTTTGCTGTTCACATTTACCCGTTCTAGTGGCTTAAGGAAAGAAGGCCTCCATTGCCCTTCTTTTGGCATATGATGTCCTCAAATGAAAGTGGTTTACAGATCCCAGAACTGACGGGCAGTCCTTCGCCTACATGTTAGAATCTAGAGCACAGCCTAGTGGCCTATGACACCATAAACGCTTGCTGGAGTTTAAGTACCGCTTTGACACAGGCTGTCTTTGATCTGGGGCCTGCCTATTTCTGTGAGGAGAAATGGATTGTGTTAAGAAGAGAAGATTTGGAACAACAGTGTTTCCCTGCCACAATTGAGCCTACAACGCTGTAAATTCCAGTGAGGAAAACAACGTTTCCCTACAAGCTCTTTTCCAAAGGGAACACAGAGCATTCTCCCTGCACTTTCCCTTTGAGTTTTGTACTTCCCAGGTGCGGTAGAAGGGAGATACATCTGCTGTTCACATTTACAGGTTCTAGTGGCTTAAGAAAAGAAGGTCTCCATTGACCTTCTATTGACATATAGTTCTCCTCAACTGAACGGGCTTACAGGTCCCAGAAGTGTCGGGCACTCCGTCGCCTACATCTTAGAATCTAGTGCACAGCCTAGTGACCTATGACATCATAAAGGCTTGCTGGAGTTTAAGCACCGCATTGACACAGGCTGCCTTGGACCTGGGGCCTGCCTGTTTCTCTGACGAGAAATGGATTGTGTTAAGAAGAGAAGATATGGAACAACAGTGTTTCCCTGCCACAATTGAGCCTGCAACGCTGTAAATTCCAGTGAGGAAAACAACGTTTCCCTTCAAGCTCTTTTCCAAAGGGAACACAGAGCATTCTCCCTGCACTTTCCCTTTGAGTTTTGTAGTTCCCAGGTGCGGTAGAAGGGATATACTTTTGCTGTTCACATTTACCCCTTCTAGTGGCTTAAGGAAAGAAGGCCTCCATTGCCCTTCTTTTGGCATATGTGGTTCTCAACTGAAAGTGGCTTACAGATCCCAGAACTGATGGGCAGTCCTTCGCCTACATCTTAGAATCTAGTGCACATCCTAGTGGCCCATGGCACCATAAACGCTTGCTGGAGTTTAAGCACCGCTTTGACACAGGCTGTCTTTGATCTGGGGCCTGCCTATTTCTGTGACGTTAAATGGATTGTGTTAAGAAGAGAAGATATGGAACAACAGTGTTTCCCTGCCACAATTGAGCCTGCAACGCTGTAAATTCTAGTGAGGAAAACAATGTTTACCTTCAAGCTCTTTTCCATAGGGAACACAGAGCATTCTCCCTGCACTTTCCCTTTGAATTTTGTACTTCCCAGGTGCGGTAGAAGGGAGATACATCTGCTGTTCACATTTACACGTTCTAGTGGCTTAAGGAAAGAAGGACTCCATTGCGCTTCTTCTGGCATATAATTCTCCTCAACTGAACGTGGCTTACAGGTCCCAGAATTGACAGGCAGTCCTTCGCCTACATCTTAGAATCTAGTGCACAGCCTAGTGGCCTATGACAACATAAACGCTTGCTGGAGTTTAGGCACCACTTTGACACACGCTGCCTTGGATCTGGGTCTGCCTATTTCTGTGATTAGGAATGTATTGTGTTAAGAAGAGAAGATATGGAACAACAGTGTTTCCCTGCCACAATTGAGCCTGCAACGCTCTAAATCCCAGTGAGGAAAAAAAGTTTCCCTTCAAGCTCTCTTTTCCAAAGGGAACACAGAGCATTCTCCCTGCATTTTCCTTTTGAGTTTTGTACATCCCAGTTGCGGTAGAAGGGAGATACTATTGCTGTTCACACTTACCCGTTCTAGTGGCTTAAGGAAAGAAGGCCTCCATTGCCCTTCTTTTGGCATATAGTTGTCCTCAACTCAAAGTGGCTTACAGGTCCCAGTAGTGTCAGGCAGTCCTTCGCCTACATCTTAGAATCTAGTGCACAGCCTAGTTGCCTATGACACCATAAACGCTTGCTGGAGTTTAGGCACCACTTTGACACAGGCTGCCTTGGATCTGGGGCCTGCCTATTTCTGTGACGAGAAATGCATTGTGTTAAGAAGAGAAGATATGGAACCACAGTGTTTCCCTGCCACAATTGAGCCTGCAACGCTCTAAATCCCAGTGAGGAAAAAAAGTTTCCCTTCAAGCTCTCTTTTCCAAAGGGAACACAGAGCATTCTCCCTGCACTTTCCTTTTGAGTTTTGTACTTCCCAGTTGCGGTAGAAGGGAGATACTATTGCTGTTCACATTTACCCGTTCTAGTGGCTTAAGGAAAGAAGGCCTCCATTGCCCTTCTTTTGGCATATAGTTGTCCTCAACTGAAAGTGGCTTACAGATCCCAGTAGTGTCAGGCAGTCCGTCGTTTACATGTTGCATCCTAGTGCAGAGGCACATGGCCTAAGACACCGTAAAAGCTTCCTGCATTTAAAGCACCGCTTTGACACACGCTGCCTTGGACCTGCGGCCTGCCTCTCTGTGTGACGAGAAACAGAGAGCTTGAGCTCGGTGCTAGTGGTCGTATGGGTTTACCTATTCCCTAACAATCCTTAGTGAATCCCTTCAAACGCTGTTTTCCAAAGGGACCACAAAGCACTCTCCCTTTGCCTTCCTGTGGTCTTTGGGGATTCCCGGTGCTTTAGAAGGTAGATACTTCTGTTGTTCTCATTGACACCTTCTAGTGGCTTCCGAAAACGCTGAACGTTTTCAGGTCACTTTTCAAGCCCTCTTCTCCACAAGGACCACAGAGCATTCCCCCTGTGCCTTCGTTCTGTGTTTTGTACTTCCCAGGTGCGGTAGTAGGGAGATACATCTGCTGTTCACATTTACAGCTTCTAGTGGCTTAAGAAAAGAAGGTCTCCATTACCCTTCTATTGGCATAGAATTCTCCTCAACTGAACGTGGCTTACAGGGCCCCGAAGTGTCGGACACTCCGTCGCCTACATCTTAGAATCTAGTGCACAGCCTAGTGGAATATGACACCATAAACGCTTGCTGGATTTTAGGCAACACTTCGACACAGGCTGCCTTGGATCTCGGGCCTGGCTATTTCTCTGAGGAGCAATGAATTGTGTTAAGAAGAGAAGATATGGAACAACAGTGTTTTCCTGCCACAGTTGAGTCTGCAACGCTCTAAATCCCAGTGAGGATAAAAAGTTTCCCTTCAAGCTCTCTTTTCCAAAGGGAACACAGAGCATTCTCCCTGCACTTTCCTTTTGAGTTTTGTACTTCCCAGGTGCGGTAGAAGGGAGATACTTTTGCTGTTCACATTTCCCCGTTCTACTGGCTTAAGGAAAGAATGCCTCCATTGTCCTTCTTTTGGCATATAGTTGTCCTCAACTCAAAGTGGCTTACAGATCCCAGTAGTGTCAGGCAGGCCGTCGTTTACATGTTGCATCCTAGTGCAGAGGCACATGGCCTAAGACACCGTAAATGCTTCCTGCATTTAAAGCACCACTTTGACACACGCTGCCTTGGACCTGTGGCCTGCCTCTCTGTGTGACGAGAAACAGAGAGCTTGAGCTCGATGCTAGTCGTCCCATGGGTTTACCTATTCACTAACAATCCTTAGTGATTCCCTTCAAACCCTGTTTTCCAAAGGGACCACAAAGCACTCTCCATTTGCCTTCCTGTGGTCTTTGGGGCTTCCCGGTGCTGTAGAAGGTAGATACTTCTGTTGTTCACATTGACACTTTCTAGTGGCTTCCGAAAACACTGAACGTTTTCAGGTCACTTTTCAAGCCCTCTTCTCCACAAGGACCACAGAGCATTCCCCCTGCGCCTTCGTTCTGTGTTTTGTACTTCCCAGGTGCAGTAGAAGGGAGATACATCTGCTGTTCACATTTACAGCTTCTAGTGGCTTAAGAAAAGAAGGTCTCCATTGCCCTTCTTTTGGCATATAGTTCTCCTCAACTGAACGGGCTTACAGGTCACAGAAGTGTCGGGCACTCCGTCGCCTACATCTTAGAATCTAGTGCACAGCCTAGTGGCGTATGACATCATAAACACTTGCTGGAGTTTAGGCACCGCATTCACACTGGCTTCCTTGGACCTGGGGCCTGCCTGTTTCTCTGACGAGAAATGGATTGTGTTAAGAAGAGAAGATATGGAACAACAGTGTTTCCCTGGCACAATTGAGCCTGCAACACTGTAAATTACAGTGAGGAAAACAATGTTTCCCTTCAAGCTATTTTCCAAAGGGAACACAGAGCATCCTCCCTGCACTTTCCCTTTGAGTTTTGTACTTCCCAGGTGCGGTAGAAGGGAGATACATCTGCTGTTCACATTTACACGTTGTAGTGGCTTAAGGAAAGAAGGACTCCATTGCGTTTTTCTGGCATATAGTTCTCCTCAACTGAACGTGGCTTACATGTCCCAGTAGTGTCAGGCAGTCCGTCGTTTACATGTTGCATCCTAGTGCAGAGGCACATGGCCTAAGACACCGTAAAAGCTTCCTGCATTTATAGCACCGCTTTGACACACGCTGCCTTGGACCTGCGGCCTGCCTCTCTGTGTGACGAGAAACAGAGAGCTTGAGCTCGATGCTAGTCGTCCCATGTGTTTTACCTATTCCCTAACAATCCTTAGTGAATCCCTTCAAACCCTGTTTTCCAAAGGGACCACAAAGCACTCTCCCTTTTCCTTCCTGTTGTCTTTGGGGCTTCCGGGTGCTTTAGAAGGTAGATACTTCTGTTGTTCACATTGACACCTTCAGGTGGCTTCCGAAAACGCGGAACGTTTTCAGGTCACTTTTCAAGCCCTCTTCTCCACAAGGACCACAGAGCATTCCCCCTGCGCATTCGTTCTGTGTTTTCTACTTCCCAGGTGCGGTAGAAGGGAGATACATCTGCTGTTCATATTTACAGCTTCTAGTGGCTTAAGAAAAGAATGTCTCCATTTCCCTTCTTTTGGCATATAGTTCTCCTCAACTGAACGTGGCTTACAGGGCGAGAAGTGTCGGGAACACCGTCGCCTACATCTTAGAATCTAGTGCACAGCCTAGTGGCCTATGACACCATAAACGCTTGCTGGAGTTTAAGCACCGCTTTGACACAGGCTGCCTTGGATCTGGGGCCTGCCTATTTCTGTGACGAGAAATGGATTGTGTTAAGAAGAGAAGATATGGAACAACAGTGTTTCCCTGCCACAATTGAGCCTGCAACGCTGTAAATTCCAGTGAGGAAAAGAATGTTTCCCTTCAAGCTCTTTTTCAAAGGGAACACAGAGCATTCTCCCTGCACTTTCCCTTTGAGTTTTGTACTTCCCAGGTGCCGTAGAAGGGAGATACATCTGCTGTTCACATTTACACGTTCTAGTGGCTTAAGGAAAGAAGGACTCCATTGCGCTTCTTCTGGCATATAGTTCTCCTCAACTGAACGTGGCTTACAAGTCCCAGAACTGACGGGCAGTCCTTCGCCTACATCTTACAATCTAGTGCTCTGCCTAGTGGCCTATGACACCATAAACTCTTGCTGGAGTTTAAGCACCGCTTTGACACAGGCTGCCTTGGATCTAGGGCCTGCCTATTTCTGTGACGAGAACTGGATTGTGTTAAGAAGAGAAGATATGGAACAACAGTGTTTCCCTGCCACAATTGAGCCTGCAACGCTCTAAATCCCAGTGAAGAAAACAACTTTCCCTTCAAGCTCTCTTTTCCAAAGGGAACACAGAGCATTCTCCCTGCACTTTCCCTTTGAGTTTTGTACTTCCCAGGTGTGGTAGAAGGGAGATACTTTTGCTGTTCACATTTACCCGTTCTAGTGGCTTAAGGAAAGAGGCCTCCATTGCCCTTCTTTTGGCATATGTTGTCCTCAACTGAAAGTGGCTTACAGATCCCAGAACGGATGGGCAGTCCTTCGCCTACATCTTAGAATCTAGTGCACAGCCTAGTGGCCTATGACACCATAAATGCTTTCTGGAGTTTAAGCACCACTTTGACACAGGCTGCCTTGGATCTGGGGCCTGCGTATTTCTGTGAAGACAAAGGGATTGTGTTAAGAAGAGAAGATATGGAACAACAGTGTTTCCCTTCCACAATTGAGCCTGCAACGCTGTAAATTCCAGTGAGGAAAACAATGTTTCCCTTCAAGATCTTTTCCATAGGGGACACAGAGCATTCTCCCGGGACTTTCCCTTTGAGTTTTGTACTTCCCAGGTGCGGAAGAAGGGAGATACATCTGCTGTTCACATTTACACGTTCTAGTGGCTTAAGGAAAGAAGGACTCCATTGCGCTTCTTCTGGCATATAATTCTCCTCAACTGAACGTGGCTTACAGGTCCCAGAACTGACGGGCACTCCTTCGCCTACATCTTAGAATCTACTGCACAGCCTAGTGGCCTACGACACCATAAACGCTTGCTGGAGTTTAAGCACCGCTTTGACACAGGCTGTCTTTGATCTGGGGTCTGCCTATTTCTGTGACGAGAAATGGATTGTGTTAAGAAGAGAAGATATGGAACAACAGTGTTTCCCTGACACCATTGAGCCTGCAACGCTGTAAATTCCAATGAGGAAAACAAATTTTCCCTTCAAGCTCTTTTCCAAAGGGAACACAGAGCATTCTCCCTGCACTTTCCCTTTGAGTTTTCTACTTCCCAGGTGCGGTAGAAGGGAGGTACATCTGCTGTTCACATTTACACGTTCTAGTGGCTTAAGGAAAGAAGAACTCCATTGCGCTTCTCCTGTCATATAGTTCTCCTCAACTGAACGTGGCTTACAGGTCCCAGAACTGACGGGCAGTCTTTCGCCTACATCTTAGAATCTAGTGCACAGCCTAGTGCCCTATGACACCATAAACGCTTGCTGGAGTTTAAGTACCGCTTTGACACAGGCTGCCTTGGACCTGGGGCCTCCCTGTTTCTCTGAGGAGAAATGGATTGTGTTAATAAGAGAAGATAAGGAACAACAGTGTTTCCCTGCCACAATTGAGCCTGCAATGCTGTAAATTCCAGTGAGGAAAACAACATTTCCCTTCAAGCTCTTTTCCAAAGGGAACACAGAGCATTCTCCCTGCACTTTCCCTTTGAGTTTTGTACTTCCCAGGTGCGGTAGAAGGGAGATACATCTGCTGTTCACATTTATAGCTTCTAGTGGCTTAAGAAAAGAAGGTCTCCATTGCCCTTCTTTTGGCATATAGTTCTCCTCAACTGAACGGGCTTACAGGTCCCAGAAGTGTCGGGCACACCGTCGCCTACATCTTAGAATCTAGTGCACAGCCTAGTGGCCCATGACATCATAAAAGCTTGCTGTAGTTTAAGCACCGCATTCACACAGGCTGCCTTGGACCTGGGGCCTGCCTGTTTCTCTGAAGAGAAATGGATTGTGTTAAGAAGAGAAGATATGGAACAACAGTGTTTCCCTGACACAATTGAGCCTGCAACTCTGTAAATTCCAGTGAGGAAAACAATGTTTCCCTTCAAACTCTTTTCCATAGGGGACACAGAGCATTCTCGCTGCACTTTCCCTTTGAGTTTTGTACTTCCCAGGTGCGGTAGAAGGGAGATACATCTGCTGTTCATATTTACAGCTTCTAGTGGCTTAAGAAAAGAAGGTCTCCATTGCCCTTCTTTTGGCATATAATTCTCCTCAACTGAACATGGCTTACAGGTCCCAGAACTGACGGGCAGTCCTTCGCATACATCTTAGAATCTAGTGCACAGCCTAGTGGCCTATGACACCATAAACGCTTGCTGGAGTTTAAGCACCGCTTTGACACAGGCTGTCTTTGATCTGGGGCCTGCCTATTTCTGTGACGAGAAATGGATTGTGTTAAGAAGAGAAGATATGGAACAACAGTGTTTCCCTGCCACCATTGAGCCTGCAACACTGTAAATTCAAGTGAGGAAATCAACGTTTCCCTTCAAGCTCTTTTCCAAAGGGAACACAGAGCATTCTCCCTGCACTTTCCCATTGAGTTTTGTACTTCCCAGGTGCGGTAGAAGGGAGATACATCTGCTGTTCACATTTACAGCTTCTAGTGGCTTAAGAAAAGAGGTCTCCATTGCCCTTCTTTTGGCATATAGTTCTCCTCAACTGAACGGGCTTACAGGTCCCAGAAGTGTCGGGCACTCCGTCGCCTACATCTTAGAATCTAGTGCACAGCCTAGTGGCCTATGACATCATAAACGCTTGCTGGAGTTTAAGCACCGCATTGACACAGGCTGCCTTGGACATGGGGCCTGCCTGTTTCTCTGACGAGAAATGGATTGTGTTAAAAAGAGAAGATATGGAACAACAGTGTTTCCCTGCCACCATTGAGCCTGCAACGCTGTAAATTCCAGTGAGGAAAACAACATTTCCCTTCAAGCTCTTTTCCAAGGGGAACACAGAGCATTCTCCCTGCACTTTCCCTTTCAGTTTTGTACTTCCCAGGTGCGGTAGAAGGGAGAAACTTTTGCTGTTCACATTTACCCGTTCTAGTGGCTTAAGGAAAGAAGGCCTCCATTGCCCTTCTTTTGGCATATGTTGTCCTCAACTGAAAGTGGCTTACAGATCCCAGAACTGATGGGCAGTCCTTCGCCTACATCTTAGAATCTAGTGCACAGCCTAGTGGCCTATGACACCATAAACGCTTGCTGGAGTTTAAGCACCGCTTTGACACAGGCTGTCTACGATCTGGTGCCTGCCTATTTCTCTGACGAGAAATGGATTGTGTTAAGAAGAGAAGATATGGAACAACAGTGTTTCCCTGCCACCATTGAGCCTGCAACGCTGTAAATTCCAGTGAGGAAAACAACTTTTCCCTTCAAGCTCTTTTCCAAAGGGAACACAGAGCATTCTCCCTGCACTTTCCCTTTGAGTTTTGTACTTCCCAGGTGCCGTAGAAGGGAGATACATCTGCTGTTCACATTTAAACGTTCTAGTGGCTTAAGGAAAGAAGGACTCCATTGCGCTTCTTTTGGCATATAATTCTCCTCAACTGAACGTGGCTTACAGGTCCCAGAACTGACAGGCAGTCCTTCGCCTACATCTTAGAATCTAGTGCACAGCCTAGTGGCCTATGACACCATAAATGCTTGCTGGAGTTTAGACACCACTTTGACACAGGCTGCCTTGGATCTGGGGCCTGCCTCTTTCTGTGACGAGAAATGCATTGTCTTAAGAAGACAAGATATGGAACAACAGTGTTTCCCTGCCACAATTGAGCCTGCAACCCTCTAAATCCCAGTGAGGAAAATAGTTTCCCTTTAAGCTCTCTTTTCCAAAGGGAACACAGAGCATTCTCCCTGCACTTTCCTTTTGAGTTTTGTACTTCCCAGGTGCGGTAGTAGGGAGATACTTTTGCTGTTCACATTTCCCCGTTCTAGTGGCTTAAGGAAAGAATGCCTGCATTGTCCTTCTTTTGGCATATAGTTGTCCTCAACTCAAAGTGGCTTACAGATCCCAGTAGTGTCAGACAGTCCGTCGTTTACATGTTGCATCCTAGTGCAGAGGCACATGGCCTAAAACACCGTAAAAGCTTCCTGCATTTAAAGCACCGCTTTGACACACACTGCCTTGGACCTGCGGCCTGCCTGAGATTAAATCTTTGTCCATTGATTCATTTGCGAACCTTTTCGCCCATTCTGAGGGTTGCCTTTTTCCATTCCCGTTTTTTTTCAACCAAAAAAGAAAGAAAGCAAAAGAAGCAGAACACTAATGTGCGTGAAATATGCCTCTTGAAACTGTCGTTTTGAAATAAGGACGTCTTTTGAACTTTTTGCTGGATATATGACCCGAGGATTTGTTTTCAGTACAGTTGTCATTTACAGGCCTGCAATGATTTGGAATATCCACTGACTATTAGCGCTGGGATTAAAGCTGCTGTTGTGTGAAACGGCCACAAGGTGGCAGCAATTCTCCCTTAGCAAATCTGGTTACTAAGGCAACAGAGCCTCAATGGAAGTCGTGTTCTAGATTGGAATTTAGAATGGAAGGTGCCAGGAGAAAGCCCCTCAAGTTTGTCTCACTACTTCTTGTTCGTGTTTTTAATTTAATTTTTTATTTTTTATTACAGCAAGTTTGATTACAACGTTTGGCTTGTTGTAGGTGTGCAAGATGTGGTTCTTTTACCCATATACATATGTCTGTTCTTTCTGGGACCCTTTTCCCATGTACGTTATGACAGAATGTTGAGTAGTCTTCTCTTGGCATTCCGTAGGTCTTTGGTGATTATATATTTCACCTGTGTTTGTAAATGTCTCTTAACCCCAATATCGTAATGAATCCAATCCTCACACCTTTCCATTGGTGAACCATAAGTTTGTTTAATGAATCTGTGATTGCCCTTCTCCGTGGAAATATCTGCCCTGGTATCCGTTTTTAGGTAACACCTATAAGTGATATCCTACAATATGTGTCTTTCACTTTCTGACTTACTACAAGTCACGTGATTACCTGTAGACTCATCTACGGTGCTGCAAATGGCATTGTGCCCTTTTTTTCCTTGGCTAATATTCTGTCTTAGCGAGGTCCATTTTCTGCAATGTGATTCCCTGAGGGCTGAGGATTAGCTGACCTGGGCAGCCTGACCCTGCCGGCAAGCCCTCCCCAGGTGTGCCTGGGTTGAGGTCAATAGAAACAGCACTCCAGGCAGCAATAGCCCCTGCAGCTGTGCCTGACTCCATATTCTCTGCCCCGTCAGCAGTCTCGGGGCTGTGCTGGTGGGAGGGTGTGAGGGTCCACGGCTTTGTTGGTGGCCCGGTGTGAGTGGGGCTCTGCTGGACTTTCTGCAGGAGTTGCCAGGCTGCCACCTGTAAAGAAGAGGATGTGTCACCCATAACCTCTGCTGGAATTTCTCTCCGGGCTGAGGTGAGGAAGGAAAAAAAGGAGTGGGGGTCGGGACAGGAGGGGTATCTCAGGCAGGGAAATGGAAAGCTTCCAGAAGAGCGCCCTGGGCCAGGACCATCCTGGCTGGCCTGCAGGCACCAAGTTGGCCTGTGTGCTGTCACTGGTGTGGCACCACGGCCCTTCCTCTAGGCTTTCAAGCCCTTGTACATATTCAGGTGTTTTACCTGGGAAGGGTGGGAACAGTTCAGCAGCAGCTGGCCTGGGGCTCAGCTCACGTTTACTCACAGAGGCCTCGGCACGGTCCCCCAACTTTGCAATGAGGACGCTCCTTGCGTGGGGGTGCCAGGCTGCTGGCTGTATGGGAGATGATTCCCCACCTCTGATCAATTTCAGAATTGTTTACCCCTGGAGCAAGTGCCCTGATAGGGTTTTCCTCTGTATAACTGCTGGGTTCAGGTTTTTTTTTTTCTTTTTTGGTTCAAGTTAGAATTTATTCATCTTTTATGTATTTATTGATATAAGCATGGAAATAATTCATTCATAGAAATACATCTGTGTGAAGGGAAGAAATTTTTTCTGTTTTATTTTTAAATTTTATTTCTAAAATTTTGAAGTTTAATTATATTTATTTTTCTATACAGCAGGTTATTATTAGTTATCTATTTTATTCATATACATATATACAGGTCAATACCTATCTCCCAACTCATCTGACCACCAACACCCCATGGCTTTCCCGACTTGGTGTCCATACGTTTGTTCTCTACCTCTGTTTCTCTATTTCTGCCCTGCAAACCTGTTCATCTGTACCATATATCTAGGTTCCACATACATGCATTAAGACAGAATATTTGTTTTGCTCATTCTGACTTACTTCATTCTGTATGACAGTCTCTAGATCCACCGACTTCTCTACAAATAACATAGTTTCCTTCCTTTTCATGGCTGAGTCATATCCCATTTTATATATGTACCACATCTTTATCCATTCGTCTGTCTGTGGGCATTTAGGTTGCTTCCATTACCTGGCTATTGTAAATAGTGCTGCAATGAACATTGTGGTGAATGTGTGTTTTTGATTTATGGTTTTCTCTGGGTATATGCCCAGAAGTGGGATTGCTGGATCCTATGGTAATTCTATTTCTAGTTTCTTTAAGGAAACTCCATACTGTTCTCCATAGTGACTGTATCAATTTACCTTCCCACCAATAGTGGAAGAGGGTTCCTTTTGTCCACACCCTCCCCAGAATTTGTTGTTTGTAGATTTTCTGATGACGCCGATTCTAACAGGTGTGAGGTGATACCTCATTGTCGTTTTGATTTGCATTTCTCTAATAATTAGTGGTGCTGAGCAGCTTTTCATGTGCGTCTTGGCCGTCTCTGTGACTTCTTTGAAGAAACGTCTATTTAGATCTTCAGCCCATTTTTGTATTGGGTTGTTTGTTTTATTAATATTAAGCTGCGTGAGCTGTTTATATATATTGGAGATTAAACCTTTGTCCATTGATTCGTTTGCGAATGTTTTTGCCCATTCTGAGGGTTGCCTTTTTACATTCCTTTTTTTTTAAACCAAAAAAGAAAGAAAGCAAAAGAAGCAGAACACTAATGTGCGTGAAATATGCCTCTTGAAACTGTCGTTTTGAAATATGGAAGTCTTTTGAACTTTTTGGTCGATATATGACCCCAGGATTTGTTTTCAGGGCAGGTTTCTTTTACAGGCCTCAATGATTTGGAATATCCACTGACCATTAGCGCTGGGATTAAAGCTGCTGTTGTGTGAAACGGCCACAAGGTGGCAGAAGTTCTCCCTTAGCAAATCTGGTTACTAGGGCAACAGAGCCTCAATGGAAGTCGTGTTCTAGATTGGAATTTAGAATGGAATGTGCTAGGAAAAAGCCCCTCAAGTTTGTCTCACTACTTCTTGTTCGTGTTTTCAATTTAATTTTTTATTTTTTATTACAGCAAGTTTGATTACAACGTTTGGCTTGTTGTAGGTGTGCAAGATGTGGTTCTTTTAAACATATACATATTTCTGTTCTTCCTGGGACCCTTTTCCCATGTACGTTATGACAGAATGTTGAGTAGTCTTCTCTTGGCATTCCGTAGGTCTTTGGTGATTATATATTTCACCTGTGTTTGTATATGTCTCTTAACCCCAATATCATAATGATCCAATCCTCACACCTTTCCATTGGTGAACCATAAGTTTGTTTAATGAATCTGTGATTGCCCTTCTCCATGGAAATATCTGCCCTGGTATCCGTTTTTAGGTAACACCTATAAGTGATATCCTACGATATGTGTCTTTCACTTTCTGACTAACTACAAGTCACGTGATTACCTGTAGACTCATCTACGGTGCTGCAAATGGCATTGTGTCCTTTTATTCCTTGGTTAATATTCTGTCTTAGCGAGGTCCATTTTCTGCAATGTGATTCCCTCAGGGCTGAGGATTAGCTGACCTGGGCAGCCTGACCCTGCCGGCAAGCCCTCCCCAGGTGTGCCTGGGTTGAGGTCAATAGAAACAGCACTCCAGGCAGCAATAGCCCCTGCAGCTGTGCCTGACTCCATATTCTCTGCCCCGTCAGCAGTCTCGGGGCTGTGCTGGTGGGAGCGTGTGAGGGTCCACGGCCTTGTTGTTGGCCCGGTGTGAGTGGGGCTCTGCTGGACTTTCTGCAGGAGTTGCCAGGCTGCCACCTGTAAAGAAGAGGATGTGTCACCCATAACCTCCGCTGGAATTTCTCTCTGGGATGAGGTGAGGTAGGAAAAAAAGGAGTGGGGGCCGGGACAGGAGGGGTATCTCAGGCAGGGAAATGGAAAGCTTCCAGAAGAGCGCCCTGGGCCAGGACCATCCTGGCTGGCCTGCAGGCACCAAGTTGGCCTGCGTGCTGTCACTGGTGTGGCTCCACGGCCCTTCCTCTAGGCTTTCAAGCTCTTGTACATATTCAGGTGTTTTACCTGGGAAGGGTGGGAACAGTTCAGCAGCAGCTGGCCTGGGGCTCAGCTCACGTTTACTCACAGAGGCCTCGGCACGGTCCACCAACTTTGCAATGAGGACACTCCTTGCGTGGGGGTGCCAGGCTGCTGGCTGTATGGGAGATGATTCCCCACCTCTGACCAATTTCAGAATTGTTTACCACTGGAGCAAGTGCCCTGATAGGGTTTTCCTCTGTATAACTGCTGGGTTCAGGTTTTTTTTTTTCTTTTTTGGTTCAAGTTAGAATTTATTCATCTTTTATGTATTTATTGATATAAGCATGGAAATAATTCATTCATATAAATACATCTGTGTGAAGGGAAGAACTTTTTTCTGTTTTATTTTTAAATTTTATTTCTAAAATTTTGAAGTTTAATTATATTTATTTTTCTATACAGCAGGTTATTATTAGTTATCTCTTTTATTCATATACATATATACAGGTCAATACCTATCTCCCAACTCATCTGACCACCAACACCCCATGGCTTTCCCGACTTGGTGTCCATACGTTTGTTCTCTACCTCTGTTTCTCTATTTCTGCCCTGCAAACCTGTTCATCTGTACCATATATCTAGGTTCCACATACATGCATTAAGACAGAATATTTGTTTTGCTCATTCTGACTTACTTCATTCTGTATGACAGTCTCTAGATCCACCGACTTCTCTACAAATAACATAGTTTCCTTCCTTTCCATGGCTGAGTCATATCCCATTTTATATATGTACCACATCTTTATCCATTCTTCTGTCTGTGGGCATTTAGGTTGCTTCCATTACCTGGCTATTGTAAATAGTGCTGCAATGAACATTGTGGTGAATGTGTGTTTTTGATTTATGGTTTTCTCTGGGTATATGCCCAGAAGTGGGATTGCTGGATCCTATGGTAATTCTATTTCTAGTTTCTTTAAGGAAACTCCATACTGTTCTCCATAGTGACTGTATCAATTTACCTTCCCACCAATAGTGGAAGAGGCTTCCTTTTGTCCACACCCTCCCCAGAATTTGTTGTTTGTAGATTTTCTGATGACGCCGATTCTAACAGGTGTGAGGTGCTACCTCATTGTCGTTTTGATTTGCATTTCTCTAATAATTAGTGGTGTTGAGCAGCTTTTCATGTGCGTCTTGGCTGTCTCTGTGACTTCTTTGAAGAAACGTCTATTTAGATCTTCTGCCCATTTTTGTATTGGGTTGTTTGTTTCATTAATATTAAGCTGCGTGAGCTGTTTATATATATTGGAGATTAAACCTTTGTCCATTGATTCGTTTGCGAACGTTTTCGCCCATTCTGAGGGTTGCCTTTTTCCATTCCCGTTTTTTTGAACGAAAAAAGAAAGAAAGCAAAAGAAGCAGAACACTAATGTGCGTGAAATATGCCTCTTGAAACTGTCGTTTTGAAATAAGGACGTCTTTTGAACTTTTTGGTCGATATATGACCCAAGGATTTGTTTTCAGTGCAGGTGTCATTTACAGGCCTGCAATGATTTGGAATATCCACTGACTATTAGCGCTGGGATTAAAGCTGCTGTTGTGTGAAACGGCCACAAGGTGGCAGCAGTTCTCCCTTAGCAAATCTGGTTACTAGGGCAACAGAGCCTCAATGGAAGCCATGTTCTAGATTGGAATTTAGAATGGAATGTGCCAGGAGAAAGTCCCTCAAGTTTGTCTCACTACTTCTTGTTCGTGTTTTCAATTTAATTTTTAATTTTTTATTACAGCAAGTTTGATTACAACGTTTGGCTTGTTGTAGGTGTGCAAGATGTGGTTCTTTTAAACATATACATATGTCTGTTCTTCCTGGGACCCTTTTCCCACGTACGTTATGACAGAATGTTGAGTAGTCTTCTCTTGGCATTCCGTAGGTCTTTGGTGATTATATATTTCTCCTGTGTTTGTATATGTCTCTTAACCCCAATATCATAATGATCCAATCCTCACACCTTTCCATTGGTGAACCATAAGTTTGTTTAATGAATCTGTGATTGCCCTTCTCCGTGGAAATATCTGCCCTTGTATCCGTTTTTAGGTAACACCTATAAGTGATATCCTAGGATATGTGTCTTTCACTTTCTGACTTACTACAAGTCACGTGATTACCTGTAGACTCATCTACGGTGCTGCAAATGGCATTGTGTCCTTTTTTTCCTTGGCTAATATTCTGTCTTAGCGAGGTCCATTTTCTGCAATGTGATTCCCTGAGGGCTGAGGATTAGCTGACCTGGGCAGCCTGACCCTGCCGGCAAGCCCTCCCCAGGTGTGCCTGGCTTGAGGTCAATAGAAACAGCACTCCAGGCAGCAATAGCCCTTGCAGCTGTGCCTGACTCCATATTCTCTGCCCCGTCAGCAGTCTCGGGGCTGTGCTGGTGGGAGGGTGTGAGGGTCCACGGCTTTGTTGGTGGCCCGGTGTGAGTGGGGCTCTGCTGGACTTTCTGCAGGAGTTGCCAGGCTGCCACCTGTAAAGAAGAGGATGTGTCACCCATAACTTCCGCTGGAATTTCTCTCCGGTCTGAGGTGAGGAAGGAAAAAAAGGAGTGGGGGCCAGGACAGGAAGGGTATCTCAGCCAGGGAAATGGAAACCTTCCAGAAGAGCTCCCGGGGCCAGGACCATCCTGGCTGGCCTGCAGGCACCAAGTTGGCCTGCGTGCTGTTGCTGGTGTGGCTCCACGGCCCTTCCTCTAGGCTTTCAAGCCCTTGTACATATTCAGGTGTTTTACCTGGGAAGGGTGGGAACAGTTCAGCAGCAGCTGGCCTGGGGCTCAGCTCACGTTTACTCACAGAGGCCTCGGCACGGTCCCCCAGCTTTGCAATGTGGACGCTCCTTGCGTGGGGGGGCCGGGCTGCTGGCTGTATGGGAGATGATTCCCCACCTCTGACCAATTTCAGAATTGTTTTCCACTGGAGCATGTGCCCTGATAGGGTTTTCCTCTGTATAACTGCTGGGTTCAGGATTTTTTTTTCTTTTTTGGTTCAAGTTAGAATTTATTCATCTTTTATGTATTTATTGATATAAGCATGGAAATAATTCATTCATAGAAATACATCTGTGTGAAGGGAAGAACTTTTTTCTGTTTTATTTTAAATTTTACTTCTAAAAATTTTGAAGTTTAATTATATTCATTTTTCTATACAGCAGATTATTATTAGTTATCTATTTTATTCATATACATATATACAGGTCAATACCTATCTCCCAACTCATCTGACCACCAACACCCCATGGCTTCCCCCACTTGGTGTCCTTACGTTTGTTCTCTACCTCTGTTTCTCTATTTCTGCCCTGCAAACCTGTTCATCTGTACCATATATCTAGGTTCCACATACATGCATTAATACAGAATATTTGTTTTGCTCTTTCTGACTTACTTCATTCTGTATGACAGTCTCTAGATCCACCGACTTCTCTACAAATAACCCAGTTTCATTCCTTATCATGGCTGAGTCATATTCCATTTTATATATGTACCACATCTTTATCCATTCTTCTGCCTGTGGGCATTTAGGTTGCTTCCATTACCTGGCTATTGTAAATAGTGCTGCAATGAACATTGTGGTGAATGTGTGTTTTTGATTTATGGTTTTCTCTGGGTATATGCCCAGAAGTGGGATTGCTGGATCCTATGGTAATTCTATTTCTAGTTTCTTTAAGGAAACTCCATACTGTTCTCCATAGTGACTGTATCAATTTACCTTCCCACCAATAGTGGAAGAGGCTTCCTTTTGTCCACACCCTCCCCAGAATTTGTTGTTTGTAGATTTTCTGATGATGCCGATTCTAACAGGTGTGAGGTGATACCTCATTGTCATTGTGATTTGCATTTCTCTAATAATTAGTGGTGTTGAGCAGCTTTTCATGTGTGTCTTGGCCGTCTCTGTGACTTCTTTGAAGAAACGTCTATTTAGATCTTCTGCCCATTTTTGTATTGGGTTGTTTGTTTTATTAATATTAAGCTGCGTGAGCTGTTTATATATATTGGAGATTAAACCTTTGTCCATTGATTCATTTGCGAACGTTTTCGCCCATTCTGAGGGTTGCCTTTTTCCATTCCCGTTTTTTATTAACCAAAAAAGAAAGAAAGCAAAAGCAGCAGAACACTAATGTGCGTGAAATATGCCTCTTGAAACTGTCGTTTTGAAATAAGGACGTCTTTTGAACTTTTTGGTCGATATATGACCCCAGGATTTGTTTTCAGGGCAGGTGTCATTTACAGGCCTGCAATGATTTGGAATATCCACTGACTATTAGCGCTGGGATTAAAGCTGCTGTTGTGTGAAACGGCCACAAGGTGGCAGCAGTTCTCCCTTAGCAAATCTGGTTACTAGGGCAACAGAGCCTCAATGGAAGCCGTGTTCTAGATTGGAATTTAGAATGGAATGTGCCAGGAGAAAGTCCCTCAAGTTTGTCTCACTACTTCTTGTTCGTGTTTTCAATTTAATTTTTAATTTTTTATTACAGCAAGTTTGATTACAACATTTGACTTGTTGTAGGTGTGCAAGATGTGGTTCTTTTAAACATATACATATGTCTGTTCTTCCTGGGACCCTTTTCCCACGTACGTTATGACAGAATGTTGAGTAGTCTTCTCTTGGCATTCCGTAGGTCTTTGGTGATTATATATTTCACCTGTGTTTGTATATGTCTCTTAACCCCAATATCATAATGATCCAATCCTCACACCTTTCCATTGGTGAACCATAAGTTTGTTTAATGAATCTGTGATTGCCCTTCTCCGTGGAAATATCTGCCCTTGTATCCGTTTTTAGGTAACACCTATAAGTGATATCCTAGGATATGTGTCTTTCACTTTCTGACTTACTACAAGTCACGTGATTACCTGTAGACTCATCTACGGTGCTGCAAATGGCATTGTGTCCTTTTTTTCCTTGGCTAATATTCTGTCTTAGCGAGGTCCATTTTCTGCAATGTGATTCCCTGAGGGCTGAGGATTAGCTGACCTGGGCAGCCTGACCCTGCCGGCAAGCCCTCCCCAGGTGTGCCTGGCTTGAGGTCAATAGAAACAGCACTCCAGGCAGCAATAGCCCTTGCAGCTGTGCCTGACTCCATATTCTCTGCCCCGTCAGCAGTCTCGGGGCTGTGCTGGTGGGAGGGTGTGAGGGTCCACGGCTTTGTTGGTGGCCCGGTGTGAGTGGGGCTCTGCTGGACTTTCTGCAGGAGTTGCCAGGCTGCCACCTGTAAAGAAGAGGATGTGTCACCCATAACTTCCGCTGGAATTTCTCTCCGGTCTGAGGTGAGGAAGGAAAAAAAGGAGTGGGGGCCAGGACAGGAAGGGTATCTCAGCCAGGGAAATGGAAACCTTCCAGAAGAGCTCCCGGGGCCAGGACCATCCTGGCTGGCCTGCAGGCACCAAGTTGGCCTGCGTGCTGTTGCTGGTGTGGCTCCACGGCCCTTCCTCTAGGCTTTCAAGCCCTTGTACATATTCAGGTGTTTTACCTGGGAAGGGTGGGAACAGTTCAGCAGCAGCTGGCCTGGGGCTCAGCTCACGTTTACTCACAGAGGCCTCGGCACGGTCCCCCAGCTTTGCAATGTGGACGCTCCTTGCGTGGGGGGGCCGGGCTGCTGGCTGTATGGGAGATGATTCCCCACCTCTGACCAATTTCAGAATTGTTTTCCACTGGAGCATGTGCCCTGATAGGGTTTTCCTCTGTATAACTGCTGGGTTCAGGATTTTTTTTTCTTTTTTGGTTCAAGTTAGAATTTATTCATCTTTTATGTATTTATTGATATAAGCATGGAAATAATTCATTCATAGAAATACATCTGTGTGAAGGGAAGAACTTTTTTCTGTTTTATTTTAAATTTTACTTCTAAAAATTTTGAAGTTTAATTATATTCATTTTTCTATACAGCAGGTTATTATTAGTTATCTATTTTATTCATATACATATATACAGGTCAATACCTATCTCCCAACTCATCTGACCACCAACACCCCATGGCTTCCCCCACTTGGTGTCCTTACGTTTGTTCTCTACCTCTGTTTCTCTATTTCTGCCCTGCAAACCTGTTCATCTGTACCATATATCTAGGTTCCACATACATGCATTAATACAGAATATTTGTTTTGCTCTTTCTGACTTACTTCATTCTGTATGACAGTCTCTAGATCCACCGACTTCTCTACAAATAACCCAGTTTCATTCCTTATCATGGCTGAGTCATATTCCATTTTATATATGTACCACATCTTTATCCATTCTTCTGCCTGTGGGCATTTAGGTTGCTTCCATTACCTGGCTATTGTAAATAGTGCTGCAATGAACATTGTGGTGAATGTGTGTTTTTGATTTATGGTTTTCTCTGGGTATATGCCCAGAAGTGGGATTGCTGGATCCTATGGTAATTCTATTTCTAGTTTCTTTAAGGAAACTCCATACTGTTCTCCATAGTGACTGTATCAATTTACCTTCCCACCAATAGTGGAAGAGGCTTCCTTTTGTCCACACCCTCCCCAGAATTTGTTGTTTGTAGATTTTCTGATGATGCCGATTCTAACAGGTGTGAGGTGATACCTCATTGTCATTGTGATTTGCATTTCTCTAATAATTAGTGGTGTTGAGCAGCTTTTCATGTGTGTCTTGGCCGTCTCTGTGACTTCTTTGAAGAAACGTCTATTTAGATCTTCTGCCCATTTTTGTATTGGGTTGTTTGTTTTATTAATATTAAGCTGCGTGAGCTGTTTATATATATTGGAGATTAAACCTTTGTCCATTGATTCATTTGCGAACGTTTTCGCCCATTCTGAGGGTTGCCTTTTTCCATTCCCGTTTTTTATTAACCAAAAAAGAAAGAAAGCAAAAGCAGCAGAACACTAATGTGCGTGAAATATGCCTCTTGAAACTGTCGTTTTGAAATAAGGACGTCTTTTGAACTTTTTGGTCGATATATGACCCCAGGATTTGTTTTCAGGGCAGGTGTCATTTACAGGCCTGCAATGATTTGGAATATCCACTGACTATTAGCGCTGGGATTAAAGCTGCTGTTGTGTGAAACGGCCACAAGGTGGCAGCAGTTCTCCCTTAGCAAATCTGGTTACTAGGGCAACAGAGCCTCAATGGAAGCCGTGTTCTAGATTGGAATTTAGAATGGAATGTGCCAGGAGAAAGTCCCTCAAGTTTGTCTCACTACTTCTTGTTCGTGTTTTCAATTTAATTTTTAATTTTTTATTACAGCAAGTTTGATTACAACATTTGACTTGTTGTAGGTGTGCAAGATGTGGTTCTTTTAAACATATACATATGTCTGTTCTTCCTGGGACCCTTTTCCCACGTACGTTATGACAGAATGTTGAGTAGTCTTCTCTTGGCATTCCGTAGGTCTTTGGTGATTATATATTTCACCTGTGTTTGTATATGTCTCTTAACCCCAATATCATAATGATCCAATCCTCACACCTTTCCATTGGTGAACCATAAGTTTGTTTAATGAATCTGTGATTGCCCTTCTCCGTGGAAATATCTGCCCTGGTATCCGTTTTTAGGTAACACCTATAAGTGATATCCTAGGATATGTGTCTTTCACTTTCTGACTTACTACAAGTCACGTGATTACCTGTAGACTCATCTACGGTGCTGCAAATGGCATTGTGTCCTTTTTTTCCTTGGCTAATTTTCTGTCTTAGCGAGGTCCATTTTCTGCAATGTGATTCCCTGAGGGCTGAGGATTAGCTGACCTGGGCAGCCTGACCCTGCCGGCAAGCCCTCCCCAGGTGTGCCTGGCTTGAGGTCAATAGAAACAGCACTCCAGGCAGCAATAGCCCTTGCAGCTGTGCCTGACTCCATATTCTCTGCCCCGTCAGCAGTCTCGGGGCTGTGCTGGTGGGAGGGTGTGAGGGTCCACGGCTTTGTTGGTGGCCCGGTGTGAGTGGGGCTCTGCTGGACTTTCTGCAGGAGTTGCCAGGCTGCCACCTGTAAAGAAGAGGATGTGTCACCCATAACTTCCGCTGGAATTTCTCTCCGGTCTGAGGTGAGGAAGGAAAAAAAGGAGTGGGGGCCAGGACAGGAAGGGTATCTCAGCCAGGGAAATGGAAACCTTCCAGAAGAGCTCCCGGGGCCAGGACCATCCTGGCTGGCCTGCAGGCACCAAGTTGGCCTGCGTGCTGTTGCTGGTGTGGCTCCACGGCCCTTCCTCTAGGCTTTCAAGCCCTTGTACATATTCAGGTGTTTTACCTGGGAAGGGTGGGAACAGTTCAGCAGCAGCTGGCCTGGGGCTCAGCTCACGTTTACTCACAGAGGCCTCGGCACGGTCCCCCAGCTTCGCAATGTGGACGCTCCTTGCGTGGGGGGGCCGGGCTGCTGGCTGTATGGGAGATGATTCCCCACCTCTGACCAATTTCAGAATTGTTTTCCACTGGAGCATGTGCCCTGATAGGGTTTTCCTCTGTATAACTGCTGGGTTCAGGATTTTTTTTTCTTTTTTGGTTCAAGTTAGAATTTATTCATCTTTTATGTATTTATTGATATAAGCATGGAAATAATTCATTCATAGAAATACATCTGTGTGAAGGGAAGAACTTTTTTCTGTTTTATTTTAAATTTTACTTCTAAAAATTTTGAAGTTTAATTATATTCATTTTTCTATACAGCAGGTTATTATTAGTTATCTATTTTATTCATATACATATATACAGGTCAATACCTATCTCCCAACTCATCTGACCACCAACACCCCATGGCTTCCCCCACTTGGTGTCCTTACGTTTGTTCTCTACCTCTGTTTCTCTATTTCTGCCCTGCAAACCTGTTCATCTGTACCATATATCTAGGTTCCACATACATGCATTAATACAGAATATTTGTTTTGCTCTTTCTGACTTACTTCATTCTGTATGACAGTCTCTAGATCCACCGACTTCTCTACAAATAACCCAGTTTCATTCCTTATCATGGCTGAGTCATATTCCATTTTATATATGTACCACATCTTTATCCATTCTTCTGCCTGTGGGCATTTAGGTTGCTTCCATTACCTGGCTATTGTAAATAGTGCTGCAATGAACATTGTGGTGAATGTGTGTTTTTGATTTATGGTTTTCTCTGGGTATATGCCCAGAAGTGGGATTGCTGGATCCTATGGTAATTCTATTTCTAGTTTCTTTAAGGAAACTCCATACTGTTCTCCATAGTGACTGTATCAATTTACCTTCCCACCAATAGTGGAAGAGGCTTCCTTTTGTCCACACCCTCCCCAGAATTTGTTGTTTGTAGATTTTCTGATGATGCCGATTCTAACAGGTGTGAGGTGATACCTCATTGTCATTGTGATTTGCATTTCTCTAATAATTAGTGGTGTTGAGCAGCTTTTCATGTGTGTCTTGGCCGTCTCTGTGACTTCTTTGAAGAAACGTCTATTTAGATCTTCTGCCCATTTTTGTATTGGGTTGTTTGTTTTATTAATATTAAGCTGCGTGAGCTGTTTATATATATTGGAGATTAAACCTTTGTCCATTGATTCATTTGCGAACGTTTTCGCCCATTCTGAGGGTTGCCTTTTTCCATTCCCGTTTTTTATTAACCAAAAAAGAAAGAAAGCAAAAGCAGCAGAACACTAATGTGCGTGAAATATGCCTCTTGAAACTGTCGTTTTGAAATAAGGACGTCTTTTGAACTTTTTGGTCGATATATGACCCCAGGATTTGTTTTCAGGGCAGGTGTCATTTACAGGCCTGCAATGATTTGGAATATCCACTGACTATTAGCGCTGGGATTAAAGCTGCTGTTGTGTGAAACGGCCACAAGGTGGCAGCAGTTCTCCCTTAGCAAATCTGGTTACTAGGGCAACAGAGCCTCAATGGAAGCCGTGTTCTAGATTGGAATTTAGAATGGAATGTGCCAGGAGAAAGTCCCTCAAGTTTGTCTCACTACTTCTTGTTCGTGTTTTCAATTTAATTTTTAATTTTTTATTACAGCAAGTTTGATTACAACATTTGACTTGTTGTAGGTGTGCAAGATGTGGTTCTTTTAAACATATACATATGTCTGTTCTTCCTGGGACCCTTTTCCCACGTACGTTATGACAGAATGTTGAGTAGTCTTCTCTTGGCATTCCGTAGGTCTTTGGTGATTATATATTTCACCTGTGTTTGTATATGTCTCTTAACCCCAATATCATAATGATCCAATCCTCACACCTTTCCATTGGTGAACCATAAGTTTGTTTAATGAATCTGTGATTGCCCTTCTCCGTGGAAATATCTGCCCTTGTATCCGTTTTTAGGTAACACCTATAAGTGATATCCTAGGATATGTGTCTTTCACTTTCTGACTTACTACAAGTCACGTGATTACCTGTAGACTCATCTACGGTGCTGCAAATGGCATTGTGTCCTTTTTTTCCTTGGCTAATATTCTGTCTTAGCGAGGTCCATTTTCTGCAATGTGATTCCCTGAGGGCTGAGGATTAGCTGACCTGGGCAGCCTGACCCTGCCGGCAAGCCCTCCCCAGGTGTGCCTGGCTTGAGGTCAATAGAAACAGCACTCCAGGCAGCAATAGCCCTTGCAGCTGTGCCTGACTCCATATTCTCTGCCCCGTCAGCAGTCTCGGGGCTGTGCTGGTGGGAGGGTGTGAGGGTCCACGGCTTTGTTGGTGGCCCGGTGTGAGTGGGGCTCTGCTGGACTTTCTGCAGGAGTTGCCAGGCTGCCACCTGTAAAGAAGAGGATGTGTCACCCATAACTTCCGCTGGAATTTCTCTCCGGTCTGAGGTGAGGAAGGAAAAAAAGGAGTGGGGGCCAGGACAGGAAGGGTATCTCAGCCAGGGAAATGGAAACCTTCCAGAAGAGCTCCCGGGGCCAGGACCATCCTGGCTGGCCTGCAGGCACCAAGTTGGCCTGCGTGCTGTTGCTGGTGTGGCTCCACGGCCCTTCCTCTAGGCTTTCAAGCCCTTGTACATATTCAGGTGTTTTACCTGGGAAGGGTGGGAACAGTTCAGCAGCAGCTGGCCTGGGGCTCAGCTCACGTTTACTCACAGAGGCCTCGGCACGGTCCCCCAGCTTTGCAATGTGGACGCTCCTTGCGTGGGGGGGCCGGGCTGCTGGCTGTATGGGAGATGATTCCCCACCTCTGACCAATTTCAGAATTGTTTTCCACTGGAGCATGTGCCCTGATAGGGTTTTCCTCTGTATAACTGCTGGGTTCAGGATTTTTTTTTCTTTTTTGGTTCAAGTTAGAATTTATTCATCTTTTATGTATTTATTGATATAAGCATGGAAATAATTCATTCATAGAAATACATCTGTGTGAAGGGAAGAACTTTTTTCTGTTTTATTTTAAATTTTACTTCTAAAAATTTTGAAGTTTAATTATATTCATTTTTCTATACAGCAGGTTATTATTAGTTATCTATTTTATTCATATACATATATACAGGTCAATACCTATCTCCCAACTCATCTGACCACCAACACCCCATGGCTTCCCCCACTTGGTGTCCTTACGTTTGTTCTCTACCTCTGTTTCTCTATTTCTGCCCTGCAAACCTGTTCATCTGTACCATATATCTAGGTTCCACATACATGCATTAATACAGAATATTTGTTTTGCTCTTTCTGACTTACTTCATTCTGTATGACAGTCTCTAGATCCACCGACTTCTCTACAAATAACCCAGTTTCATTCCTTATCATGGCTGAGTCATATTCCATTTTATATATGTACCACATCTTTATCCATTCTTCTGCCTGTGGGCATTTAGGTTGCTTCCATTACCTGGCTATTGTAAATAGTGCTGCAATGAACATTGTGGTGAATGTGTGTTTTTGATTTATGGTTTTCTCTGGGTATATGCCCAGAAGTGGGATTGCTGGATCCTATGGTAATTCTATTTCTAGTTTCTTTAAGGAAACTCCATACTGTTCTCCATAGTGACTGTATCAATTTACCTTCCCACCAATAGTGGAAGAGGCTTCCTTTTGTCCACACCCTCCCCAGAATTTGTTGTTTGTAGATTTTCTGATGATGCCGATTCTAACAGGTGTGAGGTGATACCTCATTGTCATTGTGATTTGCATTTCTCTAATAATTAGTGGTGTTGAGCAGCTTTTCATGTGTGTCTTGGCCGTCTCTGTGACTTCTTTGAAGAAACGTCTATTTAGATCTTCTGCCCATTTTTGTATTGGGTTGTTTGTTTTATTAATATTAAGCTGCGTGAGCTGTTTATATATATTGGAGATTAAACCTTTGTCCATTGATTCATTTGCGAACGTTTTCGCCCATTCTGAGGGTTGCCTTTTTCCATTCCCGTTTTTTATTAACCAAAAAAGAAAGAAAGCAAAAGCAGCAGAACACTAATGTGCGTGAAATATGCCTCTTGAAACTGTCGTTTTGAAATAAGGACGTCTTTTGAACTTTTTGGTCGATATATGACCCCAGGATTTGTTTTCAGGGCAGGTGTCATTTACAGGCCTGCAATGATTTGGAATATCCACTGACTATTAGCGCTGGGATTAAAGCTGCTGTTGTGTGAAACGGCCACAAGGTGGCAGCAGTTCTCCCTTAGCAAATCTGGTTACTAGGGCAACAGAGCCTCAATGGAAGCCGTGTTCTAGATTGGAATTTAGAATGGAATGTGCCAGGAGAAAGTCCCTCAAGTTTGTCTCACTACTTCTTGTTCGTGTTTTCAATTTAATTTTTAATTTTTTATTACAGCAAGTTTGATTACAACATTTGACTTGTTGTAGGTGTGCAAGATGTGGTTCTTTTAAACATATACATATGTCTGTTCTTCCTGGGACCCTTTTCCCACGTACGTTATGACAGAATGTTGAGTAGTCTTCTCTTGGCATTCCGTAGGTCTTTGGTGATTATATATTTCACCTGTGTTTGTATATGTCTCTTAACCCCAATATCATAATGATCCAATCCTCACACCTTTCCATTGGTGAACCATAAGTTTGTTTAATGAATCTGTGATTGCCCTTCTCCGTGGAAATATCTGCCCTTGTATCCGTTTTTAGGTAACACCTATAAGTGATATCCTAGGATATGTGTCTTTCACTTTCTGACTTACTACAAGTCACGTGATTACCTGTAGACTCATCTACGGTGCTGCAAATGGCATTGTGTCCTTTTTTTCCTTGGCTAATTTTCTGTCTTAGCGAGGTCCATTTTCTGCAATGTGATTCCCTGAGGGCTGAGGATTAGCTGACCTGGGCAGCCTGACCCTGCCGGCAAGCCCTCCCCAGGTGTGCCTGGCTTGAGGTCAATAGAAACAGCACTCCAGGCAGCAATAGCCCTTGCAGCTGTGCCTGACTCCATATTCTCTGCCCCGTCAGCAGTCTCGGGGCTGTGCTGGTGGGAGGGTGTGAGGGTCCACGGCTTTGTTGGTGGCCCGGTGTGAGTGGGGCTCTGCTGGACTTTCTGCAGGAGTTGCCAGGCTGCCACCTGTAAAGAAGAGGATGTGTCACCCATAACTTCCGCTGGAATTTCTCTCCGGTCTGAGGTGAGGAAGGAAAAAAAGGAGTGGGGGCCAGGACAGGAGGGGTATCTCAGCCATGGAAATGGAAACCTTCCAGAAGAGCTCCCGGGGCCAGGACCATCCTGGCTGGCCTGCAGGCACCAAGTTGGCCTGCGTGCTGTTGCTGGTGTGGCTCCACGGCCCTTCCTCTAGGCTTTCAAGCCCTTGTACATATTCAGGTGTTTTACCTGGGAAGGGTGGGAACAGTTCAGCAGCAGCTGGCCTGGGGCTCAGCTCACGTTTACTCACAGAGGCCTCGGCACGGTCCCCCAGCTTTGCAATGTGGACGCTCCTTGCGTGGGGGGGCCGGGCTGCTGGCTGTATGGGAGATGATTCCCCACCTCTGACCAATTTCAGAATTGTTTACCGCTGGAGCAAGTGCCCTGATAGGGTTTTCCTCTGTATAACTGCTGGGTTCAGGATTTTTTTTTCTTTTTTGGTTCAAGTTAGAATTTATTCATCTTTTATGTATTTATTGATATAAGCATGGAAATAATTCATTCATAGAAATACATCTGTGTGAAGGGAAGAACTTTTTTCTGTTTTATTTTAAATTTTACTTCTAAAAATTTTGAAGTTTAATTATATTCATTTTTCTATACAGCAGGTTATTATTAGTTATCTATTTTATTCATATACATATATACAGGTCAATACCTATCTCCCAACTCATCTGACCACCAACACCCCATGGCTTCCCCCACTTGGTGTCCTTACGTTTGTTCTCTACCTCTGTTTCTCTATTTCTGCCCTGCAAACCTGTTCATCTGTACCATATATCTAGGTTCCACATACATGCATTAATACAGAATATTTGTTTTGCTCTTTCTGACTTACTTCATTCTGTATGACAGTCTCTAGATCCACCGACTTCTCTACAAATAACCCAGTTTCATTCCTTATCATGGCTGAGTCATATTCCATTTTATATATGTACCACATCTTTATCCATTCTTCTGCCTGTGGGCATTTAGGTTGCTTCCATTACCTGGCTATTGTAAATAGTGCTGCAATGAACATTGTGGTGAATGTGTGTTTTTGATTTATGGTTTTCTCTGGGTATATGCCCAGAAGTGGGATTGCTGGATCCTATGGTAATTCTATTTCTAGTTTCTTTAAGGAAACTCCATACTGTTCTCCATAGTGACTGTATCAATTTACCTTCCCACCAATAGTGGAAGAGGCTTCCTTTTGTCCACACCCTCCCCAGAATTTGTTGTTTGTAGATTTTCTGATGATGCCGATTCTAACAGGTGTGAGGTGATACCTCATTGTCATTGTGATTTGCATTTCTCTAATAATTAGTGGTGTTGAGCAGCTTTTCATGTGTGTCTTGGCCGTCTCTGTGACTTCTTTGAAGAAACGTCTATTTAGATCTTCTGCCCATTTTTGTATTGGGTTGTTTGTTTTATTAATATTAAGCTGCGTGAGCTGTTTATATATATTGGAGATTAAACCTTTGTCCATTGATTCATTTGCGAACGTTTTCGCCCATTCTGAGGGTTGCCTTTTTCCATTCCCGTTTTTTATTAACCAAAAAAGAAAGAAAGCAAAAGCAGCAGAACACTAATGTGCGTGAAATATGCCTCTTGAAACTGTCGTTTTGAAATATGGACGTCTTTTGAACTTTTTGGTCGATATATGACCCCAGGATTTGTTTTCAGGGCAGGTGTCATTTACAGGCCTGCAATGATTTGGAATATCCACTGACTATTAGCGCTGGGATTAAAGCTGCTGTTGTGTGAAACGGCCACAAGGTGGCAGCAGTTCTCCCTTAGCAAATCTGGTTACTAGGGCAACAGAGCCTCAATGGAAGCCGTGTTCTAGATTGGAATTTAGAATGGAATGTGCCAGGAGAAAGTCCCTCAAGTTTGTCTCACTACTTCTTGTTCGTGTTTTCAATTTAATTTTTAATTTTTTATTACAGCAAGTTTGATTACAACATTTGACTTGTTGTAGGTGTGCAAGATGTGGTTCTTTTAAACATATACATATGTCTGTTCTTCCTGGGACCCTTTTCCCATGTACGTTATGACAGAATGTTGAGTAGTCTTCTCTTGGCATTCCGTAGGTCTTTGGTGATTATATATTTCACCTGTGTTTGTATATGTCTCTTAACCCCAATATCATAATGATCCAATCCTCACACCTTTCCATTGGTGAACCATAAGTTTGTTTAATGAATCTGTGATTGCCCTTCTCCGTGGAAATATCTGCCCTTGTATCCGTTTTTAGGTAACACCTATAAGTGATATCCTACGATATGTGTCTTTCACTTTCTGACTTACTACAAGTCACGTGATTACCTGTAGACTCATCTACGGTGCTGCAAATGGCATTGTGTCCTTTTTTTCCTTGGCTAATATTCTGTCTTAGCGAGGTCCATTTTCTGCAATGTGATTCCCTGAGGGCTGAGGATTAGCTGACCTGGGCAGCCTGACCCTGCCGGCAAGCCCTCCCCAGGTGTGCCTGGCTTGAGGTCAATAGAAACAGCACTCCAGGCAGCAATAGCCCTTGCAGCTGTGCCTGACTCCATATTCTCTGCCCCGTCAGCAGTCTCGGGGCTGTGCTGGTGGGAGGGTGTGAGGGTCCATGGCTTTGTTGGTGGCCCGGTGTGAGTGGGGCTCTGCTGGACTTTCTGCAGGAGTTGCCAGGCTGCCACCTGTAAAGAAGAGGATGTGTCACCCATAACTTCCGCTGGAATTTCTCTCCGGTCTGAGGTGAGGAAGGAAAAAAAGGAGTGGGGGCCAGGACAGGAGGGGTATCTCAGCCATGGAAATGGAAACCTTCCAGAAGAGCTCCCGGGGCCAGGACCATCCTGGCTGGCCTGCAGGCACCAAGTTGGCCTGCGTGCTGTTGCTGGTGTGGCTCCACGGCCCTTCCTCTAGGCTTTCAAGCCCTTGTACATATTCAGGTGTTTTACCTGGGAAGGGTGGGAACAGTTCAGCAGCAGCTGGCCTGGGGCTCAGCTCACGTTTACTCACAGAGGCCTCGGCACGGTCCCCCAGCTTTGCAATGTGGACGCTCCTTGCGTGGGGGGGCCGGGCTGCTGGCTGTATGGGAGATGATTCCCCACCTCTGACCAATTTCAGAATTGTTTACCGCTGGACCAAGTGCCCTGATAGGGTTTTCCTCTGTATAACTGCTGGGTTCAGGATTTTTTTTTCTTTTTTGGTTCAAGTTAGAATTTATTCATCTTTTATGTATTTATTGATATAAGCATGGAAATAATTCATTCATAGAAATACATCTGTGTGAAGGGAAGAACTTTTTTCTGTTTTATTTTAAATTTTACTTCTAAAAATTTTGAAGTTTAATTATATTTATTTTTCTATACAGCAGGTTATTATTAGTTATCTATTTTATTCATATACATATATACAGGTCAATACCTATCTCCCAACTCATCTGACCACCAACACCCCATGGCTTTCCCGACTTGGTGTCCATACGTTTGTTCTCTACCTCTGTTTCTCTATTTCTGCCCTGCAAACCTGTTCATCTGTACCATATATCTAGGTTCCACATACATGCATTAAGACAGAATATTTGTTTTGCTCATTCTGACTTACTTCATTCTGTATGACAGTCTCTAGATCCACCGACTTCTCTACAAATAACATAGTTTCCTTCCTTTTCATGGCTGAGTCATATCCCATTTTATATATGTACCACATCTTTATCCATTCGTCTGTCTGTGGGCATTTAGGTTGCTTCCATTACCTGGCTATTGTAAATAGTGCTGCAATGAACATTGTGGTGAATGTGTGTTTTTGATTTATGGTTTTCTCTGGGTATATGCCCAGAAGTGGGATTGCTGGATCCTATGGTAATTCTATTTCTAGTTTCTTTAAGGAAACTCCATACTGTTCTCCATAGTGACTGTATCAATTTACCTTCCCACCAATAGTGGAAGAGGCTTCCTTTTGTCCACACCCTCCCCAGAATTTGTTGTTTGTAGATTTTCTGATGACGCCGATTCTAACAGGTGTGAGGTGATACCTCATTGTCGTTTTGATTTGCATTTCTCTAATAATTAGTGGTGTTGAGCAGCTTTTCATGTGCGTCTTGGCCGTCTCTGTGACTTCTTTGAAGAAACGTCTATTTAGATCTTCTGCCCATTTTTGTATTGGGTTGTTTGTTTTATTAATATTAAGCTGCGTGAGCTGTTTATATATATTGGAGATTAAACCTTTGTCCATTGATTCGTTTGCGAACGTTTTCGCCCATTCTGAGGGTTGCCTTTTTCCATTCCCGTTTTTTTTAACGAAAAAAGAAAGAAAGCAAAAGAAGCAGAACACTAATGTGCGTGAAATATGCCTCTTGAAACTGTCGTTTTGAAATAAGGACGTCTTTTGAACTTTTTGGTCGATATATGACCCAAGGATTTGTTTTCAGTGCAGGTGTCATTTACAGGCCTGCAATGATTTGGAATATCCACTGACTATTAGCGCTGGGATTAAAGCTGCTGTTGTGTGAAACGGCCACAAGGTGGCAGCAGTTCTCCCTTAGCAAATCTGGTTACTAGGGCAACAGAGCCTCAATGGAAGCCGTGTTCTAGATTGGAATTTAGAATGGAATGTGCCAGGAGAAAGTCCCTCAAGTTTGTCTCACTACTTCTTGTTCGTGTTTTCAATTTAATTTTTAATTTTTTATTACAGCAAGTTTGATTACAACATTTGACTTGTTGTAGGTGTGCAAGATGTGGTTCTTTTAAACATATACATATGTCTGTTCTTCCTGGGACCCTTTTCCCATGTACGTTATGACAGAATGTTGAGTAGTCTTCTCTTGGCATTCCGTAGGTCTTTGGTGATTATATATTTCACCTGTGTTTGTATATGTCTCTTAACCCCAATATCATAATGATCCAATCCTCACACCTTTCCATTGGTGAACCATAAGTTTGTTTAATGAATCTGTGATTGCCCTTCTCCGTGGAAATATCTGCCCTTGTATCCGTTTTTAGGTAACACCTATAAGTGATATCCTACGATATGTGTCTTTCACTTTCTGACTTACTACAAGTCACGTGATTACCTGTAGACTCATCTACGGTGCTGCAAATGGCATTGTGTCCTTTTTTTCCTTGGCTAATATTCTGTCTTAGCGAGGTCCATTTTCTGCAATGTGATTCCCTGAGGGCTGAGGATTAGCTGACCTGGGCAGCCTGACCCTGCCGGCAAGCCCTCCCCAGGTGTGCCTGGCTTGAGGTCAATAGAAACAGCACTCCAGGCAGCAATAGCCCCTGCAGCTGTGCCTGACTCCATATTCTCTGCCCCGTCAGCAGTCTCGGGGCTGTGCTGGTGGGAGGGTGTGAGGGTCCACGGCTTTGTTGGTGGCCCGGTGTGAGTGGGGCTCTGCTGGACTTTCTGCAGGAGTTGCCAGGCTGCCACCTGTAAAGAAGAGGATGTGTCACCCATAACTTCCGCTGGAATTTCTCTCCGGTCTGAGGTGAGGAAGGAAAAAAAGGAGTGGGGGCCAGGACAGGAAGGGTATCTCAGCCAGGGAAATGGAAACCTTCCAGAAGAGCTCCCGGGGTCAGGACCATCCTGGCTGGCCTGCAGGCACCAAGTTGGCCTGCGTGCTGTTGCTGGTGTGGCTCCACGGCCCTTCCTCTAGGCTTTCAAGCCCTTGTACATATTCAGGTGTTTTACCTGGGAAGGGTGGGAACAGTTCAGCAGCAGCTGGCCTGGGGCTCAGCTCATGTTTACTCACAGAGGCCTCGGCACGGTCCCCCAGCTTTGCAATGTGGACGCTCCTTGCGTGGGGCGGCTGGGCTGCTGGCTGTATGGGAGATGATTCCCCACCTCTGACCAATTTCAGAATTGTTTTCCACTGGAGCATGTGCCCTGATAGGGTTTTCCTCTGTATAACTGCTGGGTTCAGGATTTTGTTTTCTTTTTTGGTTCAAGTTAGAATTTATTCATCTTTTATGTATTTATTGATATAAGCATGGAAATAATTCATTCATAGAAATACATCTGTGTGAAGGGAAGAACTTTTTTCTGTTTTATTTTAAATTTTACTTCTAAAAATTTTGAAGTTTAATTATATTTATTTTTCTATACAGCAGGTTATTATTAGTTATCTATTTTATTCATATACATATATACAGGTCAATACCTATCTCCCAACTCATCTGACCACCAACACCCCATGGCTTCCCCCACTTGGTGTCCTTACGTTTGTTCTCTACCTCTGTTTCTCTATTTCTGCCCTGCAAACCTGTTCATCTGTACCATATATCTAGGTTCCACATACATGCATTAATACAGAATATTTGTTTTGCTCTTTCTGACTTACTTCATTCTGTATGACAGTCTCTAGATCCACCGACTTCTCTACAAATAACCCAGTTTCATTCCTTATCATGGCTGAGTCATATTCCATTTTATATATGTACCACATCTTTATCCATTCTTCTGCCTGTGGGCATTTAGGTTGCTTCCATTACCTGGCTATTGTAAATAGTGCTGCAATGAACATTGTGGTGAATGTGTGTTTTTGATTTATGGTTTTCTCTGGGTATATGCCCAGAAGTGGGATTGCTGGATCCTATGGTAATTCTATTTCTAGTTTCTTTAAGGAAACTCCATACTGTTCTCCATAGTGACTGTATCAATTTACCTTCCCACCAATAGTGGAAGAGGCTTCCTTTTGTCCACACCCTCCCCAGAATTTGTTGTTTGTAGATTTTCTGATGATGCCGATTCTAACAGGTGTGAGGTGATACCTCATTGTCATTGTGATTTGCATTTCTCTAATAATTAGTGGTGTTGAGCAGCTTTTCATGTGTGTCTTGGCCGTCTCTGTGACTTCTTTGAAGAAACGTCTATTTAGATCTTCTGCCCATTTTTGTATTGGGTTGTTTGTTTTATTAATATTAAGCTGCGTGAGCTGTTTATATATATTGGAGATTAAACCTTTGTCCATTGATTCATTTGCGAACGTTTTCGCCCATTCTGAGGGTTGCCTTTTTCCATTCCCGTTTTTTATTAACCAAAAAAGAAAGAAAGCAAAAGCAGCAGAACACTAATGTGCGTGAAATATGCCTCTTGAAACTGTCGTTTTGAAATATGGACGTCTTTTGAACTTTTTGGTCGATATATGACCCCAGGATTTGTTTTCAGGGCAGGTGTCATTTACAGGCCTGCAATGATTTGGAATATCCACTGACTATTAGCGCTGGGATTAAAGCTGCTGTTGTGTGAAACGGCCACAAGGTGGCAGCAGTTCTCCCTTAGCAAATCTGGTTACTAGGGCAACAGAGCCTCAATGGAAGCCGTGTTCTAGATTGGAATTTAGAATGGAATGTGCCAGGAGAAAGTCCCTCAAGTTTGTCTCACTACTTCTTGTTCGTGTTTTCAATTTAATTTTTAATTTTTTATTACAGCAAGTTTGATTACAACATTTGACTTGTTGTAGGTGTGCAAGATGTGGTTCTTTTAAACATATACATATGTCTGTTCTTCCTGGGACCCTTTTCCCATGTACGTTATGACAGAATGTTGAGTAGTCTTCTCTTGGCATTCCGTAGGTCTTTGGTGATTATATATTTCACCTGTGTTTGTATATGTCTCTTAACCCCAATATCATAATGATCCAATCCTCACACCTTTCCATTGGTGAACCATAAGTTTGTTTAATGAATCTGTGATTGCCCTTCTCCGTGGAAATATCTGCCCTTGTATCCGTTTTTAGGTAACACCTATAAGTGATATCCTACGATATGTGTCTTTCACTTTCTGACTTACTACAAGTCACGTGATTACCTGTAGACTCATCTACGGTGCTGCAAATGGCATTGTGTCCTTTTTTTCCTTGGCTAATATTCTGTCTTAGCGAGGTCCATTTTCTGCAATGTGATTCCCTGAGGGCTGAGGATTAGCTGACCTGGGCAGCCTGACCCTGCCGGCAAGCCCTCCCCAGGTGTGCCTGGCTTGAGGTCAATAGAAACAGCACTCCAGGCAGCAATAGCCCCTGCAGCTGTGCCTGACTCCATATTCTCTGCCCCGTCAGCAGTCTCGGGGCTGTGCTGGTGGGAGGGTGTGAGGGTCCACGGCTTTGTTGGTGGCCCGGTGTGAGTGGGGCTCTGCTGGACTTTCTGCAGGAGTTGCCAGGCTGCCACCTGTAAAGAAGAGGATGTGTCACCCATAACTTCCGCTGGAATTTCTCTCCGGTCTGAGGTGAGGAAGGAAAAAAAGGAGTGGGGGCCAGGACAGGAGGGGTATCTCAGCCATGGAAATGGAAACCTTCCAGAAGAGCTCCCAGGGCCAGGACCATCCTGGCTGGCCTGCAGGCACCAAGTTGGCCTGCGTGCTGTTGCTGGTGTGGCTCCACGGCCCTTCCTCTAGGCTTTCAAGCCCTTGTACATATTCAGGTGTTTTACCTGGGAAGGGTGGGAACAGTTCAGCAGCAGCTGGCCTGGGGCTCAGCTCACGTTTACTCACAGAGGCCTCGGCACGGTCCCCCAGCTTTGCAATGTGGACGCTCCTTGCGTGGGGGGGCCGGGCTGCTGGCTGTATGGGAGATGATTCCCCACCTCTGACCAATTTCAGAATTGTTTACCACTGGACCAAGTGCCCTGATAGGGTTTTCCTCTGTATAACTGCTGGGTTCAGGATTTTTTTTTCTTTTTTGGTTCAAGTTAGAATTTATTCATCTTTTATGTATTTATTGATATAAGCATGGAAATAATTCATTCATAGAAATACATCTGTGTGAAGGGAAGAACTTTTTTCTGTTTTATTTTAAATTTTACTTCTAAAAATTTTGAAGTTTAATTATATTTATTTTTCTATACAGCAGGTTATTATTAGTTATCTATTTTATTCATATACATAAATACAGGTCAATACCTATCTCCCAACTCATCTGACCACCAACACCCCATGGCTTCCCCCACTTGGTGTCCTTACGTTTGTTCTCTACCTCTGTTTCTCTATTTCTGCCCTGCAAACCTGTTCATCTGTACCATATATCTAGGTTCCACATACATGCATTAATACAGAATATTTGTTTTGCTCTTTCTGACTTACTTCATTCTGTATGACAGTCTCTAGATCCACCGACTTCTCTACAAATAACCCAGTTTCATTCCTTATCATGGCTGAGTCATATTCCATTTTATATATGTACCACATCTTTATCCATTCTTCTGCCTGTGGGCATTTAGGTTGCTTCCATTACCTGGCTATTGTAAATAGTGCTGCAATGAACATTGTGGTGAATGTGTGTTTTTGATTTATGGTTTTCTCTGGGTATATGCCCAGAAGTGGGATTGCTGGATCCTATGGTAATTCTATTTCTAGTTTCTTTAAGGAAACTCCATACTGTTCTCCATAGTGACTGTATCAATTTACCTTCCCACCAATAGTGGAAGAGGCTTCCTTTTGTCCACACCCTCCCCAGAATTTGTTGTTTGTAGATTTTCTGATGATGCCGATTCTAACAGGTGTGAGGTGATACCTCATTGTCATTGTGATTTGCATTTCTCTAATAATTAGTGGTGTTGAGCAGCTTTTCATGTGTGTCTTGGCCGTCTCTGTGACTTCTTTGAAGAAACGTCTATTTAGATCTTCTGCCCATTTTTGTATTGGGTTGTTTGTTTTATTAATATTAAGCTGCGTGAGCTGTTTATATATATTGGAGATTAAACCTTTGTCCATTGATTCATTTGCGAACGTTTTCGCCCATTCTGAGGGTTGCCTTTTTCCATTCCCGTTTTTTATTAACCAAAAAAGAAAGAAAGCAAAAGCAGCAGAACACTAATGTGCATGAAATATGCCTCTTGAAACTGTCGTTTTGAAATATGGACGTCTTTTGAACTTTTTGGTCGATATATGACCCCAGGATTTGTTTTCAGGGCAGGTGTCATTTACAGGCCTGCAATGATTTGGAATATCCACTGACTATTAGCGCTGGGATTAAAGCTGCTGTTGTGTGAAACGGCCACAAGGTGGCAGCAGTTCTCCCTTAGCAAATCTGGTTACTAAGGCAACAGAGCCTCAATGGAAGCCGTGTTCTAGATTGGAATTTAGAATGGAATGTGCCAGGAGAAAGTCCCTCAAGTTTGTCTCACTACTTCTTGTTCGTGTTTTCAATTTAATTTTTAATTTTTTATTACAGCAAGTTTGATTACAACATTTGACTTGTTGTAGGTGTGCAAGATGTGGTTCTTTTAAACATATACATATGTCTGTTCTTCCTGGGACCCTTTTCCCATGTACGTTATGACAGAATGTTGAGTAGTCTTCTCTTGGCATTCCGTAGGTCTTTGGTGATTATATATTTCACCTGTGTTTGTATATGTCTCTTAACCCCAATATCATAATGATCCAATCCTCACACCTTTCCATTGGTGAACCATAAGTTTGTTTAATGAATCTGTGATTGCCCTTCTCCGTGGAAATATCTGCCCTTGTATCCGTTTTTAGGTAACACCTATAAGTGATATCCTACGATATGTGTCTTTCACTTTCTGACTTACTACAAGTCACGTGATTACCTGTAGACTCATCTACGGTGCTGCAAATGGCATTGTGTCCTTTTTTTCCTTGGCTAATATTCTGTCTTAGCGAGGTCCATTTTCTGCAATGTGATTCCCTGAGGGCTGAGGATTAGCTGACCTGGGCAGCCTGACCCTGCCGGCAAGCCCTCCCCAGGTGTGCCTGGCTTGAGGTCAATAGAAACAGCACTCCAGGCAGCAATAGCCCTTGCAGCTGTGCCTGACTCCATATTCTCTGCCCCGTCAGCAGTCTCGGGGCTGTGCTGGTGGGAGGGTGTGAGGGTCCACGGCTTTGTTGGTGGCCCAGTGTGAGTGGGGCTCTGCTGGACTTTCTGCAGGAGTTGCCAGGCTGCCACCTGTAAAGAAGAGGATGTGTCACCCATAACTTCCGCTGGAATTTCTCTCCGGTCTGAGGTGAGGAAGGAAAAAAAGGAGTGGGGGCCAGGACAGGAGGGGTATCTCAGCCATGGAAATGGAAACCTTCCAGAAGAGCTCCCGGGGCCAGGACCATCCTGGCTGGCCTGCAGGCACCAAGTTGGCCTGCGTGCTGTTGCTGGTGTGGCTCCACGGCCCTTCCTCTAGGCTTTCAAGCCCTTGTAGATATTCAGGTGTTTTACCTGGGAAGGGTGGGAACAGTTCAGCAGCAGCTGGCCTGGGGCTCAGCTCACGTTTACTCACAGAGGCCTCGGCACGGTCCCCCAGCTTTGCAATGTGGACGCTCCTTGCGTGGGGGGGCCGGGCTGCTGGCTGTATGGGAGATGATTCCCCACCTCTGACCAATTTCAGAATTGTTTACCGCTGGAGCAAGTGCCCTGATAGGGTTTTCCTCTGTATAACTGCTGGGTTCAGGATTTTTTTTTCTTTTTTGGTTCAAGTTAGAATTTATTCATCTTTTATGTATTTATTGATATAAGCATGGAAATAATTCATTCATAGAAATACATCTGTGTGAAGGGAAGAACTTTTTTCTGTTTTATTTTAAATTTTACTTCTAAAAATTTTGAAGTTTAATTATATTTATTTTTCTATACAGCAGGTTATTATTAGTTATCTATTTTATTCATATACATAAATACAGGTCAATACCTATCTCCCAACTCATCTGACCACCAACACCCCATGGCTTCCCCCACTTGGTGTCCTTACGTTTGTTCTCTACCTCTGTTTCTCTATTTCTGCCCTGCAAACCTGTTCATCTGTACCATATATCTAGGTTCCACATACATGCATTAATACAGAATATTTGTTTTGCTCTTTCTGACTTACTTCATTCTGTATGACAGTCTCTAGATCCACCGACTTCTCTACAAATAACCCAGTTTCATTCCTTATCATGGCTGAGTCATATTCCATTTTATATATGTACCACATCTTTATCCATTCTTCTGCCTGTGGGCATTTAGGTTGCTTCCATTACCTGGCTATTGTAAATAGTGCTGCAATGAACATTGTGGTGAATGTGTGTTTTTGATTTATGGTTTTCTCTGGGTATATGCCCAGAAGTGGGATTGCTGGATCCTATGGTAATTCTATTTCTAGTTTCTTTAAGGAAACTCCATACTGTTCTCCATAGTGACTGTATCAATTTACCTTCCCACCAATAGTGGAAGAGGCTTCCTTTTGTCCACACCCTCCCCAGAATTTGTTGTTTGTAGATTTTCTGATGATGCCGATTCTAACAGGTGTGAGGTGATACCTCATTGTCATTGTGATTTGCATTTCTCTAATAATTAGTGGTGTTGAGCAGCTTTTCATGTGTGTCTTGGCCGTCTCTGTGACTTCTTTGAAGAAACGTCTATTTAGATCTTCTGCCCATTTTTGTATTGGGTTGTTTGTTTTATTAATATTAAGCTGCGTGAGCTGTTTATATATATTGGAGATTAAACCTTTGTCCATTGATTCATTTGCGAACGTTTTCGCCCATTCTGAGGGTTGCCTTTTTCCATTCCCGTTTTTTATTAACCAAAAAAGAAAGAAAGCAAAAGCAGCAGAACACTAATGTGCGTGAAATATGCCTCTTGAAACTGTCGTTTTGAAATATGGACGTCTTTTGAACTTTTTGGTCGATATATGACCCCAGGATTTGTTTTCAGTGCAGGTGTCATTTACAGGCCTGCAATGATTTGGACTATCCACTGACTATTAGCGCTGGGATTAAAGCTGCTGTTGTGTGAAACGGCCACAAGGTGGCAGCAGTTCTCCCTTAGCAAATCTGGTTACTAGGGCAACAGAGCCTCAATGGAAGCCGTGTTCTAGATTGGAATTTAGAATGGAATGTGCCAGGAGAAAGTCCCTCAAGTTTGTCTCACTACTTCTTGTTCGTGTTTTCAATTTAATTTTTAATTTTTTATTACAGCAAGTTTGATTACAACATTTGACTTGTTGTAGGTGTGCAAGATGTGGTTCTTTTAAACATATACATATGTCTGTTCTTCCTGGGACCCTTTTCCCATGTACGTTATGACAGAATGTTGAGTAGTCTTCTCTTGGCATTCCGTAGGTCTTTGGTGATTATATATTTCACCTGTGTTTGTATATGTCTCTTAACCCCAATATCATAATGATCCAATCCTCACACCTTTCCATTGGTGAACCATAAGTTTGTTTAATGAATCTGTGATTGCCCTTCTCCGTGGAAATATCTGCCCTTGTATCCGTTTTTAGGTAACACCTATAAGTGATATCCTACGATATGTGTCTTTCACTTTCTGACTTACTACAAGTCACGTGATTACCTGTAGACTCATCTACGGTGCTGCAAATGGCATTGTGTCCTTTTTTTCCTTGGCTAATATTCTGTCTTAGCGAGGTCCATTTTTTGCAATGTGATTCCCTGAGGGCTGAGGATTAGCTGACCTGGGCAGCCTGACCCTGCCGGCAAGCCCTCCCCAGGTGTGCCTGGCTTGAGGTCAATAGAAACAGCACTCCAGGCAGCAATAGCCCCTGCAGCTGTGCCTGACTCCATATTCTCTGCCCCGTCAGCAGTCTCGGGGCTGTGCTGGTGGGAGGGTGTGAGGGTCCACGGCTTTGTTGGTGGCCCGGTGTGAGTGGGGCTCTGCTGGACTTTCTGCAGGAGTTGCCAGGCTGCCACCTGTAAAGAAGAGGATGTGTCACCCATAACCTCCGCTGGAATTTCTCTCCGGTCTGAGGTGAGGAAGGAAAAAAAGGAGTGGGGGCCAGGACAGGAGGGGTATCTCAGCCATGGAAATGGAAACCTTCCAGAAGAGCTCCCGGGGCCAGGACCATCCTGGCTGGCCTGCAGGCACCAAGTTGGCCTGCGTGCTGTTGCTGGTGTGGCTCCACGGCCCTTCCTCTAGGCTTTCAAGCCCTTGTAGATATTCAGGTGTTTTACCTGGGAAGGGTGGGAACAGTTCAGCAGCAGCTGGCCTGGGGCTCAGCTCACGTTTACTCACAGAGGCCTCGGCACGGTCCCCCAGCTTTGCAATGTGGACGCTCCTTGCGTGGGGGGGCCGGGCTGCTGGCTGTATGGGAGATGATTCCCCACCTCTGACCAATTTCAGAATTGTTTACCGCTGGAGCAAGTGCCCTGATAGGGTTTTCCTCTGTATAACTGCTGGGTTCAGGATTTTTTTTTCTTTTTTGGTTCAAGTTAGAATTTATTCATCTTTTATGTATTTATTGATATAAGCATGGAAATAATTCATTCATAGAAATACATCTGTGTGAAGGGAAGAACTTTTTTCTGTTTTATTTTAAATTTTACTTCTAAAAATTTTGAAGTTTAATTATATTTATTTTTCTATACAGCAGGTTATTATTAGTTATCTATTTTATTCATATACATAAATACAGGTCAATACCTATCTCCCAACTCATCTGACCACCAACACCCCATGGCTTCCCCCACTTGGTGTCCTTACGTTTGTTCTCTACCTCTGTTTCTCTATTTCTGCCCTGCAAACCTGTTCATCTGTACCATATATCTAGGTTCCACATACATGCATTAATACAGAATATTTGTTTTGCTCTTTCTGACTTACTTCATTCTGTATGACAGTCTCTAGATCCACCGACTTCTCTACAAATAACCCAGTTTCATTCCTTATCATGGCTGAGTCATATTCCATTTTATATATGTACCACATCTTTATCCATTCTTCTGCCTGTGGGCATTTAGGTTGCTTCCATTACCTGGCTATTGTAAATAGTGCTGCAATGAACATTGTGGTGAATGTGTGTTTTTGATTTATGGTTTTCTCTGGGTATATGCCCAGAAGTGGGATTGCTGGATCCTATGGTAATTCTATTTCTAGTTTCTTTAAGGAAACTCCATACTGTTCTCCATAGTGACTGTATCAATTTACCTTCCCACCAATAGTGGAAGAGGCTTCCTTTTGTCCACACCCTCCCCAGAATTTGTTGTTTGTAGATTTTCTGATGATGCCGATTCTAACAGGTGTGAGGTGATACCTCATTGTCATTGTGATTTGCATTTCTCTAATAATTAGTGGTGTTGAGCAGCTTTTCATGTGTGTCTTGGCCGTCTCTGTGACTTCTTTGAAGAAACGTCTATTTAGATCTTCTGCCCATTTTTGTATTGGGTTGTTTGTTTTATTAATATTAAGCTGCGTGAGCTGTTTATATATATTGGAGATTAAACCTTTGTCCATTGATTCATTTGCGAACGTTTTCGCCCATTCTGAGGGTTGCCTTTTTCCATTCCCGTTTTTTATTAACCAAAAAAGAAAGAAAGCAAAAGCAGCAGAACACTAATGTGCGTGAAATATGCCTCTTGAAACTGTCGTTTTGAAATATGGACGTCTTTTGAACTTTTTGGTCGATATATGACCCCAGGATTTGTTTTCAGTGCAGGTGTCATTTACAGGCCTGCAATGATTTGGAATATCCACTGACTATTAGCGCTGGGATTAAAGCTGCTGTTGTGTGAAACGGCCACAAGGTGGCAGCAGTTCTCCCTTAGCAAATCTGGTTACTAGGGCAACAGAGCCTCAATGGAAGCCGTGTTCTAGATTGGAATTTAGAATGGAATGTGCCAGGAGAAAGTCCCTCAAGTTTGTCTCACTACTTCTTGTTCGTGTTTTCAATTTAATTTTTAATTTTTTATTACAGCAAGTTTGATTACAACATTTGACTTGTTGTAGGTGTGCAAGATGTGGTTCTTTTAAACATATACATATGTCTGTTCTTCCTGGGACCCTTTTCCCATGTACGTTATGACAGAATGTTGAGTAGTCTTCTCTTGGCATTCCGTAGGTCTTTGGTGATTATATATTTCACCTGTGTTTGTATATGTCTCTTAACCCCAATATCATAATGATCCAATCCTCACACCTTTCCATTGGTGAACCATAAGTTTGTTTAATGAATCTGTGATTGCCCTTCTCCGTGGAAATATCTGCCCTTGTATCCGTTTTTAGGTAACACCTATAAGTGATATCCTATGATATGTGTCTTTCACTTTCTGACTTACTACAAGTCACGTGATTACCTGTAGACTCATCTACGGTGCTGCAAATGGCATTGTGTCCTTTTTTTCCTTGGCTAATATTCTGTCTTAGCGAGGTCCATTTTCTGCAATGTGATTCCCTGAGGGCTGAGGATTAGCTGACCTGGGCAGCCTGACCCTGCCGGCAAGCCCTCCCCAGGTGTGCCTGGCTTGAGGTCAATAGAAACAGCACTCCAGGTAGCAATAGCCCATGCAGCTGTGACTGACTCCATATTCTCTGCCCCGTCAGCAGTCTCGGGGCTGTGCTGGTGGGAGGGTGTGAGGGTCCACGGCTTTGTTGGTGGCCCGGTGTGAGTGGGGCTCTGCTGGACTTTCTGCAGGAGTTGGCAGGCTGCCACCTGTAAAGAAGAGGATGTGTCACCCATAACTTCCGCTGGAATTTCTCTCCGGTCTGAGGTGAGGAAGGAAAAAAAGGAGTGGGGGCCAGGACAGGAGGGGTATCTCAGCCATGGAAATGGAAACCTTCCAGAAGAGCTCCCGGGGCCAGGACCATCCTGGCTGGCCTGCAGGCACCAAGTTGGCCTGCGTGCTGTTGCTGGTGTGGCTCCACGGCCCTTCCTCTAGGCTTTCAAGACCTTGTACATATTCAGGTGTTTTACCTGGGAAGGGTGGGAACAGTTCAGCAGCAGCTGGCCTGGGGCTCAGCTCACGTTTACTCACAGAGGCCTCGGCACGGTCCCCCAGCTTTGCAATGTGGACGCTCCTTGTGTGGGGGGGCCGGGCTGCTGGCTGTATGGGAGATGATTCCCCACCTCTGACCAATTTCAGAATTGTTTACCGCTGGACCAAGTGCCCTGATAGGGTTTTCCTCTGTATAACTGCTGGGTTCAGGATTTTTTTTTCTTTTTTGGTTCAAGTTAGAATTTATTCATCTTTTATGTATTTATTGATATAAGCATGGAAATAATTCATTCATAGAAATACATCTGTGTGAAGGGAAGAACTTTTTTCTGTTTTATTTTAAATTTTACTTCTAAAAATTTTGAAGTTTAATTATATTTATTTTTCTATACAGCAGGTTATTATTAGTTATCTATTTTATTCATATACATAAATACAGGTCAATACCTATCTCCCAACTCATCTGACCACCAACACCCCATGGCTTCCCCCACTTGGTGTCCTTACGTTTGTTCTCTACCTCTGTTTCTCTATTTCTGCCCTGCAAACCTGTTCATCTGTACCATATATCTAGGTTCCACATACATGCATTAATACAGAATATTTGTTTTGCTCTTTCTGACTTACTTCATTCTGTATGACAGTCTCTAGATCCACCGACTTCTCTACAAATAACCCAGTTTCATTCCTTATCATGGCTGAGTCATATTCCATTTTATATATGTACCACATCTTTATCCATTCTTCTGCCTGTGGGCATTTAGGTTGCTTCCATTACCTGGCTATTGTAAATAGTGCTGCAATGAACATTGTGGTGAATGTGTGTTTTTGATTTATGGTTTTCTCTGGGTATATGCCCAGAAGTGGGATTGCTGGATCCTATGGTAATTCTATTTCTAGTTTCTTTAAGGAAACTCCATACTGTTCTCCATAGTGACTGTATCAATTTACCTTCCCACCAATAGTGGAAGAGGCTTCCTTTTGTCCACACCCTCCCCAGAATTTGTTGTTTGTAGATTTTCTGATGATGCCGATTCTAACAGGTGTGAGGTGATACCTCATTGTCATTGTGATTTGCATTTCTCTAATAATTAGTGGTGTTGAGCAGCTTTTCATGTGTGTCTTGGCCGTCTCTGTGACTTCTTTGAAGAAACGTCTATTTAGATCTTCTGCCCATTTTTGTATTGGGTTGTTTGTTTTATTAATATTAAGCTGCGTGAGCTGTTTATATATATTGGAGATTAAACCTTTGTCCATTGATTCATTTGCGAACGTTTTCGCCCATTCTGAGGGTTGCCTTTTTCCATTCCCGTTTTTTATTAACCAAAAAAGAAAGAAAGCAAAAGCAGCAGAACACTAATGTGCGTGAAATATGCCTCTTGAAACTGTCGTTTTGAAATATGGACGTCTTTTGAACTTTTTGGTCGATATATGACCCCAGGATTTGTTTTCAGTGCAGGTGTCATTTACAGGCCTGCAATGATTTGGAATATCCACTGACTATTAGCGCTGGGATTAAAGCTGCTGTTGTGTGAAACGGCCACAAGGTGGCAGCAGTTCTCCCTTAGCAAATCTGGTTACTAGGGCAACAGAGCCTCAATGGAAGCCGTGTTCTAGATTGGAATTTAGAATGGAATGTGCCAGGAGAAAGTCCCTCAAGTTTGTCTCACTACTTCTTGTTCGTGTTTTCAATTTAATTTTTAATTTTTTATTACAGCAAGTTTGATTACAACATTTGACTTGTTGTAGGTGTGCAAGATGTGGTTCTTTTAAACATATACATATGTCTGTTCTTCCTGGGACCCTTTTCCCATGTACGTTATGACAGAATGTTGAGTAGTCTTCTCTTGGCATTCCGTAGGTCTTTGGTGATTATATATTTCACCTGTGTTTGTATATGTCTCTTAACCCCAATATCATAATGATCCAATCCTCACACCTTTCCATTGGTGAACCATAAGTTTGTTTAATGAATCTGTGATTGCCCTTCTCCGTGGAAATATCTGCCCTTGTATCCGTTTTTAGGTAACACCTATAAGTGATATCCTACGATATGTGTCTTTCACTTTCTGACTTACTACAAGTCACGTGATTACCTGTAGACTCATCTACGGTGCTGCAAATGGCATTGTGTCCTTTTTTTCCTTGGCTAATATTCTGTCTTAGCGAGGTCCATTTTTTGCAATGTGATTCCCTGAGGGCTGAGGATTAGCTGACCTGGGCAGCCTGACCCTGCCGGCAAGCCCTCCCCAGGTGTGCCTGGCTTGAGGTCAATAGAAACAGCACTCCAGGCAGCAATAGCCCCTGCAGCTGTGCCTGACTCCATATTCTCTGCCCCGTCAGCAGTCTCGGGGCTGTGCTGGTGGGAGGGTGTGAGGGTCCACGGCTTTGTTGGTGGCCCGGTGTGAGTGGGGCTCTGCTGGACTTTCTGCAGGAGTTGCCAGGCTGCCACCTGTAAAGAACAGGATGTGTCACCCATAACCTCCGCTGGAATTTCTCTCCGGTCTGAGGTGAGGAAGGAAAAAAAGGAGTGGGGGCCAGGACAGGAGGGGTATCTCAGCCATGGAAATGGAAACCTTCCAGAAGAGCTCCCGGGGCCAGGACCATCCTGGCTGGCCTGCAGGCACCAAGTTGGCCTGCGTGCTGTTGCTGGTGTGGCTCCACGGCCCTTCCTCTAGGCTTTCAAGCCCTTGTAGATATTCAGGTGTTTTACCTGGGAAGGGTGGGAACAGTTCAGCAGCAGCTGGCCTGGGGCTCAGCTCACGTTTACTCACAGAGGCCTCGGCACGGTCCCCCAGCTTTGCAATGTGGACGCTCCTTGCGTGGGGGGGCCGGGCTGCTGGCTGTATGGGAGATGATTCCCCACCTCTGACCAATTTCAGAATTGTTTACCGCTGGAGCAAGTGCCCTGATAGGGTTTTCCTCTGTATAACTGCTGGGTTCAGGATTTTTTTTTCTTTTTTGGTTCAAGTTAGAATTTATTCATCTTTTATGTATTTATTGATATAAGCATGGAAATAATTCATTCATAGAAATACATCTGTGTGAAGGGAAGAACTTTTTTCTGTTTTATTTTAAATTTTACTTCTAAAAATTTTGAAGTTTAATTATATTTATTTTTCTATACAGCAGGTTATTATTAGTTATCTATTTTATTCATATACATAAATACAGGTCAATACCTATCTCCCAACTCATCTGACCACCAACACCCCATGGCTTCCCCCACTTGGTGTCCTTACGTTTGTTCTCTACCTCTGTTTCTCTATTTCTGCCCTGCAAACCTGTTCATCTGTACCATATATCTAGGTTCCACATACATGCATTAATACAGAATATTTGTTTTGCTCTTTCTGACTTACTTCATTCTGTATGACAGTCTCTAGATCCACCGACTTCTCTACAAATAACCCAGTTTCATTCCTTATCATGGCTGAGTCATATTCCATTTTATATATGTACCACATCTTTATCCATTCTTCTGCCTGTGGGCATTTAGGTTGCTTCCATTACCTGGCTATTGTAAATAGTGCTGCAATGAACATTGTGGTGAATGTGTGTTTTTGATTTATGGTTTTCTCTGGGTATATGCCCAGAAGTGGGATTGCTGGATCCTATGGTAATTCTATTTCTAGTTTCTTTAAGGAAACTCCATACTGTTCTCCATAGTGACTGTATCAATTTACCTTCCCACCAATAGTGGAAGAGGCTTCCTTTTGTCCACACCCTCCCCAGAATTTGTTGTTTGTAGATTTTCTGATGATGCCGATTCTAACAGGTGTGAGGTGATACCTCATTGTCATTGTGATTTGCATTTCTCTAATAATTAGTGGTGTTGAGCAGCTTTTCATGTGTGTCTTGGCCGTCTCTGTGACTTCTTTGAAGAAACGTCTATTTAGATCTTCTGCCCATTTTTGTATTGGGTTGTTTGTTTTATTAATATTAAGCTGCGTGAGCTGTTTATATATATTGGAGATTAAACCTTTGTCCATTGATTCATTTGCGAACGTTTTCGCCCATTCTGAGGGTTGCCTTTTTCCATTCCCGTTTTTTATTAACCAAAAAAGAAAGAAAGCAAAAGCAGCAGAACACTAATGTGCGTGAAATATGCCTCTTGAAACTGTCGTTTTGAAATATGGACGTCTTTTGAACTTTTTGGTCGATATATGACCCCAGGATTTGTTTTCAGTGCAGGTGTCATTTACAGGCCTGCAATGATTTGGACTATCCACTGACTATTAGCGCTGGGATTAAAGCTGCTGTTGTGTGAAACGGCCACAAGGTGGCAGCAGTTCTCCCTTAGCAAATCTGGTTACTAGGGCAACAGAGCCTCAATGGAAGCCGTGTTCTAGATTGGAATTTAGAATGGAATGTGCCAGGAGAAAGTCCCTCAAGTTTGTCTCACTACTTCTTGTTCGTGTTTTCAATTTAATTTTTAATTTTTTATTACAGCAAGTTTGATTACAACATTTGACTTGTTGTAGGTGTGCAAGATGTGGTTCTTTTAAACATATACATATGTCTGTTCTTCCTGGGACCCTTTTCCCATGTACGTTATGACAGAATGTTGAGTAGTCTTCTCTTGGCATTCCGTAGGTCTTTGGTGATTATATATTTCACCTGTGTTTGTATATGTCTCTTAACCCCAATATCATAATGATCCAATCCTCACACCTTTCCATTGGTGAACCATAAGTTTGTTTAATGAATCTGTGATTGCCCTTCTCCGTGGAAATATCTGCCCTTGTATCCGTTTTTAGGTAACACCTATAAGTGATATCCTACGATATGTGTCTTTCACTTTCTGACTTACTACAAGTCACGTGATTACCTGTAGACTCATCTACGGTGCTGCAAATGGCATTGTGTCCTTTTTTTCCTTGGCTAATATTCTGTCTTAGCGAGGTCCATTTTCTGCAATGTGATTCCCTGAGGGCTGAGGATTAGCTGACCTGGGCAGCCTGACCCTGCCGGCAAGCCCTCCCCAGGTGTGCCTGGCTTGAGGTCAATAGAAACAGCACTCCAGGCAGCAATAGCCCCTGCAGCTGTGCCTGACTCCATATTCTCTGCCCCGTCAGCAGTCTCGGGGCTGTGCTGGTGGGAGGGTGTGAGGGTCCACGGCTTTGTTGGTGGCCCGGTGTGAGTGGGGCTCTGCTGGACTTTCTGCAGGAGTTGCCAGGCTGCCACCTGTAAAGAAGAGGATGTGTCACCCATAACCTCCGCTGGAATTTCTCTCCGGTCTGAGGTGAGGAAGGAAAAAAAGGAGTGGGGGCCAGGACAGGAGGGGTATCTCAGCCATGGAAATGGAAACCTTCCAGAAGAGCTCCCGGGGCCAGGACCATCCTGGCTGGCCTGCAGGCACCAAGTTGGCCTGCGTGCTGTTGCTGGTGTGGCTCCACGGCCCTTCCTCTAGGCTTTCAAGCCCTTGTAGATATTCAGGTGTTTTACCTGGGAAGGGTGGGAACAGTTCAGCAGCAGCTGGCCTGGGGCTCAGCTCACGTTTACTCACAGAGGCCTCGGCACGGTCCCCCAGCTTTGCAATGTGGACGCTCCTTGCGTGGGGGGGCCGGGCTGCTGGCTGTATGGGAGATGATTCCCCACCTCTGACCAATTTCAGAATTGTTTACCGCTGGAGCAAGTGCCCTGATAGGGTTTTCCTCTGTATAACTGCTGGGTTCAGGATTTTTTTTTCTTTTTTGGTTCAAGTTAGAATTTATTCATCTTTTATGTATTTATTGATATAAGCATGGAAATAATTCATTCATAGAAATACATCTGTGTGAAGGGAAGAACTTTTTTCTGTTTTATTTTAAATTTTACTTCTAAAAATTTTGAAGTTTAATTATATTTATTTTTCTATACAGCAGGTTATTATTAGTTATCTATTTTATTCATATACATAAATACAGGTCAATACCTATCTCCCAACTCATCTGACCACCAACACCCCATGGCTTCCCCCACTTGGTGTCCTTACGTTTGTTCTCTACCTCTGTTTCTCTATTTCTGCCCTGCAAACCTGTTCATCTGTACCATATATCTAGGTTCCACATACATGCATTAATACAGAATATTTGTTTTGCTCTTTCTGACTTACTTCATTCTGTATGACAGTCTCTAGATCCACCGACTTCTCTACAAATAACCCAGTTTCATTCCTTATCATGGCTGAGTCATATTCCATTTTATATATGTACCACATCTTTATCCATTCTTCTGCCTGTGGGCATTTAGGTTGCTTCCATTACCTGGCTATTGTAAATAGTGCTGCAATGAACATTGTGGTGAATGTGTGTTTTTGATTTATGGTTTTCTCTGGGTATATGCCCAGAAGTGGGATTGCTGGATCCTATGGTAATTCTATTTCTAGTTTCTTTAAGGAAACTCCATACTGTTCTCCATAGTGACTGTATCAATTTACCTTCCCACCAATAGTGGAAGAGGCTTCCTTTTGTCCACACCCTCCCCAGAATTTGTTGTTTGTAGATTTTCTGATGATGCCGATTCTAACAGGTGTGAGGTGATACCTCATTGTCATTGTGATTTGCATTTCTCTAATAATTAGTGGTGTTGAGCAGCTTTTCATGTGTGTCTTGGCCGTCTCTGTGACTTCTTTGAAGAAACGTCTATTTAGATCTTCTGCCCATTTTTGTATTGGGTTGTTTGTTTTATTAATATTAAGCTGCGTGAGCTGTTTATATATATTGGAGATTAAACCTTTGTCCATTGATTCATTTGCGAACGTTTTCGCCCATTCTGAGGGTTGCCTTTTTCCATTCCCGTTTTTTATTAACCAAAAAAGAAAGAAAGCAAAAGCAGCAGAACACTAATGTGCGTGAAATATGCCTCTTGAAACTGTCGTTTTGAAATATGGACGTCTTTTGAACTTTTTGGTCGATATATGACCCCAGGATTTGTTTTCAGTGCAGGTGTCATTTACAGGCCTGCAATGATTTGGACTATCCACTGACTATTAGCGCTGGGATTAAAGCTGCTGTTGTGTGAAACGGCCACAAGGTGGCAGCAGTTCTCCCTTAGCAAATCTGGTTACTAGGGCAACAGAGCCTCAATGGAAGCCGTGTTCTAGATTGGAATTTAGAATGGAATGTGCCAGGAGAAAGTCCCTCAAGTTTGTCTCACTACTTCTTGTTCGTGTTTTCAATTTAATTTTTAATTTTTTATTACAGCAAGTTTGATTACAACATTTGACTTGTTGTAGGTGTGCAAGATGTGGTTCTTTTAAACATATACATATGTCTGTTCTTCCTGGGACCCTTTTCCCATGTACGTTATGACAGAATGTTGAGTAGTCTTCTCTTGGCATTCCGTAGGTCTTTGGTGATTATATATTTCACCTGTGTTTGTATATGTCTCTTAACCCCAATATCATAATGATCCAATCCTCACACCTTTCCATTGGTGAACCATAAGTTTGTTTAATGAATCTGTGATTGCCCTTCTCCGTGGAAATATCTGCCCTTGTATCCGTTTTTAGGTAACACCTATAAGTGATATCCTACGATATGTGTCTTTCACTTTCTGACTTACTACAAGTCACGTGATTACCTGTAGACTCATCTACGGTGCTGCAAATGGCATTGTGTCCTTTTTTTCCTTGGCTAATATTCTGTCTTAGCGAGGTCCATTTTCTGCAATGTGATTCCCTGAGGGCTGAGGATTAGCTGACCTGGGCAGCCTGACCCTGCCGGCAAGCCCTCCCCAGGTGTGCCTGGCTTGAGGTCAATAGAAACAGCACTCCAGGCAGCAATAGCCCCTGCAGCTGTGCCTGACTCCATATTCTCTGCCCCGTCAGCAGTCTCGGGGCTGTGCTGGTGGGAGGGTGTGAGGGTCCACGGCTTTGTTGGTGGCCCGGTGTGAGTGGGGCTCTGCTGGACTTTCTGCAGGAGTTGCCAGGCTGCCACCTGTAAAGAAGAGGATGTGTCACCCATAACCTCCGCTGGAATTTCTCTCCGGTCTGAGGTGAGGAAGGAAAAAAAGGAGTGGGGGCCAGGACAGGAGGGGTATCTCAGCCATGGAAATGGAAACCTTCCAGAAGAGCTCCCGGGGCCAGGACCATCCTGGCTGGCCTGCAGGCACCAAGTTGGCCTGCGTGCTGTTGCTGGTGTGGCTCCACGGCCCTTCCTCTAGGCTTTCAAGCCCTTGTAGATATTCAGGTGTTTTACCTGGGAAGGGTGGGAACAGTTCAGCAGCAGCTGGCCTGGGGCTCAGCTCACGTTTACTCACAGAGGCCTCGGCACGGTCCCCCAGCTTTGCAATGTGGACGCTCCTTGCGTGGGGGGGCCGGGCTGCTGGCTGTATGGGAGATGATTCCCCACCTCTGACCAATTTCAGAATTGTTTACCGCTGGAGCAAGTGCCCTGATAGGGTTTTCCTCTGTATAACTGCTGGGTTCAGGATTTTTTTTTCTTTTTTGGTTCAAGTTAGAATTTATTCATCTTTTATGTATTTATTGATATAAGCATGGAAATAATTCATTCATAGAAATACATCTGTGTGAAGGGAAGAACTTTTTTCTGTTTTATTTTAAATTTTACTTCTAAAAATTTTGAAGTTTAATTATATTTATTTTTCTATACAGCAGGTTATTATTAGTTATCTATTTTATTCATATACATAAATACAGGTCAATACCTATCTCCCAACTCATCTGACCACCAACACCCCATGGCTTCCCCCACTTGGTGTCCTTACGTTTGTTCTCTACCTCTGTTTCTCTATTTCTGCCCTGCAAACCTGTTCATCTGTACCATATATCTAGGTTCCACATACATGCATTAATACAGAATATTTGTTTTGCTCTTTCTGACTTACTTCATTCTGTATGACAGTCTCTAGATCCACCGACTTCTCTACAAATAACCCAGTTTCATTCCTTATCATGGCTGAGTCATATTCCATTTTATATATGTACCACATCTTTATCCATTCTTCTGCCTGTGGGCATTTAGGTTGCTTCCATTACCTGGCTATTGTAAATAGTGCTGCAATGAACATTGTGGTGAATGTGTGTTTTTGATTTATGGTTTTCTCTGGGTATATGCCCAGAAGTGGGATTGCTGGATCCTATGGTAATTCTATTTCTAGTTTCTTTAAGGAAACTCCATACTGTTCTCCATAGTGACTGTATCAATTTACCTTCCCACCAATAGTGGAAGAGGCTTCCTTTTGTCCACACCCTCCCCAGAATTTGTTGTTTGTAGATTTTCTGATGATGCCGATTCTAACAGGTGTGAGGTGATACCTCATTGTCATTGTGATTTGCATTTCTCTAATAATTAGTGGTGTTGAGCAGCTTTTCATGTGTGTCTTGGCCGTCTCTGTGACTTCTTTGAAGAAACGTCTATTTAGATCTTCTGCCCATTTTTGTATTGGGTTGTTTGTTTTATTAATATTAAGCTGCGTGAGCTGTTTATATATATTGGAGATTAAACCTTTGTCCATTGATTCATTTGCGAACGTTTTCGCCCATTCTGAGGGTTGCCTTTTTCCATTCCCGTTTTTTATTAACCAAAAAAGAAAGAAAGCAAAAGCAGCAGAACACTAATGTGCGTGAAATATGCCTCTTGAAACTGTCGTTTTGAAATATGGACGTCTTTTGAACTTTTTGGTCGATATATGACCCCAGGATTTGTTTTCAGTGCAGGTGTCATTTACAGGCCTGCAATGATTTGGAATATCCACTGACTATTAGCGCTGGGATTAAAGCTGCTGTTGTGTGAAACGGCCACAAGGTGGCAGCAGTTCTCCCTTAGCAAATCTGGTTACTAGGGCAACAGAGCCTCAATGGAAGCCGTGTTCTAGATTGGAATTTAGAATGGAATGTGCCAGGAGAAAGTCCCTCAAGTTTGTCTCACTACTTCTTGTTCGTGTTTTCAATTTAATTTTTAATTTTTTATTACAGCAAGTTTGATTACAACATTTGACTTGTTGTAGGTGTGCAAGATGTGGTTCTTTTAAACATATACATATGTCTGTTCTTCCTGGGACCCTTTTCCCATGTACGTTATGACAGAATGTTGAGTAGTCTTCTCTTGGCATTCCGTAGGTCTTTGGTGATTATATATTTCACCTGTGTTTGTATATGTCTCTTAACCCCAATATCATAATGATCCAATCCTCACACCTTTCCATTGGTGAACCATAAGTTTGTTTAATGAATCTGTGATTGCCCTTCTCCGTGGAAATATCTGCCCTTGTATCCGTTTTTAGGTAACACCTATAAGTGATATCCTATGATATGTGTCTTTCACTTTCTGACTTACTACAAGTCACGTGATTACCTGTAGACTCATCTACGGTGCTGCAAATGGCATTGTGTCCTTTTTTTCCTTGGCTAATATTCTGTCTTAGCGAGGTCCATTTTCTGCAATGTGATTCCCTGAGGGCTGAGGATTAGCTGACCTGGGCAGCCTGACCCTGCCGGCAAGCCCTCCCCAGGTGTGCCTGGCTTGAGGTCAATAGAAACAGCACTCCAGGCAGCAATAGCCCATGCAGCTGTGACTGACTCCATATTCTCTGCCCCGTCAGCAGTCTCGGGGCTGTGCTGGTGGGAGGGTGTGAGGGTCCACGGCTTTGTTGGTGGCCCGGTGTGAGTGGGGCTCTGCTGGACTTTCTGCAGGAGTTGGCAGGCTGCCACCTGTAAAGAAGAGGATGTGTCACCCATAACTTCCGCTGGAATTTCTCTCCGGTCTGAGGTGAGGAAGGAAAAAAAGGAGTGGGGGCCAGGACAGGAGGGGTATCTCAGCCATGGAAATGGAAACCTTCCAGAAGAGCTCCCGGGGCCAGGACCATCCTGGCTGGCCTGCAGGCACCAAGTTGGCCTGCGTGCTGTTGCTGGTGTGGCTCCACGGCCCTTCCTCTAGGCTTTCAAGACCTTGTACATATTCAGGTGTTTTACCTGGGAAGGGTGGGAACAGTTCAGCAGCAGCTGGCCTGGGGCTCAGCTCACGTTTACTCACAGAGGCCTCGGCACGGTCCCCCAGCTTTGCAATGTGGACGCTCCTTGTGTGGGGGGGCCGGGCTGCTGGCTGTATGGGAGATGATTCCCCACCTCTGACCAATTTCAGAATTGTTTACCGCTGGACCAAGTGCCCTGATAGGGTTTTCCTCTGTATAACTGCTGGGTTCAGGATTTTTTTTTCTTTTTTGGTTCAAGTTAGAATTTATTCATCTTTTATGTATTTATTGATATAAGCATGGAAATAATTCATTCATAGAAATACATCTGTGTGAAGGGAAGAACTTTTTTCTGTTTTATTTTAAATTTTACTTCTAAAAATTTTGAAGTTTAATTATATTTATTTTTCTATACAGCAGGTTATTATTAGTTATCTATTTTATTCATATACATAAATACAGGTCAATACCTATCTCCCAACTCATCTGACCACCAACACCCCATGGCTTCCCCCACTTGGTGTCCTTACGTTTGTTCTCTACCTCTGTTTCTCTATTTCTGCCCTGCAAACCTGTTCATCTGTACCATATATCTAGGTTCCACATACATGCATTAATACAGAATATTTGTTTTGCTCTTTCTGACTTACTTCATTCTGTATGACAGTCTCTAGATCCACCGACTTCTCTACAAATAACCCAGTTTCATTCCTTATCATGGCTGAGTCATATTCCATTTTATATATGTACCACATCTTTATCCATTCTTCTGCCTGTGGGCATTTAGGTTGCTTCCATTACCTGGCTATTGTAAATAGTGCTGCAATGAACATTGTGGTGAATGTGTGTTTTTGATTTATGGTTTTCTCTGGGTATATGCCCAGAAGTGGGATTGCTGGATCCTATGGTAATTCTATTTCTAGTTTCTTTAAGGAAACTCCATACTGTTCTCCATAGTGACTGTATCAATTTACCTTCCCACCAATAGTGGAAGAGGCTTCCTTTTGTCCACACCCTCCCCAGAATTTGTTGTTTGTAGATTTTCTGATGATGCCGATTCTAACAGGTGTGAGGTGATACCTCATTGTCATTGTGATTTGCATTTCTCTAATAATTAGTGGTGTTGAGCAGCTTTTCATGTGTGTCTTGGCCGTCTCTGTGACTTCTTTGAAGAAACGTCTATTTAGATCTTCTGCCCATTTTTGTATTGGGTTGTTTGTTTTATTAATATTAAGCTGCGTGAGCTGTTTATATATATTGGAGATTAAACCTTTGTCCATTGATTCATTTGCGAACGTTTTCGCCCATTCTGAGGGTTGCCTTTTTCCATTCCCGTTTTTTATTAACCAAAAAAGAAAGAAAGCAAAAGCAGCAGAACACTAATGTGCGTGAAATATGCCTCTTGAAACTGTCGTTTTGAAATATGGACGTCTTTTGAACTTTTTGGTCGATATATGACCCCAGGATTTGTTTTCAGTGCAGGTGTCATTTACAGGCCTGCAATGATTTGGAATATCCACTGACTATTAGCGCTGGGATTAAAGCTGCTGTTGTGTGAAACGGCCACAAGGTGGCAGCAGTTCTCCCTTAGCAAATCTGGTTACTAGGGCAACAGAGCCTCAATGGAAGCCGTGTTCTAGATTGGAATTTAGAATGGAATGTGCCAGGAGAAAGTCCCTCAAGTTTGTCTCACTACTTCTTGTTCGTGTTTTCAATTTAATTTTTAATTTTTTATTACAGCAAGTTTGATTACAACATTTGACTTGTTGTAGGTGTGCAAGATGTGGTTCTTTTAAACATATACATATGTCTGTTCTTCCTGGGACCCTTTTCCCATGTACGTTATGACAGAATGTTGAGTAGTCTTCTCTTGGCATTCCGTAGGTCTTTGGTGATTATATATTTCACCTGTGTTTGTATATGTCTCTTAACCCCAATATCATAATGATCCAATCCTCACACCTTTCCATTGGTGAACCATAAGTTTGTTTAATGAATCTGTGATTGCCCTTCTCCGTGGAAATATCTGCCCTTGTATCCGTTTTTAGGTAACACCTATAAGTGATATCCTACGATATGTGTCTTTCACTTTCTGACTTACTACAAGTCACGTGATTACCTGTAGACTCATCTACGGTGCTGCAAATGGCATTGTGTCCTTTTTTTCCTTGGCTAATATTCTGTCTTAGCGAGGTCCATTTTCTGCAATGTGATTCCCTGAGGGCTGAGGATTAGCTGACCTGGGCAGCCTGACCCTGCCGGCAAGCCCTCCCCAGGTGTGCCTGGCTTGAGGTCAATAGAAACAGCACTCCAGGCAGCAATAGCCCTTGCAGCTGTGCCTGACTCCATATTCTCTGCCCCGTCAGCAGTCTCGGGGCTGTGCTGGTGGGAGGGTGTGAGGGTCCACGGCTTTGTTGGTGGCCCGGTGTGAGTGGGGCTCTGCTGGACTTTCTGCAGGAGTTGCCAGGCTGCCACCTGTAAAGAAGAGGATGTGTCACCCATAACTTCCGCTGGAATTTCTCTCCGGTCTGAGGTGAGGAAGGAAAAAAAGGAGTGGGGGCCGGGACAGGAGGGGTATCTCAGCCATGGAAATGGAAACCTTCCAGAAGAGCTCCCGGGGCCAGGACCATCCTGGCTGGCCTGCAGGCACCAAGTTGGCCTGCGTGCTGTTGCTGGTGTGGCTCCACGGCCCTTCCTCTAGGCTTTCAAGCCCTTGTAGATATTCAGGTGTTTTACCTGGGAAGGGTGGGAACAGTTCAGCAGCAGCTGGCCTGGGGCTCAGCTCACGTTTACTCACAGAGGCCTCGGCACGGTCCCCCAGCTTTGCAATGTGGACGCTCCTTGCGTGGGGGGGCCGGGCTGCTGGCTGTATGGGAGATGATTCCCCACCTCTGACCAATTTCAGAATTGTTTACCGCTGGAGCAAGTGCCCTGATAGGGTTTTCCTCTGTATAACTGCTGGGTTCAGGATTTTTTTTTCTTTTTTGGTTCAAGTTAGAATTTATTCATCTTTTATGTATTTATTGATATAAGCATGGAAATAATTCATTCATAGAAATACATCTGTGTGAAGGGAAGAACTTTTTTCTGTTTTATTTTAAATTTTACTTCTAAAAATTTTGAAGTTTAATTATATTTATTTTTCTATACAGCAGGTTATTATTAGTTATCTATTTTATTCATATACATAAATACAGGTCAATACCTATCTCCCAACTCATCTGACCACCAACACCCCATGGCTTCCCCCACTTGGTGTCCTTACGTTTGTTCTCTACCTCTGTTTCTCTATTTCTGCCCTGCAAACCTGTTCATCTGTACCATATATCTAGGTTCCACATACATGCATTAATACAGAATATTTGTTTTGCTCTTTCTGACTTACTTCATTCTGTATGACAGTCTCTAGATCCACCGACTTCTCTACAAATAACCCAGTTTCATTCCTTATCATGGCTGAGTCATATTCCATTTTATATATGTACCACATCTTTATCCATTCTTCTGCCTGTGGGCATTTAGGTTGCTTCCATTACCTGGCTATTGTAAATAGTGCTGCAATGAACATTGTGGTGAATGTGTGTTTTTGATTTATGGTTTTCTCTGGGTATATGCCCAGAAGTGGGATTGCTGGATCCTATGGTAATTCTATTTCTAGTTTCTTTAAGGAAACTCCATACTGTTCTCCATAGTGACTGTATCAATTTACCTTCCCACCAATAGTGGAAGAGGCTTCCTTTTGTCCACACCCTCCCCAGAATTTGTTGTTTGTAGATTTTCTGATGATGCCGATTCTAACAGGTGTGAGGTGATACCTCATTGTCATTGTGATTTGCATTTCTCTAATAATTAGTGGTGTTGAGCAGCTTTTCATGTGTGTCTTGGCCGTCTCTGTGACTTCTTTGAAGAAACGTCTATTTAGATCTTCTGCCCATTTTTGTATTGGGTTGTTTGTTTTATTAATATTAAGCTGCGTGAGCTGTTTATATATATTGGAGATTAAACCTTTGTCCATTGATTCATTTGCGAACGTTTTCGCCCATTCTGAGGGTTGCCTTTTTCCATTCCCGTTTTTTATTAACCAAAAAAGAAAGAAAGCAAAAGCAGCAGAACACTAATGTGCGTGAAATATGCCTGTTGAAACTGTCGTTTTGAAATATGGACGTCTTTTGAACTTTTTGGTCGATATATGACCCCAGGATTTGTTTTCAGTGCAGGTGTCATTTACAGGCCTGCAATGATTTGGACTATCCACTGACTATTAGCGCTGGGATTAAAGCTGCTGTTGTGTGAAACGGCCACAAGGTGGCAGCAGTTCTCCCTTAGCAAATCTGGTTACTAGGGCAACAGAGCCTCAATGGAAGCCGTGTTCTAGATTGGAATTTAGAATGGAATGTGCCAGGAGAAAGTCCCTCAAGTTTGTCTCACTACTTCTTGTTCGTGTTTTCAATTTAATTTTTAATTTTTTATTACAGCAAGTTTGATTACAACATTTGACTTGTTGTAGGTGTGCAAGATGTGGTTCTTTTAAACATATACATATGTCTGTTCTTCCTGGGACCCTTTTCCCATGTACGTTATGACAGAATGTTGAGTAGTCTTCTCTTGGCATTCCGTAGGTCTTTGGTGATTATATATTTCACCTGTGTTTGTATATGTCTCTTAACCCCAATATCATAATGATCCAATCCTCACACCTTTCCATTGGTGAACCATAAGTTTGTTTAATGAATCTGTGATTGCCCTTCTCCGTGGAAATATCTGCCCTTGTATCCGTTTTTAGGTAACACCTATAAGTGATATCCTACGATATGTGTCTTTCACTTTCTGACTTACTACAAGTCACGTGATTACCTGTAGACTCATCTACGGTGCTGCAAATGGCATTGTGTCCTTTTTTTCCTTGGCTAATATTCTGTCTTAGCGAGGTCCATTTTCTGCAATGTGATTCCCTGAGGGCTGAGGATTAGCTGACCTGGGCAGCCTGACCCTGCCGGCAAGCCCTCCCCAGGTGTGCCTGGCTTGAGGTCAATAGAAACAGCACTCCAGGCAGCAATAGCCCATGCAGCTGTGACTGACTCCATATTCTCTGCCCCGTCAGCAGTCTCGGGGCTGTGCTGGTGGGAGGGTGTGAGGGTCCACGGCTTTGTTGGTGGCCCGGTGTGAGTGGGGCTCTGCTGGACTTTCTGCAGGAGTTGCCAGGCTGCCACCTGTAAAGAAGAGGATGTGTCACCCATAACTTCCGCTGGAATTTCTCTCCGGTCTGAGGTGAGGAAGGAAAAAAAGGAGTGGGGGCCAGGACAGGAGGGGTATCTCAGCCATGGAAATGGAAACCTTCCAGAAGAGCTCCCGGGGCCAGGACCATCCTGGCTGGCCTGCAGGCACCAAGTTGGCCTGCGTGCTGTTGCTGGTGTGGCTCCACGGCCCTTCCTCTAGGCTTTCAAGACCTTGTACATATTCAGGTGTTTTACCTGGGAAGGGTGGGAACAGTTCAGCAGCAGCTGGCCTGGGGCTCAGCTCACGTTTACTCACAGAGGCCTCGGCACGGTCCCCCAGCTTTGCAATGTGGACGCTCCTTGTGTGGGGGGGCCGGGCTGCTGGCTGTATGGGAGATGATTCCCCACCTCTGACCAATTTCAGAATTGTTTACCGCTGGACCAAGTGCCCTGATAGGGTTTTCCTCTGTATAACTGCTGGGTTCAGGATTTTTTTTTCTTTTTTGGTTCAAGTTAGAATTTATTCATCTTTTATGTATTTATTGATATAAGCATGGAAATAATTCATTCATAGAAATACATCTGTGTGAAGGGAAGAACTTTTTTCTGTTTTATTTTAAATTTTACTTCTAAAAATTTTGAAGTTTAATTATATTTATTTTTCTATACAGCAGGTTATTATTAGTTATCTATTTTATTCATATACATAAATACAGGTCAATACCTATCTCCCAACTCATCTGACCACCAACACCCCATGGCTTCCCCCACTTGGTGTCCTTACGTTTGTTCTCTACCTCTGTTTCTCTATTTCTGCCCTGCAAACCTGTTCATCTGTACCATATATCTAGGTTCCACATACATGCATTAATACAGAATATTTGTTTTGCTCTTTCTGACTTACTTCATTCTGTATGACAGTCTCTAGATCCACCGACTTCTCTACAAATAACCCAGTTTCATTCCTTATCATGGCTGAGTCATATTCCATTTTATATATGTACCACATCTTTATCCATTCTTCTGCCTGTGGGCATTTAGGTTGCTTCCATTACCTGGCTATTGTAAATAGTGCTGCAATGAACATTGTGGTGAATGTGTGTTTTTGATTTATGGTTTTCTCTGGGTATATGCCCAGAAGTGGGATTGCTGGATCCTATGGTAATTCTATTTCTAGTTTCTTTAAGGAAACTCCATACTGTTCTCCATAGTGACTGTATCAATTTACCTTCCCACCAATAGTGGAAGAGGCTTCCTTTTGTCCACACCCTCCCCAGAATTTGTTGTTTGTAGATTTTCTGATGATGCCGATTCTAACAGGTGTGAGGTGATACCTCATTGTCATTGTGATTTGCATTTCTCTAATAATTAGTGGTGTTGAGCAGCTTTTCATGTGTGTCTTGGCCGTCTCTGTGACTTCTTTGAAGAAACGTCTATTTAGATCTTCTGCCCATTTTTGTATTGGGTTGTTTGTTTTATTAATATTAAGCTGCGTGAGCTGTTTATATATATTGGAGATTAAACCTTTGTCCATTGATTCATTTGCGAACGTTTTCGCCCATTCTGAGGGTTGCCTTTTTCCATTCCCGTTTTTTATTAACCAAAAAAGAAAGAAAGCAAAAGCAGCAGAACACTAATGTGCGTGAAATATGCCTCTTGAAACTGTCGTTTTGAAATATGGACGTCTTTTGAACTTTTTGGTCGATATATGACCCCAGGATTTGTTTTCAGTGCAGGTGTCATTTACAGGCCTGCAATGATTTGGAATATCCACTGACTATTAGCGCTGGGATTAAAGCTGCTGTTGTGTGAAACGGCCACAAGGTGGCAGCAGTTCTCCCTTAGCAAATCTGGTTACTAGGGCAACAGAGCCTCAATGGAAGCCGTGTTCTAGATTGGAATTTAGAATGGAATGTGCCAGGAGAAAGTCCCTCAAGTTTGTCTCACTACTTCTTGTTCGTGTTTTCAATTTAATTTTTAATTTTTTATTACAGCAAGTTTGATTACAACATTTGACTTGTTGTAGGTGTGCAAGATGTGGTTCTTTTAAACATATACATATGTCTGTTCTTCCTGGGACCCTTTTCCCATGTACGTTATGACAGAATGTTGAGTAGTCTTCTCTTGGCATTCCGTAGGTCTTTGGTGATTATATATTTCACCTGTGTTTGTATATGTCTCTTAACCCCAATATCATAATGATCCAATCCTCACACCTTTCCATTGGTGAACCATAAGTTTGTTTAATGAATCTGTGATTGCCCTTCTCCGTGGAAATATCTGCCCTTGTATCCGTTTTTAGGTAACACCTATAAGTGATATCCTACGATATGTGTCTTTCACTTTCTGACTTACTACAAGTCACGTGATTACCTGTAGACTCATCTACGGTGCTGCAAATGGCATTGTGTCCTTTTTTTCCTTGGCTAATATTCTGTCTTAGCGAGGTCCATTTTCTGCAATGTGATTCCCTGAGGGCTGAGGATTAGCTGACCTGGGCAGCCTGACCCTGCCGGCAAGCCCTCCCCAGGTGTGCCTGGCTTGAGGTCAATAGAAACAGCACTCCAGGCAGCAATAGCCCTTGCAGCTGTGCCTGACTCCATATTCTCTGCCCCGTCAGCAGTCTCGGGGCTGTGCTGGTGGGAGGGTGTGAGGGTCCACGGCTTTGTTGGTGGCCCGGTGTGAGTGGGGCTCTGCTGGACTTTCTGCAGGAGTTGCCAGGCTGCCACCTGTAAAGAAGAGGATGTGTCACCCATAACTTCCGCTGGAATTTCTCTCCGGTCTGAGGTGAGGAAGGAAAAAAAGGAGTGGGGGCCGGGACAGGAGGGGTATCTCAGCCATGGAAATGGAAACCTTCCAGAAGAGCTCCCGGGGCCAGGACCATCCTGGCTGGCCTGCAGGCACCAAGTTGGCCTGCGTGCTGTCACTGGTGTGGCTCCACGGCCCTTCCTCTAGGCTTTCAAGCCCTTGTACATATTCAGGTGTTTTACCTGGGAAGGGTGGGAACAGTTCAGCAGCAGCTTGCCTGGGGCTCAGCTCACGTTTACTCACAGAGGCCTCGGCACGGTCCCCCAGCTTTGCAATGTGGACGCTCCTTGCGTGGGGGGGCCGGGCTGCTGGCTGTATGGGAGATGATTCCCCACCTCTGACCAATTTCAGAATTGTTTACCGCTGGAGCAAGTGCCCTGATAGGGTTTTCCTCTGTATAACTGCTGGGTTCAGGATTTTTTTTTCTTTTTTGGTTCAAGTTAGAATTTATTCATCTTTTATGTATTTATTGATATAAGCATGGAAATAATTCATTCATAGAAATACATCTGTGTGAAGGGAAGAACTTTTTTCTGTTTTATTTTAAATTTTACTTCTAAAAATTTTGAAGTTTAATTATATTTATTTTTCTATACAGCAGGTTATTATTAGTTATCTATTTTATTCATATACATAAATACAGGTCAATACCTATCTCCCAACTCATCTGACCACCAACACCCCATGGCTTCCCCCACTTGGTGTCCTTACGTTTGTTCTCTACCTCTGTTTCTCTATTTCTGCCCTGCAAACCTGTTCATCTGTACCATATATCTAGGTTCCACATACATGCATTAATACAGAATATTTGTTTTGCTCTTTCTGACTTACTTCATTCTGTATGACAGTCTCTAGATCCACCGACTTCTCTACAAATAACCCAGTTTCATTCCTTATCATGGCTGAGTCATATTCCATTTTATATATGTACCACATCTTTATCCATTCTTCTGCCTGTGGGCATTTAGGTTGCTTCCATTACCTGGCTATTGTAAATAGTGCTGCAATGAACATTGTGGTGAATGTGTGTTTTTGATTTATGGTTTTCTCTGGGTATATGCCCAGAAGTGGGATTGCTGGATCCTATGGTAATTCTATTTCTAGTTTCTTTAAGGAAACTCCATACTGTTCTCCATAGTGACTGTATCAATTTACCTTCCCACCAATAGTGGAAGAGGCTTCCTTTTGTCCACACCCTCCCCAGAATTTGTTGTTTGTAGATTTTCTGATGATGCCGATTCTAACAGGTGTGAGGTGATACCTCATTGTCATTGTGATTTGCATTTCTCTAATAATTAGTGGTGTTGAGCAGCTTTTCATGTGTGTCTTGGCCGTCTCTGTGACTTCTTTGAAGAAACGTCTATTTAGATCTTCTGCCCATTTTTGTATTGGGTTGTTTGTTTTATTAATATTAAGCTGCGTGAGCTGTTTATATATATTGGAGATTAAACCTTTGTCCATTGATTCATTTGCGAACGTTTTCGCCCATTCTGAGGGTTGCCTTTTTCCATTCCCGTTTTTTATTAACCAAAAAAGAAAGAAAGCAAAAGCAGCAGAACACTAATGTGCGTGAAATATGCCTCTTGAAACTGTCGTTTTGAAATATGGACGTCTTTTGAACTTTTTGGTCGATATATGACCCCAGGATTTGTTTTCAGTGCAGGTGTCATTTACAGGCCTGCAATGATTTGGACTATCCACTGACTATTAGCGCTGGGATTAAAGCTGCTGTTGTGTGAAACGGCCACAAGGTGGCAGCAGTTCTCCCTTAGCAAATCTGGTTACTAGGGCAACAGAGCCTCAATGGAAGCCGTGTTCTAGATTGGAATTTAGAATGGAATGTGCCAGGAGAAAGTCCCTCAAGTTTGTCTCACTACTTCTTGTTCGTGTTTTCAATTTAATTTTTAATTTTTTATTACAGCAAGTTTGATTACAACATTTGACTTGTTGTAGGTGTGCAAGATGTGGTTCTTTTAAACATATACATATGTCTGTTCTTCCTGGGACCCTTTTCCCATGTACGTTATGACAGAATGTTGAGTAGTCTTCTCTTGGCATTCCGTAGGTCTTTGGTGATTATATATTTCACCTGTGTTTGTATATGTCTCTTAACCCCAATATCATAATGATCCAATCCTCACACCTTTCCATTGGTGAACCATAAGTTTGTTTAATGAATCTGTGATTGCCCTTCTCCGTGGAAATATCTGCCCTGGTATCCGTTTTTAGGTAACACCTATAAGTGATATCCTACGATATGTGTCTTTCACTTTCTGACTTACTACAAGTCACGTGATTACCTGTAGACTCATCTACGGTGCTGCAAATGGCATTGTGTCCTTTTTTTCCTTGGCTAATATTCTGTCTTAGCGAGGTCCATTTTCTGCAATGTGATTCCCTGAGGGCTGAGGATTAGCTGACCTGGGCAGCCTGACCCTGCCGGCAAGCCCTCCCCAGGTGTGCCTGGCTTGAGGTCAATAGAAACAGCACTCCAGGCAGCAATAGCCCTTGCAGCTGTGCCTGACTCCATATTCTCTGCCCCGTCAGCAGTCTCGGGGCTGTGCTGGTGGGAGGGTGTGAGGGTCCACGGCTTTGTTGGTGGCCCGGTGTGAGTGGGGCTCTGCTGGACTTTCTGCAGGAGTTGCCAGGCTGCCACCTGTAAAGAAGAGGATGTGTCACCCATAACTTCCGCTGGAATTTCTCTCCGGTCTGAGGTGAGGAAGGAAAAAAAGGAGTGGGGGCCGGGACAGGAGGGGTATCTCAGCCAGGGAAATGGAAACCTTCCAGAAGAGCTCCCGGGGCCAGGACCATCCTGGCTGGCCTGCAGGCACCAAGTTGGCCTGCGTGCTGTTGCTGGTGTGGCTCCACGGCCCTTCCTCTAGGCTTTCAAGCCCTTGTACATATTCAGGTGTTTTACCTGGGAAGGGTGGGAACAGTTCAGCAGCAGCTGGCCTGGGGCTCACCTCACGTTTACTCACAGAGGCCTCGGCACGGTCCCCCAGCTTTGCAATGTGGACGCTCCTTGCGTGGGGGGGCCGGGCTGCTGGCTGTATGGGAGATGATTCCCCACCTCTGACCAATTTCAGAATTGTTTACCGCTGGAGCAAGTGCCCTGATAGGGTTTTCCTCTGTATAACTGCTGGGTTCAGGATTTTTTTTTCTTTTTTGGTTCAAGTTAGAATTTATTCATCTTTTATGTATTTATTGATATAAGCATGGAAATAATTCATTCATAGAAATACATCTGTGTGAAGGGAAGAACTTTTTTCTGTTTTATTTTAAATTTTACTTCTAAAAATTTTGAAGTTTAATTATATTTATTTTTCTATACAGCAGGTTATTATTAGTTATCTATTTTATTCATATACATATATACAGGTCAATACCTATCTCCCAACTCATCTGACCACCAACACCCCATGGCTTTCCCGACTTGGTGTCCATACGTTTGTTCTCTACCTCTGTTTCTCTATTTCTGCCCTGCAAACCTGTTCATCTGTACCATATATCTAGGTTCCACATACATGCATTAAGACAGAATATTTGTTTTGCTCATTCTGACTTACTTCATTCTGTATGACAGTCTCTAGATCCACCGACTTCTCTACAAATAACATAGTTTCCTTCCTTTTCATGGCTGAGTCATATCCCATTTTATATATGTACCACATCTTTATCCATTCTTCTGCCTGTGGGCATTTAGGTTGCTTCCATTACCTGGCTATTGTAAATAGTGCTGCAATGAACATTGTGGTGAATGTGTGTTTTTGATTTATGGTTTTCTCTGGGTATATGCCCAGAAGTGGGATTGCTGGATCCTATGGTAATTCTATTTCTAGTTTCTTTAAGGAAACTCCATACTGTTCTCCATAGTGACTGTATCAATTTACCTTCCCACCAATAGTGGAAGAGGCTTCCTTTTGTCCACACCCTCCCCAGAATTTGTTGTTTGTAGATTTTCTGATGATGCCGATTCTAACAGGTGTGAGGTGATACCTCATTGTCATTGTGATTTGCATTTCTCTAATAATTAGTGGTGTTGAGCAGCTTTTCATGTGTGTCTTGGCCGTCTCTGTGACTTCTTTGAAGAAACGTCTATTTAGATCTTCTGCCCATTTTTGTATTGGGTTGTTTGTTTTATTAATATTAAGCTGCGTGAGCTGTTTATATATATTGGAGATTAAACCTTTGTCCATTGATTCATTTGCGAACGTTTTCGCCCATTCTGAGGGTTGCCTTTTTCCATTCCCGTTTTTTATTAACCAAAAAAGAAAGAAAGCAAAAGCAGCAGAACACTAATGTGCGTGAAATATGCCTCTTGAAACTGTCGTTTTGAAATATGGACGTCTTTTGAACTTTTTGGTCGATATATGACCCCAGGATTTGTTTTCAGGGCAGGTGTCATTTACAGGCCTGCAATGATTTGGAATATCCACTGACTATTAGCGCTGGGATTAAAGCTGCTGTTGTGTGAAACGGCCACAAGGTGGCAGCAGTTCTCCCTTAGCAAATCTGCTTACTAGGGCAACAGAGCCTCAATAGAAGTCTTGTTCTAGATTGGAATTTAGAATGGAATGTGCCAGGAGAAAGTCCCTCAAGTTTGTCTCACTACTTCTTGTTCGTGTTTTCAATTTAATTTTTAATTTTTTATTACAGCAAGTTTGATTACAACATTTGACTTGTTGTAGGTGTGCAAGATGTGGTTCTTTTAAACATATACATATGTCTGTTCTTCCTGGGACCCTTTTCCCATGTACGTTATGACAGAATGTTGAGTAGTCTTCTCTTGGCATTCCGTAGGTCTTTGGTGATTATATATTTCACCTGTGTTTGTATATGTCTCTTAACCCCAATATCATAATGATCCAATCCTCACAACTTTCCATTGGTGAACCATAAGTTTGTTTAATGAATCTGTGATTGCCCTTCTCCGTGGAAATATCTGCCCTTGTATCCGTTTTTAGGTAACACCTATAAGTGATATCCTACGATATGTGGCTTTCACTTTCTGACTTACTACAAGTCACGTGATTACCTGTAGACTCATCTACGGTGCTGCAAATGGCATTGTGTCCTTTTTTTCCTTGGCTAATATTCTGTCTTAGCGAGGTCCATTTTCTGCAATGTGATTCCCTGAGGGCTGAGGATTAGCTGACCTGGGCAGCCTGACCCTGCCGGCAAGCCCTCCCCAGGTGTGCCTGGCTTGAGGTCAATAGAAACAGCACTCCAGGCAGCAATAGCCCTTGCAGCTGTGCCTGACTCCATATTCTCTGCCCCTTCAGCAGTCTCGGGGCTGTGCTGGTGGGAGGGTGTGAGGGTCCATGGCTTTGTTGGTGGCCCGGTGTGAGTGGGGCTCTGCTGGACTTTCTGCAGGAGTTGCCAGGCTGCCACCTGTAAAGAAGAGGATGTGTCACCCATAACTTCCGCTGGAATTTCTCTCTGGTCTGAGGTGAGGAAGGAAAAAAAGGAGTGGGGGCCAGGACAGGAGGGGTATCTCAGCCAGGGAAATGGAAACCTTCCAGAAGAGCTCCCGGGGCCAGGACCATCCTGGCTGGCCTGCAGGCACCAAGTTGGCCTGCGTGCTGTTGCTGGTGTGGCTCCACGGCCCTTCCTCTAGGCTTTCAAGCCCTTGTACATATTCAGGTGTTTTACCTGGGAAGGGTGGGAACAGTTCAGCAGCAGCTGGCCTGGGGCTCAGCTCACGTTTACTCACAGAGGCCTCGGCACTGTCCCCCAGCTTTGCAATGTGGACGCTCCTTGCGTGGGGGGGCCGGGCTGCTGGCTGTATGGGAGATGATTCCCCACCTCTGACCAATTTCAGAATTGTTTACCGCTGGAGCAAGTGCCCTGATAGGGTTTTCCTCTGTATAACTGCTGGGTTCAGGATTTTTTTTTTCTTTTTTGGTTCAAGTTAGAATTTATTCATCTTTTATGTATTTATTGATATAAGCATGGAAATAATTCATTCATAGAAATACATCTGTGTGAAGGGAAGAACTTTTTTCTGTTTTATTTTAAATTTTACTTCTAAAAATTTTGAAGTTTAATTATATTTATTTTTCTATACAGCAGGTTATTATTAGTTATCTATTTTATTCATATACATATATACAGGTCAATACCTATCTCCCAACTCATCTGACCACCAACACCCCATGGCTTTCCGACTTGGTGTCCATACGTTTGTTCTCTACCTCTGTTTCTCTATTTCTGCCCTGCAAACCTGTTCATCTGTACCATATATCTAGGTTCCACATACATGCATTAAGACAGAATATTTGTTTTGCTCATTCTGACTTACTTCATTCTGTATGACAGTCTCTAGATCCACCGACTTCTCTACAAATAACATAGTTTCCTTCCTTTTCATGGCTGAGTCATATCCCATTTTATATATGTACCACATCTTTTTCCATTCTTCTGCCTGTGGGCATTTAGGTTGCTTCCATTACCTGGCTATTGTAAATAGTGCTGCAATGAACATTGTGGTGAATGTGTGTTTTTGATTTATGGTTTTCTCTGGGTATATGCCCAGAAGTGGGATTGCTGGATCCTATGGTAATTCTATTTCTAGTTTCTTTAAGGAAACTCCATACTGTTCTCCATAGTGACTGTATCAATTTACCTTCCCACCAATAGTGGAAGAGGCTTCCTTTTGTCCACACCCTCCCCAGAATTTGTTGTTTGTAGATTTTCTGATGACGCCGATTCTAACAGGTGTGAGGTGATACCTCATTGTCGTTTTGATTTGCATTTCTCTAATAATTAGTGGTGTTGAGCAGCTTTTCATGTGCGTCTTGGCCGTCTCTGTGACTTCTTTGAAGAAACGTCTATTTAGATCTTCTGCCCATTTTTGTATTCGGTTGTTTGTTTTATTAATATTAAGCTGCGTGAGCTGTTTATATATATTGGAGATTAAACCTTTGTCCATTGATTCGTTTGCGAACGTTTTCGCCCATTCTGAGGGTTGCCTTTTTCCATTCCCGTTTTTTTTAACGAAAAAAGAAAGAAAGCAAAAGAAGCAGAACACTAATGTGCGTGAAATATGCCTCTTGAAACTGTCGTTTTGAAATAAGGACGTCTTTTGAACTTTTTGGTCGATATATGACCCAAGGATTTGTTTTCAGTGCAGGTGTCATTTACAGGCCTGCAATGATTTGGAATATCCACTGACTATTAGCGCTGGGATTAAAGCTGCTGTTGTGTGAAACGGCCACAAGGTGGCAGCAGTTCTCCCTTAGCAAATCTGGTTACTAGGGCAACAGAGCCTCAATGGAAGCCATGTTCTAGATTGGAATTTAGAATGGAATGTGCCAGGAGAAAGTCCCTCAAGTTTGTCTCACTACTTCTTGTTCGTGTTTTCAATTTAATTTTTAATTTTTTATTACAGCAAGTTTGATTACAACATTTGACTTGTTGTAGGTGTGCAAGATGTGGTTCTTTTAAACATATACATATGTCTGTTCTTCCTGGGACCCTTTTCCCATGTACGTTATGACAGAATGTTGAGTAGTCTTCTCTTGGCATTCCGTAGGTCTTTGGTGATTATATATTTCACCTGTGTTTGTATATGTCTCTTAACCCCAATATCATAATGATCCAATCCTCACACCTTTCCATTGGTGAACCATAAGTTTGTTTAATGAATCTGTGATTGCCCTTCTCCGTGGAAATATCTGCCCTGGTATCCGTTTTTAGGTAACACCTATAAGTGATATCCTACGATATGTGTCTTTCACTTTCTGACTTACTACAAGTCACGTGATTACCTGTAGACTCATCTATGGTGCTGCAAATGGCATTGTGTCCTTTTTTTCCTTGGCTAATATTCTGTCTTAGCGAGGTCCATTTTCTGCAATGTGATTCCCTGAGGGCTGAGGATTAGCTGACCTGGGCAGCCTGACCCTGCCGGCAAGCCCTCCCCAGGTGTGCCTGGCTTGAGGTCAATAGAAACAGCACTCCAGGCAGCAATAGCCCTTGCAGCTGTGCCTGACTCCATATTCTCTGCCCCGTCAGCAGTCTCGGGGCTGTGCTGGTGGGAGGGTGTGAGGGTCCACGGCTTTGTTGGTGGCCCGGTGTGAGTGGGGCTCTGCTGGACTTTCTGCAGGAGTTGCCAGGCTGCCACCTGTAAAGAAGAGGATGTGTCACCCATAACTTCCGCTGGAATTTCTCTCCGGTCTGAGGTGAGGAAGGAAAAAAAGGAGTGGGGGCCGGGACAGGAGGGGTATCTCAGCCAGGGAAATGGAAACCTTCCAGAAGAGCTCCCGGGGCCAGGACCATCCTGGCTGGCCTGCAGGCACCAAGTTGGCCTGCGTGCTGTTGCTGGTGTGGCTCCACGGCCCTTCCTCTAGGCTTTCAAGCCCTTGTACATATTCAGGTGTTTTACCTGGGAAGGGTGGGAACAGTTCAGCAGCAGCTGGCCTGGGGCTCAGCTCACGTTTACTCACAGAGGCCTCGGCACGGTCCCCCAGCTTTGCAATGTGGACGCTCCTTGCGTGGGGGGGCCGGGCTGCTGGCTGTATGGGAGATGATTCCCCACCTCTGACCAATTTCAGAATTGTTTACCGCTGGAGCAAGTGCCCTGATAGGGTTTTCCTCTGTATAACTGCTGGGTTCAGGATTTTTTTTTCTTTTTTGGTTCAAGTTAGAATTTATTCATCTTTTATGTATTTATTGATATAAGCATGGAAATAATTCATTCATAGAAATACATCTGTGTGAAGGGAAGAACTTTTTTCTGTTTTATTTTAAATTTTACTTCTAAAAATTTTGAAGTTTAATTATATTTATTTTTCTATACAGCAGGTTATTATTAGTTATCTATTTTATTCATATACATATATACAGGTCAATACCTATCTCCCAACTCATCTGACCACCAACACCCCATGGCTTTCCCGACTTGGTGTCCATACGTTTGTTCTCTACCTCTGTTTCTCTATTTCTGCCCTGCAAACCTGTTCATCTGTACCATATATCTAGGTTCCACATACATGCATTAAGACAGAATATTTGTTTTGCTCATTCTGACTTACTTCATTCTGTATGACAGTCTCTAGATCCACCGACTTCTCTACAAATAACATAGTTTCCTTCCTTTTCATGGCTGAGTCATATCCCATTTTATATATGTACCACATCTTTATCCATTCTTCTGCCTGTGGGCATTTAGGTTGCTTCCATTACCTGGCTATTGTAAATAGTGCTGCAATGAACATTGTGGTGAATGTGTGTTTTTGATTTATGGTTTTCTCTGGGTATATGCCCAGAAGTGGGATTGCTGGATCCTATGGTAATTCTATTTCTAGTTTCTTTAAGGAAACTCCATACTGTTCTCCATAGTGACTGTATCAATTTACCTTCCCACCAATAGTGGAAGAGGCTTCCTTTTGTCCACACCCTCCCCAGAATTTGTTGTTTGTAGATTTTCTGATGATGCCGATTCTAACAGGTGTGAGGTGATACCTCATTGTCATTGTGATTTGCATTTCTCTAATAATTAGTGGTGTTGAGCAGCTTTTCATGTGTGTCTTGGCCGTCTCTGTGACTTCTTTGAAGAAACGTCTATTTAGATCTTCTGCCCATTTTTGTATTGGGTTGTTTGTTTTATTAATATTAAGCTGCGTGAGCTGTTTATATATATTGGAGATTAAACCTTTGTCCATTGATTCATTTGCGAACGTTTTCGCCCATTCTGAGGGTTGCCTTTTTCCATTCCCGTTTTTTATTAACCAAAAAAGAAAGAAAGCAAAAGCAGCAGAACACTAATGTGCGTGAAATATGCCTCTTGAAACTGTCGTTTTGAAATATGGACGTCTTTTGAACTTTTTGGTCGATATATGACCCCAGGATTTGTTTTCAGGGCAGGTGTCATTTACAGGCCTGCAATGATTTGGAATATCCACTGACTATTAGCGCTGGGATTAAAGCTGCTGTTGTGTGAAACGGCCACAAGGTGGCAGCAGTTCTCCCTTAGCAAATCTGCTTACTAGGGCAACAGAGCCTCAATAGAAGTCTTGTTCTAGATTGGAATTTAGAATGGAATGTGCCAGGAGAAAGTCCCTCAAGTTTGTCTCACTACTTCTTGTTCGTGTTTTCAATTTAATTTTTAATTTTTTATTACAGCAAGTTTGATTACAACATTTGACTTGTTGTAGGTGTGCAAGATGTGGTTCTTTTAAACATATACATATGTCTGTTCTTCCTGGGACCCTTTTCCCATGTACGTTATGACAGAATGTTGAGTAGTCTTCTCTTGGCATTCCGTAGGTCTTTGGTGATTATATATTTCACCTGTGTTTGTATATGTCTCTTAACCCCAATATCATAATGATCCAATCCTCACAACTTTCCATTGGTGAACCATAAGTTTGTTTAATGAATCTGTGATTGCCCTTCTCCGTGGAAATATCTGCCCTTGTATCCGTTTTTAGGTAACACCTATAAGTGATATCCTACGATATGTGGCTTTCACTTTCTGACTTACTACAAGTCACGTGATTACCTGTAGACTCATCTACGGTGCTGCAAATGGCATTGTGTCCTTTTTTTCCTTGGCTAATATTCTGTCTTAGCGAGGTCCATTTTCTGCAATGTGATTCCCTGAGGGCTGAGGATTAGCTGACCTGGGCAGCCTGACCCTGCCGGCAAGCCCTCCCCAGGTGTGCCTGGCTTGAGGTCAATAGAAACAGCACTCCAGGCAGCAATAGCCCTTGCAGCTGTGCCTGACTCCATATTCTCTGCCCCTTCAGCAGTCTCGGGGCTGTGCTGGTGGGAGGGTGTGAGGGTCCATGGCTTTGTTGGTGGCCCGGTGTGAGTGGGGCTCTGCTGGACTTTCTGCAGGAGTTGCCAGGCTGCCACCTGTAAAGAAGAGGATGTGTCACCCATAACTTCCGCTGGAATTTCTCTCTGGTCTGAGGTGAGGAAGGAAAAAAAGGAGTGGGGGCCAGGACAGGAGGGGTATCTCAGCCAGGGAAATGGAAACCTTCCAGAAGAGCTCCCGGGGCCAGGACCATCCTGGCTGGCCTGCAGGCACCAAGTTGGCCTGCGTGCTGTTGCTGGTGTGGCTCCACGGCCCTTCCTCTAGGCTTTCAAGCCCTTGTACATATTCAGGTGTTTTACCTGGGAAGGGTGGGAACAGTTCAGCAGCAGCTGGCCTGGGGCTCAGCTCACGTTTACTCACAGAGGCCTCGGCACTGTCCCCCAGCTTTGCAATGTGGACGCTCCTTGCGTGGGGGGGCCGGGCTGCTGGCTGTATGGGAGATGATTCCCCACCTCTGACCAATTTCAGAATTGTTTACCGCTGGAGCAAGTGCCCTGATAGGGTTTTCCTCTGTATAACTGCTGGGTTCAGGATTTTTTTTTCTTTTTTGGTTCAAGTTAGAATTTATTCATCTTTTATGTATTTATTGATATAAGCATGGAAATAATTCATTCATAGAAATACATCTGTGTGAAGGGAAGAACTTTTTTCTGTTTTATTTTAAATTTTACTTCTAAAAATTTTGAAGTTTAATTATATTTATTTTTCTATACAGCAGGTTATTATTAGTTATCTATTTTATTCATATACATATATACAGGTCAATACCTATCTCCCAACTCATCTGACCACCAACACCCCATGGCTTTCCGACTTGGTGTCCATACGTTTGTTCTCTACCTCTGTTTCTCTATTTCTGCCCTGCAAACCTGTTCATCTGTACCATATATCTAGGTTCCACATACATGCATTAAGACAGAATATTTGTTTTGCTCATTCTGACTTACTTCATTCTGTATGACAGTCTCTAGATCCACCGACTTCTCTACAAATAACATAGTTTCCTTCCTTTTCATGGCTGAGTCATATCCCATTTTATATATGTACCACATCTTTTTCCATTCTTCTGCCTGTGGGCATTTAGGTTGCTTCCATTACCTGGCTATTGTAAATAGTGCTGCAATGAACATTGTGGTGAATGTGTGTTTTTGATTTATGGTTTTCTCTGGGTATATGCCCAGAAGTGGGATTGCTGGATCCTATGGTAATTCTATTTCTAGTTTCTTTAAGGAAACTCCATACTGTTCTCCATAGTGACTGTATCAATTTACCTTCCCACCAATAGTGGAAGAGGCTTCCTTTTGTCCACACCCTCCCCAGAATTTGTTGTTTGTAGATTTTCTGATGACGCCGATTCTAACAGGTGTGAGGTGATACCTCATTGTCGTTTTGATTTGCATTTCTCTAATAATTAGTGGTGTTGAGCAGCTTTTCATGTGCGTCTTGGCCGTCTCTGTGACTTCTTTGAAGAAACGTCTATTTAGATCTTCTGCCCATTTTTGTATTCGGTTGTTTGTTTTATTAATATTAAGCTGCGTGAGCTGTTTATATATATTGGAGATTAAACCTTTGTCCATTGATTCGTTTGCGAACGTTTTCGCCCATTCTGAGGGTTGCCTTTTTCCATTCCCGTTTTTTTTAACGAAAAAAGAAAGAAAGCAAAAGAAGCAGAACACTAATGTGCGTGAAATATGCCTCTTGAAACTGTCGTTTTGAAATAAGGACGTCTTTTGAACTTTTTGGTCGATATATGACCCAAGGATTTGTTTTCAGTGCAGGTGTCATTTACAGGCCTGCAATGATTTGGAATATCCACTGACTATTAGCGCTGGGATTAAAGCTGCTGTTGTGTGAAACGGCCACAAGGTGGCAGCAGTTCTCCCTTAGCAAATCTGGTTACTAGGGCAACAGAGCCTCAATGGAAGCCATGTTCTAGATTGGAATTTAGAATGGAATGTGCCAGGAGAAAGTCCCTCAAGTTTGTCTCACTACTTCTTGTTCGTGTTTTCAATTTAATTTTTAATTTTTTATTACAGCAAGTTTGATTACAACATTTGACTTGTTGTAGCTGTGCAAGATGTGGTTCTTTTAAACATATACATATGTCTGTACTTCCTGGGACCCTTTTCCCATGTACGTTATGACAGAATGTTGAGTAGTCTTCTCTTGGCATTCCGTAGGTCTTTGGTGATTATATATTTCACCTGTGTTTGTATATGTCTCTTAACCCCAATATCATAATGATCCAATCCTCACACCTTTCCATTGGTGAACCATAAGTTTGTTTAATGAATCTGTGATTGCCCTTCTCCGTGGAAATATCTGCCCTTGTATCCGTTTTTAGGTAACACCTATAAGTGATATCCTACGATATGTGTCTTTCACTTTCTGACTTACTACAAGTCACGTGATTACCTGTAGACTCATCTACGGTGCTGCAAATGGCATTGTGTCCTTTTTTTCCTTGGCTAATATTCTGTCTTAACGAGGTCCATTTTCTGCAATGTGATTCCCTGAGGGCTGAGGATTAGCTGACCTGGGCAGCCTGACCCTGCCGGCAAGCCCTCCCCAGGTGTGCCTGGCTTGAGGTCAATAGAAACAGCACTCCAGGCAGCAATAGCCCTTGCAGCTGTGCCTGACTCCATATTCTCTGCCCCGTCAGCAGTCTCGGGGCTGTGCTGGTGGGAGGGTGTGAGGGTCCACGGCTTTGTTGGTGGCCCGGTGTGAGTGGGGCTCTGCTGGACTTTCTGTAGGAGTTGCCAGGCTGCCACCTGTAAAGAAGAGGATGTGTCACCCATAACTTCCGCTGGAATTTCTCTCCGGTCTGAGGTGAGGAAGGAAAAAAAGGAGTGGGGGCCAGGACAGGAGGGGTATCTCAGCCAGGGAAATGGAAACCTTCCAGAAGAGCTCCCGGGGCCAGGACCATCCTGGCTGGCCTGCAGGTACCAAGTTGGCCTGCGTGCTGTTGCTGGTGTGGCTCCACGGCCCTTCCTCTAGGCTTTCAAGCCCTTGTACATATTCAGGTGTTTTACCTGGGAAGGGTGGGAACAGTTCAGCAGCAGCTGGCCTGGGGCTCAGCTCACGTTTACTCACAGAGGCCTCGGCACGGTCCCCCAGCTTTGCAATGTGGACGCTCCTTGCGTGGGGGGGCCGGGCTGCTGGCTGTATGGGAGATGATTCCCCACCTCTGACCAATTTCAGAATTGTTTACCGCTGGAGCAAGTGCCCTGATAGGGTTTTCCTCTGTATAACTGCTGGGTTCAGGATTTTTTTTTCTTTTTTGGTTTAAGTTAGAATTTATTCATCTTTTATGTATTTATTGATATAAGCATGGAAATAATTCATTCATAGAAATACATCTGTGTGAAGGGAAGAACTTTTTTCTGTTTTATTTTAAATTTTACTTCTAAAAATTTTGAAGTTTAATTATATTTATTTTTCTATACAGCAGGTTATTATTAGTTATCTATTTTATTCATATACATATATACAGGTCAATACCTATCTCCCAACTCATCTGACCACCAACACCCCATGGCTTCCCCCACTTGGTGTCCTTACGTTTGTTCTCTACCTCTGTTTCTCTATTTCTGCCCTGCAAACCTGTTCATCTGTACCATATATCTAGGTTCCACATACATGCATTAATACAGAATATTTGTTTTGCTCTTTCTGACTTACTTCATTCTGTATGACAGTCTCTAGATCCACCGACTTCTCTACAAATAACCCAGTTTCATTCCTTATCATGGCTGAGTCATATTCCATTTTATATATGTACCACATCTTTATCCATTCTTCTGCCTGTGGGCATTTAGGTTGCTTCCATTACCTGGCTATTGTAAATAGTGCTGCAATGAACATTGTGGTGAATGTGTGTTTTTGATTTATGGTTTTCTCTGGGTATATGCCCAGAAGTGGGATTGCTGGATCCTATGGTAATTCTATTTCTAGTTTCTTTAAGGAAACTCCATACTGTTCTCCATAGTGACTGTATCAATTTACCTTCCCACCAATAGTGGAAGAGGCTTCCTTTTGTCCACACCCTCCCCAGAATTTGTTGTTTGTAGATTTTCTGATGACGCCGATTCTAACAGGTGTGAGGTGATACCTCATTGTCATTGTGATTTGCATTTCTCTAATAATTAGTGGTGTTGAGCAGCTTTTCATGTGTGTCTTGGCCGTCTGTGTGACTTCTTTGAAGAAACGTCTATTTAGATCTTCTGCCCATTTTTGTATTGGGTTGTTTGTTTTATTAATATTAAGCTGCGTGAGCTGTTTATATATATTGGAGATTAAACCTTTGTCCATTGATTCGTTTGCGAACATTTTCGCCCATTCTGAGGGTTGCCTTTTTCCATTCCCGTTTTTTATTAACCTAAAAGAAAGAAAGCAAAAGCAGCAGAACACTAATGTGCGTGAAATATGCCTCTTGAAACTGTCGTTTTGAAATATGGACGTCTTTTGAACTTTTTGGTCGATATATGACCCCAGGATTTGTTTTCAGGGCAGGTGTCATTTACAGGCCTGCAATGATTTGGAATATCCACTGACCATTAGCGCTGGGATTAAAGCTGCTGTTGTGTGAAACGGCCACAAGGTGGCAGCAGTTCTCCCTTCGAAAATCTAGTTACTAAGGCAACAGAGCCTCAATAGAAGTCGTGTTCTAGATTGGAATTTAGAATGGAATGTGCCAGGAGAAAGTCCCTCAAGTTTGTCTCACTACTTCTTGTTCGTGTTTTCAATTTAATTTTTAATTTTTTATTACAGCAAGTTTGATTACAACGTTTGGCTTGTTGTAGGTGTGCAAGATGTGGTTCTTTTAAACATATACATATGTCTGTTCTTCCTGGGACCCTTTTCCCATGTACGTTATGACAGAATGTTGAGTAGTCTTCTCTTGGCATTCCGTAGGTCTTTGGTGATTATATATTTCACCTGTGTTTGTATATGTCTCTTAACCCCAATGTCATAATGATCCAATCCTCACACCTTTCCATTGGTGAACCATAAGTTTGTTTAATGAATCTGTGATTGCCCTTCTCCGTGGAAATATCTGCCCTTGTATCCGTTTTTAGGTAACACCTATAAGTGATATCCTACGATATGTGTCTTTCACTTTCTGACTTACTACAAGTCACGTGATTACCTGTAGACTCATCTATGGTGCTGCAAATGGCATTGTGTCCTTTTTTTCCTTGGCTAATATTCTGTCTTAGCGAGGTCCATTTTCTGCAATGTGATTCCCTGAGGGCTGAGGATTAGCTGACCTGGGCAGCCTGACCCTGCCGGCAAGACCTCCCCAGGTGTGCCTGGCTTGAGGTCAATAGAAACAGCACTCCAGGCAGCAATAGCCCCTGCAGCTGTGCCTGACTCCATATTCTCTGCCCCGTCAGCAGTCTCGGGGCTGTGCTGGTGGGAGGGTGTGAGGGTCCACGGCTTTGTTGGTGGCCCGGTGTGAGTGGGGCTCTGCTGGACTTTCTGCAGGAGTTGTCAGGCTGCCACCTGTAAAGAAGAGGATGTGTCACCCATAACCTCCGCTGGAATTTCTCTCCGGGCTGAGGTGAGGAAGGAAAAAAAGGAGTGGGGGTCGGGACAGGAGGGGTATATCAGGCAGGGAAATGGAAAGCTTCCAGAAGAGCGCCCGGGGCCAGGACCATCCTGGCTGGCCTGCAGGCACCAAGTTGGCCTGCGTGCTGTTACTGGTGTGGCTCCACGGCCTTTCCTCTAGGCTTTCAACCCTTGTACATATTCAGGTGTTTTACCTGGGAAGGGTGGGAACAGTTCAGCAGCAGCTGGCCTGGGGCTCAGCTCACGTTTACTCACAGAGGCCTCGGCACGGTCCCCCAGCTTTGCAATGAGGACACTCCTTGCGTGGGGGTGCCGGGCTACTGGCTGTATGGGAGATGATTCCCCACCTCTGACCAATTTCAGAATTGTTTACCACTGGAGCAAGTGCCCTGATAGGGTTTTCCTCTGTATAACTGCTGGGTTCAATTTTTTTTTTCTTGTTTGGTTCAAGTTCGAATTTATTCATCTTTTATGTATTTATTGATATAAGCATGGAAATAATTCATTCATAGAAATACATCTGTGTGAAGGGAAGAACTTTTTTCTGTTGTATTTTTAAATTTTATTTCTAAAATTTTGAAGTTTAATTATATTTATTTTTCTATACAGCAGGTTATTATTAGTTATCTATTTTATTCATATACATATATACAGGTCAATACCTATCTCCCAACTCATCTGACCACCAACACCCCATGGCTTCCCCGACTTGGTGTCCATACGTTTGTTCTCTACCTCTGTTTCTCTATTTCTGCCCTGCAAACCTGTTCATCTGTACCATATATCTAGGTTCCACATACATGCATTAAGACAGAATATTTGTTTTGCTCATTCTGACTTACTTCATTCTGTATGACAGTCTCTAGATCCACCGACTTCTCTACAAATAACATAGTTTCCTTCCTTTTCATGGCTGAGTCATATCCCATTTTATATATGTACCACATCTTTATCCATTCTTCTGTCTGTGGGCATTTAGGTTGCTTCCATTACCTGGCTATTGTAAATAGTGCTGCAATGAACATTGTGGTGAATGTGTGTTTTTGATTTATGGTTTTCTCTGGGTATATGCCCAGAAGTGGGATTGCTGGATCCTATGGTAATTCTATTTCTAGTTTCTTTAAGGAAACTCCATACTGTTCTCCATAGTGACTGTATCAATTTACCTTCCCACCAATAGTGGAAGAGGCTTCCTTTTGTCCACACCCTCCCCAGAATTTGTTGTTTATAGATTTTCTGATGACGCCGATTCTAACAGGTGTGAGGTGATACCTCATTGTCGTTTTGATTTGCATTTCTCTAATAATTAGTGGTGTTGAGCAGCTTTTCATGTGCGTCTTGGACGTCTCTGTGACTTCTTTGAAGAAACGTCTATTTAGATCTTCTGCCCATTTTTGTATTGGGTTGTTTGTTTTATTAATATTAAGCTGCGTGAGCTGTTTATATATATTGGAGATTAAACCTTTGTCCATTGATTCATTTGCGAACGTTTTCGCCCATTCTGAGGGTTGCCTTTTTCCATTCCCGTTTTTTTTAACCAAAAAAGAAAGAAAGCAAAAGAAGCAGAACACTAATGTGTGTGAAATATGCCTCTTGAAACTGTCGTTTTGAAATAAGGACGTCTTTTGAACTTTTTGGTCGATATATGACCCAAGGATTTGTTTTCAGTGCAGGTGTCATTTACAGGCCTGCAATGATTTGGAATATCCACTGACTATTAGCGCTGGGATTAAAGCTGCTGTTGTGTGAAACGGCCACAAGGTGGCAGCAGTTCTCCCTTAGCAAATCTGGTTACTAGGGCAACAGAGCCTCAATGGAAGCCATGTTCTAGATTGGAATTTAGAATGGAATGTGCCAGGAGAAAGTCCCTGAAGTTTGTCTCACTACTTCTTGTTCGTGTTTTCAATTTAATTTTTAATTTTTTATTACAGCAAGTTTGATTACAACATTTGACTTGTTGTAGGTGTGCAAGATGTGGTTCTTTTAAACATATACATATGTCTGTTCTTCCTGGGACCCTTTTCCCATGTACGTTATGACAGAATGTTGAGTAGTCTTCTCTTGGCATTCCGTAGGTCTTTGGTGATTATATATTTCACCTGTGTTTGTATATGTCTCTTAACCCCAATATCATAATGATCCAATCCTCACACCTTTCCATTGGTGAACCATAAGTTTGTTTAATGAATCTGTGATTGCCCTTCTCCGTGGAAATATCTGCCCTTGTATCCGTTTTTAGGTAACACCTATAAGTGATATCCTACGATATGTGTCTTTCACTTTCTGACTTACTACAAGTCACGTGATTACCTGTAGACTCATCTACGGTGCTGCAAATGGCATTGTGTCCTTTTTTTCCTTGGCTAATATTCTGTCTTAGCGAGGTCCATTTTCTGCAATGTGATTCCCTGAGGGCTGAGGATTAGCTGACCTGGGCAGCCTGACCCTGCCGGCAAGCCCTCCCCAGGTGTGCCTGGCTTGAGGTCAATAGAAACAGCACTCCAGGCAGCAATAGCCCTTGCAGCTGTGCCTGACTCCATAGTCTCTGCCCCGTCAGCAGTCTCGGGGCTGTGCTGGTGGGAGGGTGTGAGGGTCCACGGCTTTGTTGGTGGCCCGGTGTGAGTGGGGCTCTGCTGGACTTTCTGCAGGAGTTGCCAGGCTGCCACCTGTAAAGAAGAGGATGTGTCACCCATAACTTCCGCTGGAATTTCTCTCCGGTCTGAGGTGAGGAAGGAAAAAAAGGAGTGGGGGCCAGGACAGGAGGGGTATCTCAGCCATGGAAATGGAAACCTTCCAGAAGAGCTCCCGGTTCCAGGACCATCCTGGCTGGCCTGAAGGCACCAAGTTGGCCTGCGTGCTGTTGCTGGTGTGGCTCCACGGCCCTTCCTCTAGGCTTTCAAGCCCTTGTACATATTCAGGTGTTTTACCTGGGAAGGGTGGGAACAGTTCAGCAGCAGCTGGCCTGGGGCTCAGCTCACGTTTACTCACAGAGGCCTCGGCACTGTCCCCCAGCTTTGCAATGTGGACGCTCCTTGCGTGGGGGGGCCGGGCTGCTGGCTGTATGGGAGATGATTCCCCACCTCTGACCAATTTCAGAATTGTTTACCGCTGGACCAAGTGCCCTGATAGGGTTTTCCTCTGTATAACTGCTGGGTTCAGGATTTTTTTTTCTTTTTTGGTTCAAGTTAGAATTTATTCATCTTTCATGTATTTATTGATATAAGCCTGGAAATAATTCATTCATAGAAATACATCTGTGTGAAGGGAAGAACTTTTTTCTGTTTTATTTTAAATTTTACTTCTAAAAATTTTGAAGTTTAATTATATTTATTTTTCTATACAGCAGGTTATTATTAGTTATCTATTTTATTCATATACATATATACAGTCAATACCTATCTCCCAACTCATCTGACCACCAACACCCCATGGCTTCCCCCACTTGGTGTCCTTACGTTTGTTCTCTACCTCTGTTTCTCTATTTCTGCCCTGCAAACCTGTTCATCTGTACCATATATCTAGGTTCCACATACATGCATTAATACAGAATATTTGTTTTGCTCTTTCTGACTTACTTCATTCTGTATGACAGTCTCTAGATCCACCGACTTCTCTACAAATAACCCAGTTTCATTCGTTATCATAGCTGAGTCATATTCCATTTTATATATGTACCACATCTTTATCCATTCTTCTGCCTGTGGGCATTTAGGTTGCTTCCATTACCTGGCTATTGTAAATAGTGCTGCAATGAACATTGTGGTGAATGTGTGTTTTTGATTTATGGTTTTCTCTGGGTATATGCCCAGAAGTGGGATTGCTGGATCCTATGGTAATTCTATTTCTAGTTTCTTTAAGGAAACTCCATACTGTTCTCCATAGTGACTGTATCAATTTACCTTCCCACCAATAGTGGAAGAGGCTTCCTTTTGTCCACACCCTCCCCAGAATTTGTTGTTTGTAGATTTTCTGATGACGCCGATTCTAACAGGTGTGAGGTGATACCTCATTGTCGTTTTGATTTGCATTTCTCTAATAATTAGTGGTGTTGAGCAGCTTTTCATGTGCGTCTTGGCTGTCTCTGTGACTTCTTTGAAGAAACGTCTATTTAGATCTTCTGCCCATTTTTGTATTGGGTTGTTTGTTTTATTAATATTAAGCTGCGTGGGCTGTTTATATATATTGGAGATTAAACCTTTGTCCATTGATTCGTTTGCGAATGTTTTCGCCCATTCTGAGGGTTGCCTTTTTCCATTCCCGTTTTTTTTAACGAAAAAAGAAAGAAAGCAAAAGAAGCAGAACACTAATGTGCGTGAAATATGCCTCTTGAAACTGTCGTTTTGAAATAAGGAGGTCTTTTGAACTTTTTGGTCGATATATGACCCAAGGATTTGTTTTCAGTGCAGGTGTCATTTACAGGCCTGCAATGATTTGGAATATCCACTGACTATTAGCGCTGGGATTAAAGCTGCTGTTGTGTGAAACGGCCACAAGGTGGCAGCAGTTCTCCCTTCGAAAATCTAGTTACTAAGGCAACAGAGCCTCAATAGAAGTCCTGTTCTAGATTGGAATTTAGAATGGAATGTGCCAGGAGAAAGTCCCTCAAGTTTGTCTCACTACTTCTTGTTCGTGTTTTCAATTTAATTTTTAATTTTTTATTACAGCAAGTTTGATTACAACGTTTGGCTTGTTGTAGGTGTGCAAGATGTGGTTCTTTTACACATATACATATGTCTGTTCTTCCTGGGACCCTTTTCCCATGTACGTTATGACAGAATGTTGAGTAGTCTTCTCTTGGCATTCCGTAGGTCTTTGGTGATTATATATTTCACCTGTGTTTGTATATGTCTCTTAACCCCAATATCATAATGATCCAATCCTCACACCTTTCCATTGGTGAACCATAAGTTTGTTTAATGAATCTGTGATTGCCCTTCTCCGTGGAAATATCTGCCCTTGTATCCGTTTTTAGGTAACACCTATAAGTGATATCCTACGATATGTGTCTTTCACTTTCTGACTTACTACAAGACACGTGATTACCTGTAGACTCATCTATGGTGCTGCAAATGGCATTGTGTCCTTTTTTTCCTTGGCTAATATTCTGTCTTAGCGAGGTCCATTTTCTGCAATGTGATTCCCTGAGGGCTGAGGATTAGCTGACCTGGGCAGCCTGACCCTGCCGGCAAGCCCTCCCCAGGTGTGCCTGGCTTGAGGTCAATAGAAACAGCACTCCAGGCAGCAATAGCCCCTGCAGCTGTGCCTGACTCCATATTCTCTGCCCCGTCAGCAGTCTCGGGGCTGTGCTGGTGGGAGGGTGTGAGGGTCCACGGCTTTGTTGGTGGCCCGGTGTGAGTGGGGCTCTGCTGGACTTTCTGCAGGAGTTGCCAGGCTGCCACCTTTAAAGAAGAGGATGTGTCACCCATAACCTCCGCTGGAATTTCTCTCCGGGCTGAGGTGAGGAAGGAAAAAAAGGAGTGGGGGCCGGGACAGGAGGGGTATCTCAGGCTGGGAAATGGAAAGCTTCCAGAAGAGCTCCCGGGGCCAGGACCATCCTGGCTGGCCTGCAGGCACCAAGTTGGCCTGCGTGCTGTTACTGGTGTGGCTCCACGGCCTTTCCTCTAGGCTTTCAAGCCCTTGTACATATTCAGGTGTTTTACCTGGGAAGGGTGGGAACAGTTCAGCAGCAGCTGGCCTGGGGCTCAGCTCACGTTTACTCACAGAGGCCTCGGCACGGTCCCCCAGCTTTGCAATGAGGACACTCCTTGCATGGGGGTGCCGGGCTGCTGGCTGTATGGGAGATGATTCCCCACCTCTGACCAATTTCAGAATTGTTTACCACTGGAGCAAGTGCCCTGATGGGGTTTTCCTCTGTATAACTGCTGGGTTCAGTTTTTTTTTTCATGTTTGGTTCAAGTTAGAATTTATTCATCTTTTATGTATTTATTGATATAAGCATGGAAATAATTCATTCATATAAATACATCTGTGTGAAGGGAAGAACTTTTTTCTGTTTTATTTTTAAATTTTATTTCTAAAAATTTTGAAGTTTAATTATATTTATTTTTCTATACAGCAGGTTATTATTACTTATCTATTTTATTCATATACATATATACAGGTCAATACCTATCTCCCAACTCAGCTCACCACCAACACTCCATGGCTTCCCCGACTTGGTGTCTGTACGTTTGTTCTCTACCTCTGTTTCTCTATTTCTGCCCTGCAAACCTGTTCATCTGTACCATATATCTAAGTTCCACATACATGCATTAAGACAGAGTATTTGTTTTGCTCATTCTGACTTACTTCATTCTGTATGACAGTCTCTAGATCCACCGACTTCTCTACAAATAACATAGTTTCCTTCCTTTTCATGGCTGAGTCATATCCCATTTTATATATGTACCACATCTTTATCCATTCGTCTGTCTGTGGGCATTTAGGTTGCTTCCATTACCTGGCTATTGTAAATAGTGCTGCAATGAACATTGTGGTGAATGTGTGTTTTTGATTTATGGTTTTCTCTGGGTATATGCCCAGAAGTGGGATTGCTGGATCCTATGGTAATTCTATTTCTAGTTTCTTTAAGGAAACTCCATACTGTTCTCCATAGTGACTGTATCAATTTACCTTCCCACCAATAGTGGAAGAGGCTTCCTTTTGTCCACACCCTCCCCAGAATTTGTTGTTTGTAGATTTTCTGATGACGCCGATTCTAACAGGTGTGAGGTGATACCTCATTGTCATTGTGATTTGCATTTCTCTAATAATTAGTGGTGTTGAGCAGCTTTTCATGTGCGTCTTGGCCGTCTCTGTGTCTTCTTTGAAGAAACGTCTATTTAGATCTTCTGCCCATTTTTGTATTGGGTTGTTTGTTTTATTAATATTAAGCTGCGTGAGCTGTTTAATATATTGGAGATTAAACCTTTGTCCATTGATTCGTTTGCGAACGTTTTCGCCCATTCTGAGGGTTGCCTTTTTCCATTCCCGTTTTTTTTTTTAACCAAAAAGAGAAAGAAAGCAAAAGAAGCAGAACACTAATGTGCGTGAAATATGCCTCTTGAAACTGTCGTTTTGAAATATGGACGTCTTTTGAACTTTTTGGTCGATATATGACCCCAGGATTTGTTTTCAGGGCAGGTGTCATTTACAGGCCTGCAATGATTTGGAATATCCACTGACCATTAGCGCTGGGATCAAAGCTGCTGTTGTGTGAAACGGCCACAAGGTGGCAGCAGTTCTCCCTTAGCAAATCTGGTTACTAAGGCAACAGAGCCTCAATGGAAGTCCTGTTCTAGATTGGAATTTAGAATGGAATGTGCCAGGAGAAAGCCCCTCAAGTTTGTCTCACTACTTCTTGTTCGTGTTTTTAATTTAATTTTTTATTTTTTATTACTGCAAGTTTGATTACAACGTTTGGCTTGTTGTAGGTGTGCAAGATGTGATTCTTTTACACATATACATATGTCTGTTCTTTCTGGGACCCTTTTCCCATGTACGTTATGACAGAATGTTGAGTAGTCTTCTCTTGGCATTCCGTAGGTCTTTGGTGATTATATATTTCACCTGTGTTTGTAAATGTCTCTTAACCCCAATATCGTAATGAATCCAATCCTCACATCTTTCCATTGGTGAACCATAAGTTTGTTTAATGAATCTGTGATTGCCCTTCTCCGTGGAAATATCTGCCCTGGTATCCGTTTTTAGGTAACACCTTTAAGTGATATCCTAGGATATGTGTCTTTCACTTTCTGACTTACTACAAGTCACGTGATTACCTGTAGACTCATCTACGGTGCTGCAAATGCCATTGTGCCCTTTTTTTCCTTGGCTAATATTCTGTCTTAGCGAGGTCCATTTTCTGCAATGTGATTCCCTGAGGGCTGAGGATTAGCTGACCTGGGCAGCCTGACCCTGCCGGCAAGCCCTCCCCAGGTGTGCCTGGCTTGAGGTCAATAGAAACAGCACTCCAGGCAGCAATAGCCCCTGCAGCTGTGCCTGACTCCATATTCTCTGCCCCGTCAGCTGTCTCGGGGCTGTGCTGGTGGGAGGGTGTGAGGGTCCACGGCTTTGTTGGTGGCCCGGTGTGAGTGGGGCTCTGCTGGACTTTCTGCAGGAGTTGCCAGGCTGCCACCTGTAAAGAAGAGGATGTGTCACCCATAACCTCCGCTGGAATTTCTCTCCGGGCTGAGGTGAGGAAGGAAAAAAAGGAGTGGGGGCCGGGACAGGAGGGGTATCTCAGGCAGGGAAATGGAAAGCTTCCAGAAGAGCGCCCGGGGCCAGGACCATCCTGGCTGGCCTGCAGGCACCAAGTTGGCCTGCTTGATGTTACTGGTGTGGCTCCACGGCCTTTCCTCTAGGCTTTCAAGCCCTTGTACATATTCAGGTGTTTTACCTGGGAACGGTGGGAACAGTTCAGCAGAAGCTGGCCTGGGGCTCAGCTCACGTTTACTCACAGAGGCCTCGGCACGGTCCCCCAACATTGCAATGAGGACGCTCCTTGCGTGGGGGGGCCGGGCTGCTGGCTGTATGGGAGATGATTCCCCACCTCTGACCAATTTCAGAATTGTTTACCACTGGAGCAAGTGCCCTGATCGGGTTTTCCTCTGTATAACTGCTGGGTTCAGGTTTTTTTTTCTTTTTTGGTTCAAGTTAGAATTTATTCATCTTTTATGTATTTATTGATATAAGCATGGAAATAATTCATTCATATAAATACATCTGTGTGAAGGGAAGAACTTTTTTCTGTTTTATTTTTAAATTTTATTTCTAAAATTTTGAAGTTTAATTATATTTATTTTTCTATACAGCAGGTTATTATTAGTTATCTATTTTATTCATATACATATATACAGGTCAATACCTATCTCCCAACTCATCTGACCACCAACACCCCATGGCTTTCCCGACTTGGTGTCCATACGTTTGTTCTCTACCTCTGTTTCTCTATTTCTGCCCTGCAAACCTGTTCATCTGTACCATATATCTAGGTTCCACATACATGCATTAAGACAGAATATTTGTTTTGCTCATTCTGACTTACTTCATTCTGTATGACAGTCTCTAGATCCACCGACTTCTCTACAAATAACATAGTTTCCTTCCTTTTCATGGCTGAGTCATATCCCAATTTATATATGTACCACATCTTTATCCATTCGTCTGTCTGTGGGCATTTAGGTTGCTTACATTACCTGGCTATTGTAAATAGTGCTGCAGTGCACATTGTGGTGAATGTGTGTTTTTGATTTATGGTTTTCTCTGGGTATATGCCCAGAAGTGGGATTGCTGGATCCTATGGTAATTCTATTTCTAGTTTCTTTAAGGAAACTCCATACTGTTCTCCATAGTGACTGTATCAATTTACCTTCCCACCAATAGTGGAAGAGGTTTCCTTTTGTCCACACCCTCCCCAGAATTTGTTGTTTGTAGATTTTCTGATGACGCCGATTCTAACAGGTGTGAGGTGATACCTCATTGTCGTTTTGATTTGCATTTCTCTAATAATTAGTGGTGTTGAGCAGCTTTTCATGTGCGTCTTGGCCGTCTCTGTGACTTCTTTGAAGAAACGTCTATTTAGATCTTCTGCCCATTTTTGTATTGGGTTGTTTGTTTTATTAATATTAAGCTGCGTGAGCTGTTTATATATATTGGAGATTAAACCTTTGTCCATTGATTCGTTTGCGAATGTTTTCGCCCATTCTGAGGGTTGCCTTTTTCCATTCCCGTTTTTTTTTAACCAAAAAAGAAAGAAAGCAAAAGCAGCAGAACACTAATGTGCATGAAATATGCCTCTTGAAACTGTCGTTTTGAAATATGGACGTCTTTTGAACTTTTTGGTCGATATATGACCCCAGGATTTGTTTTCAGGGCAGGTGTCATTTACAGGCCTGCAATGATTTGGAATATCCACTGACTATTAGCGCTGGGATTAAAGCTGCTGTTGTGTGAAACGGCCACAAGGTGGCAGCAATTCTCCCTTAGCAAATCTGGTTACTAAGGCAACAGAGCCTCAATGGAAGTCGTGTTCTAGATTGGAATTTAGAATGGAATGTGCCAGGAGAAAGCCCCTCAAGTTTGTCTCACTACTTCTTGTTCGTGTTTTTAATTTAATTTTTTATTTTTTATTACAGCAAGTTTGATTACAACGTTTGGCTTGTTGTAGGTGTGCAAGATGTGGTTCTTTTACACATATACATATGTCTGATCTTTCTGGGACCCTTTTCCCAGGTACGTTATGACAGAATGTTGAGTAGTCTTCTCTTGGCATTCCGTAGGTCTTTGGTGATTATATATTTCACCTGTGTTTGTATATGTCTCTTAACCCCAATATCGTAATGAATCCAATCCTCACACCTTTCCATTGGTGAACCATAAGTTTGTTTAATGAATCTGTGATTGCCCTTCTCCGTGGAAATATCTGCCCTGGTATCCGTTTTTAGGTAACACCTATAAGTGATATCCTCCGATATATGTCTGTCACTTTCTGACTTACTACAAGTCACGTGATTACCTGTAGACTCATCTATGGTGCTGCAAATGGCATTGTGCCCTTTTTTTCCTTGGCTAATATTCTGTCTTAGCGAGGTCCATTTTCTGCAATGTGATTCCCTGAGGGCTGAGGATTAGCTGACCTGGGCAGCGTGACCCTGCCGGCAAGCCCTCCCCAGGTGTGCCTGGGTTGAGGTCAATAGAAACAGCCATCCAGGCAGCAATAGCCCCTGCAGCTGTGCCTGACTCCATATTCTCTGCCCCGTCAGCAGTCTCGGGGCTGTGCTGGTGGGAGGGTGTGAGGGTCCACGGCTTTGTTGGTGGCCCGGTGTGAGTGGGGCTCTGCTGGACTTTCTGCAGGAGTTGCCAGGCTGCCACCTGTAAAGAAGAGGATGTGTCACCCATAACTTCCGCTGGAATTTCTCTCCGGGTTGAGGTGAGGAAGGAAAAAAAGGAGTGGTGGCCAGGACAGGAGGGGTACCTCAGCCAGGGAAATGGAAACCTTCCAGAAGAGCTCCCGGGGCCAGGACCATCCTGGCTGGCCTGCAGGCACCAAGTTGGCCTGCGTGCTGTTGCTGGTGTGGCTCCACGGCCCTTCCTCTAGGCTTTCAAGCCCTTGTACATATTCAGGTGTTTTACCTGGGAAGGGTGGGAACAGTTCAGCAGCAGCTGGCCTGGGGCTCAGCTCACGTTTACTCACAGAGGCCTCGGCACGGTCCCCCAGCTTTGCAATGTGGACGCTCCTTGCGTGGGGGCGCCGGGCTGCTGGCTGTATGGGAGATGATTCCCCACCTCTGACCAATTTCAGAATTGTTTACCGCTGGAGCAAGTGCCCTGATAGGGTTTTCCTCTGTATAACTGCTGGGTTCAGGATTTTTTTTTCTTTTTTGGTTCAAGTTAGAATTTATTCATCTTTTATGTATTTATTGATATAAGTATGGAAATAATTCATTCATAGAAATACATCTGTGTGAAGGGAAAAATTTTTTCTGTTTTATTTTAAATTTTACTTCTAAAAATTTTGAAGTTTAATTATATTTATTTTTCTATACAGCAGGTTATTATTAGTTATCTATTTTATTCATATACATATATACAGGTCAATACCTATCTCCCAACACATCTGACCACCAACACCCCATGGCTTCCCCCACTTGGTGTCCTTACGTTTGTTCTCTACCTCTGTTTCTCTATTTCTGCCCTGCAAACCTGTTCATCTGTACCATATATCTAGGTTCCACATACATGCATTAATACAGAATATTTGTTTTGCTCTTTCTGACTTACTTCATTCTGTATGACAGTCTCTAGATCCACCGACTTCTCTACAAATAACCCAGTTTCATTCCTTATCATGGCTGAGTCATATTCCATTTTATATATGTACCACATCTTTATCCATTCTTCTGCCTGTGGGCATTTAGGTTGCTTCCATTACCTGGCTATTGTAAATAGTGCTGCAATGAACATTGTGGTGAATGTGTGTTTTTGATTTATGGTTTTCTCTGGGTATATGCCCAGAAGTGGGATTGCTGGATCCTATGGTAATTCTATTTCTAGTTTCTTTAAGGAAACTCCATACTGTTCTCCATAGTGACTGTATCAATTTACCTTCCCACCAATAGTGGAAGAGGGTTCCTTTTGTCCACACCCTCCCCAGAATTTGTTGTTTGTAGATTTTCTGATGATGCTGATTCTAACAGGTGTGAGGTGATACCTCATTGTCATTGTGATTTGCATTTCTCTAATAATTAGTGGTGTTGAGCAGCTTTTCATGTGCGTCTTGGCCGTCTCTGTGACTTCTTTGAAGAAATGTCTATTTAGATCTTCTGCCCATTTTTGTATTGGGTTGTTTGTTTTATTAATATTAAGCTGCGTGAGCTGTTTATATATATTGGAGATTAAACCTTTGTCCATTGATTCATTTGCGAACGTTTTCGCCCATTCTGAGGGTTGCCTTTTTCCATTCCCGTTTTTTTTTAACCAAAAAAGAAAGAAAGCAAAAGCAGCAGAACACTAATGTGCGTGAAATATGCCTCTTGAAACTGTCGTTTTGAAATATGGACGTCTTTTGAACTTTTTGGTCGATATATGACCCCAGGATTTGTTTTCAGGGCAGGTGTCATTTACAGGCCTGCAATGATTTAGAATATCCACTGACCATTAGCGCTGGGATTAAAGCTGCTGTTGTGTGAAACGGCCACAAGGTGGCAGCAGTTCTCCCTTCGAAAATCTAGTTACTAAGGCAACAGAGCCTCAATAGAAGTCATGTTCTAGATTGGAATTTAGAATGGAATGTGCCAGGAGAAAGCCCCTCAAGTTTGTCTCACTACTTCTTGTTCGTGTTTTTAATTTAATTTTTTATTTTTTATTACAGCAAGTTTGATTACAACGTTTGGCTTGTTGTAGGTGTGCAAGATGTGGTTCTTTTACACATATAAATATGTCTGTTCTTCCTGGAACCCTTTTCCCATGTACGTTATGACAGAATGTTGAGTAGTCTTCTCTTGGCATTCCGTAGGTCTTTGGTGATTATATATTTCACCTGTGTTTGTATATGTCTCTTAACCCCAATATCGTAATGAATCCAATCCTCACACCTTTCCATTGGTGAACCATAAGTTTGTTTAATGAATCTGTGATTGCCCTTCTCCGTGGAAATATCTGCCCTGGTATCCGTTTTTAGGTAACACCTATAAGTGATATCCTCCGGTATGTGTCTGTCACTTTCTGACTTACTACAAGTCACGTGATTACCTGTAGACTCATCTACGGTGCTGCAAATGGCATTGTGCCCTTTTTTCCTTGGCTAATATTCTGTCTTAGCGAGGTCCATTTTCTGCAATGTGATTCCCTGAGGGCTGAGGATTAGTTGACCTGGGCAGCCTGACCCTGCCGGCAAGCCCTCCCCAGGTGTGCCTGGGTTGAGGTCAATAGAAACAGCACTCCAGGCAGCAATAGCCACTGCAGCTGTGCCTGACTCCATATTCTCTGCCCCGTCAGCAGTCTCGGGGCTGTGCTGGTGGGAGGGTGTGAGGGTCCACGGCTTTGTTGGTGGTCCGGTGTGAGTGGGGCTCTGCTGGACTTTCTGCAGGAGTTGACAGGCTGCCACCTGTAAAGAAGAGGATGTGTCACCCATAACCTCCGCTGGAATTTCTCTCCGGGCTGAGGTGAGGAAGGAAAAAAAGGAGTGGGGGCCGGGACATGAGGGGTATCTCAGGCAGGGAAATGGAAAGCTTCCAGAAGAGCGCCCGGGGCCAGGACCATCCTGGCTGGCCTGCAGGCACCAAGTTGGCCTGCGTGCTGTCACTGGTGTGGCTCCACGGCCCTTCCTCTAGGCTTTCAAGCCCTTGTACATATTCAGGTGTTTTACCTGGGAAGGGTGGGAACAGTTCAGCAGCAGCTGGCCTGGGGCTCAGCTCACGTTTACTCACAGAGGCCTCGGCACGGTCCCCCAGCTTTGCAATGAGGACACTCCTTGCGTGGGGGGGCCGGGCTGCTGGCTGTATGGGAGATGATTCCCCACCTCTGACCAATTTCAGAACTGTTTACCGCTGGAGCAAGTGCCCTGATAGGGTTTTCCTCTGTATAACTGCTGGGTTCAGGTTTTTTTTTTTCTTTTTTGGTTCAAGTTCGAATTTATTCATCTTTTATGTATTTATTGATATAAGCATGGAAATAATTCATTCATAGAAATACATCTGTGTGAAGGGAAGAACTTTTTTCTGTTTTATTTTGAAATTTTATTTCTAAAAATTTTGAAGTTTAATTATATTTATTTTTCTATACAGCAGGTTATTATTAGTTATCTATTTTATTCATATACATATATACAGGTCAATACCTATCTCCCAACTCATCTGACCACCAACACCCCATGGCTTCCCCGACTTGGTGTCTATACGTTTGTTCTCTACCTCTGTTTCTCTATTTCTGCCCTGCAAACCTGTTCATCTGTACCATATATCTAGGTTCCACATACATGCATTAAGACAGAATATTTGTTTTGCTCATTCTGACTTACTTCATTCTGTATGACAGTCTCTAGATCCACCGACTTCTCTACAAATAACATAGTTTCCTTCCTTTTCATGGCTGAGTCATATCCCATTTTATATATGTACCACATCTTTATCCATTCTTCTGTCTGTGGGCATTTAGGTTGCTTCCATTACCTGGCTATTGTTAATAGTGCTGCAATGAACATTGTGGTGAAAGTGTGTTTTTGATTTATGGTTTTCTCTGGGTATATGCCCAGAAGTGGGATTGCTGGATCCTATGGTAATTCTATTTCTAGTTTCTTTAAGGAAACTCCATACTGTTCTCCATAGTGACTGTATCAATTTACCTTCCCACCAATAGTGGAAGAGGCTTCCTTTTTTCCACACCCTCCCCAGAATTTGTTGTTTGTAGATTTTCTGATGACGCCGATTCTAACAGGTGTGAGGTGATACCTCATTGTCATTGTGATTTGCATTTCTCTAATAATTAGTGGTGTTGAGCAGCTTTTCATGTGCGTCTTGGCCGTCTCTGTGACTTCTTTGAAGAAACGTCTATTTAGATCTTCTGCCCATTTTTGTATTGGGTTGTTTGTTTTATTAATATTAAGCTGCGTGAGCTGTTTATATATATTGGAGATTAAACCTTTGTCCATTGATTCGTTTGCGAACGTTTTCGCCCATTCTGAGGGTTGCCTTTTTCCATTCCCGTTTTCTTTTAACCAAAAAAGAAAGAAAGCAAAAGAAGCAGAACACTAATGTGCGTGAAATATGCCTCTTGAAACTGTCGTTTTGAAATAAGGACGTCTTTTGAACTTTTTGGTCGATATATGACCCAAGGATTTGTTTTCAGTGCAGGTGTCATTTACATGCCTGCAATGATTTGGAATATCCACTGACTATTAGCGCTGGGATTAAAGCTGCTGTTGTTTGAAACGGCCACAAGGTGGCAGCAGTTCTCCCTTAGCAAATCTGGTTACTAAGGCAACAGAGCCTCAATGGAAGTAGTGTTCTAGTTTGGAATTTAGAATGGAATGTGCCAGGAGAAAGCCCCTCACGTTTGTCTCACTACTTCTTGTTCGTGTTTTCAATTTAATTTTTAATTTTTTATTACAGCAAGTTTGATTACAACGTTTGGCTTGTTGTAGGTGTGCAAGATGTGGTTCTTTTAAACATATACATATGTCTGTTCTTCCTGGGACCCTTTTCCCATGTACGTTATGACAGAATTTTGAGTAGTCTTCTCTTGGCATTCCGTAGGTTTTTGGTGATTATATATTTCACCTGTGTTTGTATATGTCTCTTAACCCCAATATCATAATGATCCAATCCTCACACCTTTCCATTGGTGAACCATAAGTTTGTTTAATGAATCTGTGATTGCCCTTCTCCGTGGAAATATCTGCCCTTGTATCCGTTTTGAGGTAACACCTATAAGTGATATCCTAGGATATGTGTCTTTCACTTTCTGACTTACTACAAGTCACATGATTACCTGTAGACTCATCTACGGTGCTGCAAATGGCATTGTGTCCTTTTTTTCCTTGGCTAATATTCTGTCTTAGCGAGGTCCATTTTCTGCAATGTGATTCCCTGAGGGCTGAGGATTAGCTGACCTGGGCAGCCTGACCCTGCCGGCAAGCCCTCCCCAGGTGTGCCTGGGTTGAGGTCAATAGAAACAGCACTCCAGGCAGCAATAGCCCCTGCAGCTGTGTCTGACTCCATATTCTCTGCCCCGTCAGCAGTCTCGGGGCTGTGCTGGTGGGAGGGTGTGAGGGTCCACGGCTTTGTTGGTGGCCCGGTGTGAGTGGGGCTCTGCTGGACTTTCTGCAGGAGTTGTCAGGCTGCCACCTGTAAAGAAGAGGATGTGTCACCCATAACCTCCGCTGGAATTTCTCTCCGGGCTGAGGTGAGGAAGGAAAAAAAGGAGTGGGGGCCGGGACAGGAGGGGTATCTCAGGCAGGGAAATGGAAAGCTTCCAGAAGAGCGCCCGGGGCCAGGACCATCCTGGCTGGCCTGCAGGCACCAAGTTGGCCTGCGTGCTGTTACTGGTGTGGCTCCACGGCCTTTCCTCTAGGCTTTCAAGCCCTTGTACATATTCAGGTGTTTTACCTGGGAACGGTGGGAACAGTTCAGCAGAAGCTGGCCTGGGGCTCAGCTCACGTTTACTCACAGAGGCCTCGGCACGGTCCCCCAACATTGCAATGAGGACGCTCCTTGCGTGGGGGGAACGGGCTGCTGGCTGTATGGGAGATGATTCCCCACCTCTGACCAATTTCAGAATTGTATACCACTGGAGCAAGTGCCCTGATAGGGTTTTCCTCTGTATAACTGCTGGGTTCAGGTTTTTTTTTCTTTTTTGGTTCAAGTTAGAATTTATTCATCTTTTATGTATTTATTGATATAAGCATGGAAATAATTCATTCATATAAATATATCTGTGTGAAGGGAAGAACTTTTTTCTGTTTTATTTTTAAATTTTATTTCTAAAATTTTGAAGTTTAATTATATTTATTTTTCTATACAGCAGGTTATTATTAGTTATCTATTTTATTCATATACATATATACAGGTCAATACCTATCTCCCAACTCATCTGACCACCAACACCCCATGGCTTTCCCGACTTGGTGTCCATACGTTTGTTCTCTACCTCTGTTTCTCTATTTCTGCCCTGCAAACCTGTTCATCTGTACCATATATCTAGGTTCCACATACATGCATTAAGACAGAATATTTGTTTTGCTCATTCTGACTTACTTCATTCTGTATGACAGTCTCTAGATCCACCGACTTCTCTACAAATAACATAGTTTCCTTCCTTTTCATGGCTGAGTCATATTCCATTTTATATATGTACCACATCTTTATCCATTCGTCTGTCTGTGGGCATTTAGGTTGCTTCCATTACCTGGCTATTGTAAATAGTGCTGCAATGAACATTGTGGTGAATGTGTGTTTTTGATTTATGGTTTTCTCTGGGTATATGTCCAGAAGTGGGATTGCTGGATCCTATGGTAATTCTATTTCTAGTTTCTTTAAGGAAACTCCATACTGTTCTCCATAGTGACTGTATCAATTTACCTTCCCACCAATAGTGGAAGAGGTTTCCTTTTGTCCACACCCTCCCCAGAATTTGTTGTTTGTAGATTTTCTGATGACGCCGATTCTAACAGGTGTGAGGTGATACCTCATTGTCGTTTTGACTTGCATTTCTCTAATAATTAGTGGTGTTGAGCAGCTTTTCATGTGCGTCTTGGCCGTCTCTGTGACTTCTTTGAAGAAACGTCTATTTAGATCTTCTGCCCATTTTTGTATTGGGTTGTTTGTTTTATTAATATTAAGCTGCGTGAGCTGTTTATATATATTGGAGATTAAACCTTTGTCCATTGATTCGTTTGCGAATGTTTTCGCCCATTCTGAGGGTTGCCTTTTTCCATTCCCGTTTTTTTTTAACCAAAAAAGAAAGAAAGCAAAAGCAGCAGAACACTAATGTGCGTGAAATATGCCTCTTGAAACTGTCGTTTTGAAATATGGACGTCTTTTGAACTTTTTGGTCGATATATGACCCCAGGATTTGTTTTCAGGGCAGGTGTCATTTACAGGCCTGCAATGATTTGGAATATCCACTGACCATTAGCGTTGGGATTAAAGCTGCTGTTGTGTGAAACGGCCACAAGGTGGCAGCAGTTCTCCCTTAGCAAATCTGGTTACTAAGGCAACAGAGCCTCAATGGAAGTCGTGTTCTAGATTGGAATTTAGAATGGAATGTGCCAGGAGAAAGCCCCTCAAGTTTGTCTCACTACTTCTTGTTCGTGTTTTTAATTTAATTTTTTATTTTTTATTACAGCAAGTTTGATTACAATGTTTGGCCTGTTGTAGGTGTGCAAGATGTGGTTCTTTTACACATATACATATGTCTGTTCTTTCTGGGACCCTTTTCCCAGGTACGTTATGACAGAATGTTGAGTAGTCTTCTCTTGGCATTCCGTAGGTCTTTGGTGATTATATATTTCACCTGTGTTTGTATATGTCTCTTAACCCCAATATCGTAATGAATCCAATCCTCACACCTTTCCATTGGTGAACCATAAGTTTGTTTAATGAATCTGTGATTGCCCTTCTCCGTGGAAATATCTGCCCTGGTATCCGTTTTTAGGTAACACCTATAAGTGATATCCTCCGATATATGTCTGTCACTTTCTGACTTACTACAAGTCACGTGATTACCTGTAGACTCATCTACGGTGCTGCAAATGGCATTGTGCCCTTTTTTTCCTTGGCTAATATTCTGTCTTAGCGAGGTCCATTTTCTGCAATGTGATTCCCTGAGGGCTGAGGATTAGCTGACCTGGGCAGCCTGACCCTGCCGGCAAGCCCTCCCCAGGTGTGCCTGGCTTGAGGTCAATAGAAACAGCAATCCAGGCAGCAATAGCCCCTGCAGCTGTGCCTGACTCCATATTCTCTGCCCCGTCAGCAGTCTCGGGGCTGTGCTGGTGGGAGGGTGTGAGGGTCCACGGCTTTGTTGGTGGCCCGGTGTGAGTGGGGCTCTGCTGGACTTTCTGCAGGAGTTGCCAGGCTGCCACCTGTAAAGAAGAGGATGTGTCACCCATAACTTCCGCTGGAATTTCTCTCCGGGCTGAGGTGAGGAAGGAAAAAAAGGAGTGGTGGCCAGGACAGGAGGGGTACCTCAGCCAGGGAAATGGAAACCTTCCAGAAGAGCTCCCGGGGCCAGGACCATCCTGGCTGGCCTGCAGGCACCAAGTTGGCCTGCGTGCTGTCGCTGGTGTGGCTCCACGGCCCTTCCTCTAGGCTTTCAAGCCCTTGTACATATTCAGGTGTTTTACCTGGGAAGGGTGGGAACAGTTCAGCAGCAGCTGGCCTGGGGCTCAGCTCACGTTTACTCACAGAGGCCTCGGCACGGTCCCCCAGCTTTGCAATGTGGACGCTCCTTGCGTGGGGGCGCCGGGCTGCTGGCTGTATGGGAGATGATTCCCCACCTCTGACCAATTTCAGAATTGTTTACCGCTGGAGCAAGTGCCCTGATAGGGTTTTCCTCTGTATAACTGCTGGGTTCAGGATTTTTTTTTCTTTTTTGGTTCAAGTTAGAATTTATTCATCTTTTATGTATTTATTGATATAAGTATGGAAATAATTCATTCATAGAAATACATCTGTGTGAAGGGAAAAATTTTTTCTGTTTTATTTTAAATTTTACTTCTAAAAATTTTGAAGTTTAATTATATTTATTTTTCTATACAGCAGGTTATTATTAGTTATCTATTTTATTCATATACATATATACAGGTCAATACCTATCTCCCAACACATCTGACCACCAACACCCCATGGCTTCCCCCACTTGGTGTCCTTACGTTTGTTCTCTACCTCTGTTTCTCTATTTCTGCCCTGCAAACCTGTTCATCTGTACCATATATCTAGGTTCCACATACATGCATTAATACAGAATATTTGTTTTGCTCTTTCTGACTTACTTCATTCTGTATGACAGTCTCTAGATCCACCGACTTCTCTACAAATAACCCAGTTTCATTCCTTATCATGGCTGAGTCATATTCCATTTTATATATGTACCACATCTTTATCCATTCTTCTGTCTGTGGGCATTTAGGTTGCTTCCATTACCTGGCTATTGTTAATAGTGCTGCAATGAACATTGTGGTGAAAGTGTGTTTTTGATTTATGGTTTTCTCTGGGTATATGCCCAGAAGTGGGATTGCTGGATCCTATGGTAATTCTATTTCTAGTTTCTTTAAGGAAACTCCATACTGTTCTCCATAGTGACTGTATCAATTTACCTTCCCACCAATAGTGGAAGAGGCTTCCTTTTTTCCACACCCTCCCCAGAATTTGTTGTTTGTAGATTTTCTGATGACGCCGATTCTAACAGGTGTGAGGTGATACCTCATTGTCATTGTGATTTGCATTTCTCTAATAATTAGTGGTGTTGAGCAGCTTTTCATGTGCGTCTTGGCCGTCTCTGTGACTTCTTTGAAGAAACGTCTATTTAGATCTTCTGCCCATTTTTGTATTGGGTTGTTTGTTTTATTAATATTAAGCTGCGTGAGCTGTTTATATATATTGGAGATTAAACCTTTGTCCATTGATTCATTTGCGAACGTTTTCGCCCATTCTGAGGGTTGCCTTTTTCCATTCCCGTTTTTTTTTAACCAAAAAAGAAAGAAAGCAAAAGAAGCAGAACACTAATGTGCGTGAAATATGCCTCTTGAAACTGTCGTTTTGAAATAAGGACGTCTTTTGAACTTTTTGGTCGATATATGACCCAAGGATTTGTTTTCAGTGCAGGTGTCATTTACATGCCTGCAATGATTTGGAATATCCACTGACTATTAGCGCTGGGATTAAAGCTGCTGTTGTTTGAAACGGCCACAAGGTGGCAGCAGTTCTCCCTTAGCAAATCTGGTTACTAAGGCAACAGAGCCTCAATGGAAGTCGTGTTCTAGTTTGGAATTTAGAATGGAATGTGCCAGGAGAAAGCCCCTCACGTTTGTCTCACTACTTCTTGTTCGTGTTTTCAATTTAATTTTTAATTTTTTATTACAGCAAGTTTGATTACAACGTTTGGCTTGTTGTAGGTGTGCAAGATGTGGTTCTTTTAAACATATACATATGTCTGTTCTTCCTGGGACCCTTTTCCCATGTACGTTATGACAGAATTTTGAGTAGTCTTCTCTTGGCATTCCGTAGGTTTTTGGTGATTATATATTTCACCTGTGTTTGTATATGTCTCTTAACCCCAATATCATAATGATCCAATCCTCACACCTTTCCATTGGTGAACCATAAGTTTGTTTAATGAATCTGTGATTGCCCTTCTCCGTGGAAATATCTGCCCTTGTATCCGTTTTGAGGTAACACCTATAAGTGATATCCTAGGATATGTGTCTTTCACTTTCTGACTTACTACAAGTCACGTGATTACCTGTAGACTCATCTACGGTGCTGCAAATGGCATTGTGTCCTTTTTTTCCTTGGCTAATATTCTGTCTTAGCGAGGTCCATTTTCTGCAATGTGATTCCCTGAGGGCTGAGGATTAGCTGACCTGGGCAGCCTGACCCTGCCGGCAAGCCCTCCCCAGGTGTGCCTGGGTTGAGGTCAATAGAAACAGCACTCCAGGCAGCAATAGCCCCTGCAGCTGTGTCTGACTCCATATTCTCTGCCCCGTCAGCAGTCTCGGGGCTGTGCTGGTGGGAGGGTGTGAGGGTCCACGGCTTTGTTGGTGGCCCGGTGTGAGTGGGGCTCTGCTGGACTTTCTGCAGGAGTTGTCAGGCTGCCACCTGTAAAGAAGAGGATGTGTCACCCATAACCTCCGCTGGAATTTCTCTCCGGGCTGAGGTGAGGAAGGAAAAAAAGGAGTGGGGGCCGGGACAGGAGGGGTATCTCAGGCAGGGAAATGGAAAGCTTCCAGAAGAGCGCCCGGGGCCAGGACCATCCTGGCTGGCCTGCAGGCACCAAGTTGGCCTGCGTGCTGTTACTGGTGTGGCTCCACGGCCTTTCCTCTAGGCTTTCAAGCCCTTGTACATATTCAGGTGTTTTACCTGGGAACGGTGGGAACAGTTCAGCAGAAGCTGGCCTGGGGCTCAGCTCACGTTTACTCACAGAGGCCTCGGCACGGTCCCCCAACATTGCAATGAGGACGCTCCTTGCGTGGGGGGAACGGGCTGCTGGCTGTATGGGAGATGATTCCCCACCTCTGACCAATTTCAGAATTGTATACCACTGGAGCAAGTGCCCTGATAGGGTTTTCCTCTGTATAACTGCTGGGTTCAGGTTTTTTTTTCTTTTTTGGTTCAAGTTAGAATTTATTCATCTTTTATGTATTTATTGATATAAGCATGGAAATAATTCATTCATATAAATATATCTGTGTGAAGGGAAGAACTTTTTTCTGTTTTATTTTTAAATTTTATTTCTAAAATTTTGAAGTTTAATTATATTTATTTTTCTATACAGCAGGTTATTATTAGTTATCTATTTTATTCATATACATATATACAGGTCAATACCTATCTCCCAACTCATCTGACCACCAACACCCCATGGCTTTCCCGACTTGGTGTCCATACGTTTGTTCTCTACCTCTGTTTCTCTATTTCTGCCCTGCAAACCTGTTCATCTGTACCATATATCTAGGTTCCACATACATGCATTAAGACAGAATATTTGTTTTGCTCATTCTGACTTACTTCATTCTGTATGACAGTCTCTAGATCCACCGACTTCTCTACAAATAACATAGTTTCCTTCCTTTTCATGGCTGAGTCATATTCCATTTTATATATGTACCACATCTTTATCCATTCGTCTGTCTGTGGGCATTTAGGTTGCTTCCATTACCTGGCTATTGTAAATAGTGCTGCAATGAACATTGTGGTGAATGTGTGTTTTTGATTTATGGTTTTCTCTGGGTATATGCCCAGAAGTGGGATTGCTGGATCCTATGGTAATTCTATTTCTAGTTTCTTTAAGGAAACTCCATACTGTTCTCCATAGTGACTGTATCAATTTACCTTCCCACCAATAGTGGAAGAGGTTTCCTTTTGTCCACACCCTCCCCAGAATTTGTTGTTTGTAGATTTTCTGATGACGCCGATTCTAACAGGTGTGAGGTGATACCTCATTGTCGTTTTGACTTGCATTTCTCTAATAATTAGTGGTGTTGAGCAGCTTTTCATGTGCGTCTTGGCCGTCTCTGTGACTTCTTTGAAGAAACGTCTATTTAGATCTTCTGCCCATTTTTGTATTGGGTTGTTTGTTTTATTAATATTAAGCTGCGTGAGCTGTATATATATATTGGAGATTAAACCTTTGTCCATTGATTCGTTTGCGAATGTTTTCGCCCATTCTGAGGGTTGCCTTTTTCCATTCCCGTTTTTTTTTAACCAAAAAAGAAAGAAAGCAAAAGCAGCAGAACACTAATGTGCGTGAAATATGCCTCTTGAAACTGTCGTTTTGAAATATGGACGTCTTTTGAACTTTTTGGTCGATATATGACCCCAGGATTTGTTTTCAGGGCAGGTGTCATTTACAGGCCTGCAATGATTTGGAATATCCACTGACCATTAGCGCTGGGATTAAAGCTGCTGTTGTGTGAAACGGCCACAAGGTGGCAGCAGTTCTCCCTTAGCAAATCTGGTTACTAAGGCAACAGAGCCTCAATGGAAGTCGTGTTCTAGATTGGAATTTAGAATGGAATGTGCCAGGAGAAAGCCCCTCAAGTTTGTCTCACTACTTCTTGTTCGTGTTTTTAATTTAATTTTTTATTTTTTATTACAGCAAGTTTGATTACAACGTTTGGCTTGTTGTAGGTGTGCAAGATGTGGTTCTTTTACACATATACATATGTCTGTTCTTTCTGGGACCCTTTTCCCAGGTACGTTATGACAGAATGTTGAGTAGTCTTCTCTTGGCATTCCGTAGGTCTTTGGTGATTATATATTTCACCTGTGTTTGTATATGTCTCTTAACCCCAATATCGTAATGAATCCAATCCTCACACCTTTCCATTGGTGAACCATAAGTTTGTTTAATGAATCTGTGATTGCCCTTCTCCGTGGAAATATCTGCCCTGGTATCCGTTTTTAGGTAACACCTATAAGTGATATCCTCCGATATATGTCTGTCACTTTCTGACTTACTACAAGTCACGTGATTACCTGTAGACTCATCTACGGTGCTGCAAATGGCATTGTGCCCTTTTTTTCCTTGGCTAATATTCTGTCTTAGCGAGGTCCATTTTCTGCAATGTGATTCCCTGAGGGCTGAGGATTAGCTGACCTGGGCAGCCTGACCCTGCCGGCAAGCCCTCCCCAGGTGTGCCTGGCTTGAGGTCAATAGAAACAGCAATCCAGGCAGCAATAGCCCCTGCAGCTGTGCCTGACTCCATATTCTCTGCCCCGTCAGCAGTCTCGGGGCTGTGCTGGTGGGAGGGTGTGAGGGTCCACGGCTTTGTTGGTGGCCCGGTGTGAGTGGGGCTCTGCTGGACTTTCTGCAGGAGTTGCCAGGCTGCCACCTGTAAAGAAGAGGATGTGTCACCCATAACTTCCGCTGGAATTTCTCTCCGGGCTGAGGTGAGGAAGGAAAAAAAGGAGTGGTGGCCAGGACAGGAGGGGTACCTCAGCCAGGGAAATGGAAACCTTCCAGAAGAGCTCCCGGGGCCAGGACCATCCTGGCTGGCCTGCAGGCACCAAGTTGGCCTGCGTGCTGTCGCTGGTGTGGCTCCACGGCCCTTCCTCTAGGCTTTCAAGCCCTTGTACATATTCAGGTGTTTTACCTGGGAAGGGTGGGAACAGTTCAGCAGCAGCTGGCCTGGGGCTCAGCTCACGTTTACTCACAGAGGCCTCGGCACGGTCCCCCAGCTTTGCAATGTGGACGCTCCTTGCGTGGGGGCGCCGGGCTGCTGGCTGTATGGGAGATGATTCCCCACCTCTGACCAATTTCAGAATTGTTTACCGCTGGAGCAAGTGCCCTGATAGGGTTTTCCTCTGTATAACTGCTGGGTTCAGGATTTTTTTTTCTTTTTTGGTTCAAGTTAGAATTTATTCATCTTTTATGTATTTATTGATATAAGTATGGAAATAATTCATTCATAGAAATACATCTGTGTGAAGGGAAAAATTTTTTCTGTTTTATTTTAAATTTTACTTCTAAAAATTTTGAAGTTTAATTATATTTATTTTTCTATACAGCAGGTTATTATTAGTTATCTATTTTATTCATATACATATATACAGGTCAATACCTATCTCCCAACACATCTGACCACCAACACCCCATGGCTTCCCCCACTTGGTGTCCTTACGTTTGTTCTCTACCTCTGTTTCTCTATTTCTGCCCTGCAAACCTGTTCATCTGTACCATATATCTAGGTTCCACATACATGCATTAATACAGAATATTTGTTTTGCTCTTTCTGACTTACTTCATTCTGTATGACAGTCTCTAGATCCACCGACTTCTCTACAAATAACCCAGTTTCATTCCTTATCATGGCTGAGTCATATTCCATTTTATATATGTACCACATCTTTATCCATTCTTCTGCCTGTGGGCATTTAGGTTGCTTCGATTACCTGGCTATTGTAAATAGTGCTGCAATGAACATTGTGGTGAATGTGTGTTTTTGATTTATGGTTTTCTCTGGGTATATGCCCAGAAGTGGGATTGCTGGATCCTATGGTAATTCTATTTCTAGTTTCTTTAAGGAAACTCCATACTGTTCTCCATAGTGACTGTATCAATTTACCTTCCCACCAATAGTGGAAGAGGCTTCCTTTTGTCCACACCCTCCCCAGAATTTGTTGTTTGTAGATTTTCTGATGATGCCGATTCTAACAGGTGTGAGGTGATACCTCATTGTCATTGTGATTTGCATTTCTCTAATAATTAGTGGTGTTGAGCAGCTTTTCATGTGCGTCTTGGCCATCTCTGTGACTTCTTTGAAGAAATGTCTATTTAGATCTTCTGCCCATTTTTGTATTGGGTTGTTTGTTTTATTAATATTAAGCTGCGTGAGCTGTTTATATATATTGGAGATTAAACCTTTGTCCATTGATTCATTTGCGAACGTTTTCGCCCATTCTGAGGGTTGCCTTTTTCCATTCCCGTTTTTTTTTAACCAAAAAAGAAAGAAAGCAAAAGCAGCAGAACACTAATGTGCGTGAAATATGCCTCTTGAAACTGTCGTTTTGAAATATGGACGTCTTTTGAACTTTTTGGTTGATATATGACCCCAGGATTTGTTTTCAGGGCAGGTGTCATTTACAGGCCTGCAATGATTTGGAATATCCACTGACCATTAGCGCTGGGATTAAAGCTGCTGTTGTGTGAAACGGCCACAAGGTGGCAGCAGTTCTCCCTTCGAAAATCTAGTTACTAAGGCAACAGAGCCTCAATAGAAGTCATGTTCTAGATTGGAATTTAGAATGGAATGTGCCAGGAGAAAGCCCCTCAAGTTTGTCTCACTACTTCTTGTTCGTGTTTTTAATTTAATTTTTTATTTTTTATTACAGCAAGTTTGATTACAACGTTTGGCTTGTTGTAGGTGTGCAAGATGTGGTTCTTTTACACATATACATATGGCTGTTCTTCCTGGAACCCTTTTCCCATGTACGTTATGACAGAATGTTGAGTAGTCTTCTCTTGGCATTCCGTAGGTCTTTGGTGATTATATATTTCACCTGTGTTTGTATATGTCTCTTAACCCCAATATCGTAATGAATCCAATCCTCACACCTTTCCATTGGTGAACCATAAGTTTGTTTAATGAATCTGTGATTGCCCTTCTCCGTGGAAATATCTGCCCTGGTATCCGTTTTTAGGTAACACCTATAAGTGATATCCTCCGATATGTGTCTGTCACTTTCTGACTTACTACAAGTCACGTGATTACCTGTAGACTCATCTACGGTGCTGCAAATGGCATTGTGCCCTTTTTTCCTTGGCTAATATTCTGTCTTAGCGAGGTCCATTTTCTGCAATGTGATTCCCTGAGGGCTGAGGATTAGTTGACCTGGGCAGCCTGACCCTGCCGGCAAGCCCTCCCCAGGTGTGCCTGGGTTGAGGTCAATAGAAACAGCACTCCAGGCAGCAATAGCCCCTGCAGCTGTGCCTGACTCCATATTCTCTGCCCCGTCAGCAGTCTCGGGGCTGTGCTGGTGGGAGGGTGTGAGGGTCCACGGCTTTGTTGGTGGTCCGGTGTGAGTGGGGCTCTGCTGGACTTTCTGCAGGAGTTGCCAGGCTGCCACCTGTAAAGAAGAGGATGTGTCACCCATAACCTCCGCTGGAATTTCTCTCCGGGCTGAGGTGAGGAAGGAAAAAAAGGAGTGGGGGCCGGGACAGGAGGGGTATCTCAGGCAGGGAAATGGAAAGCTTCCAGAAGAGCGCCCGGGGCCAGGACCATCCTGGCTGGCCTGCAGGCACCAAGTTGGCCTGCGTGCTGTCACTGGTGTGGCTCCACGGCCCTTCCTCTAGGCTTTCAAGCCCTTGTACATATTCAGGTGTTTTACCTGGGAAGGGTGGGAACAGTTCAGCAGCAGCTGGCCTGGGGCTCAGCTCACGTTTACTCACAGAGGCCTCGGCACGGTCCCCCAGCTTTGCAATGAGGACACTCCTTGCGTGGGGGGGCCGGGCTGCTGGCTGTATGGGAGATGATTCCCCACCTCTGACCAATTTCAGAATTGTTTACCGCTGGAGCAAGTGCCCTGATAGGGTTTTCCTCTGTATAACTACTGGGTTCAGGTTTTTTTTTTCTTTTTTGGTTCAAGTTCGAATTTATTCATCTTTTATGTATTTATTGATATAAGCATGGAAATAATTCATTCATAGAAATACATCTGTGTGAAGGGAAGAACTTTTTTCTGTTTTATTTTTAAATTTTATTTCTAAAAATTTTGAAGTTTAATTATATTTATTTTTCTATACAGCAGGTTATTATTAGTTATCTATTTTATTCATATACATATATACAGGTCAATACCTATCTCCCAACTCATCTGACCACCAACACCCCATGGCTTCCCCGACTTGGTGTCTATACGTTTGTTCTCTACCTCTGTTTCTCTATTTCTGCCCTGCAAACCTGTTCATCTGTACCATATATCTAGGTTCCACATACATGCATTAAGACAGAATATTTGTTTTGCTCATTCTGACTTACTTCATTCTGTATGACAGTCTCTAGATCCACCGACTTCTCTACAAATAACATAGTTTCCTTCCTTTTCATGGCTGAGTCATATCCCATTTTATATATGTACCACATCTTTATCCATTCTTCTGTCTGTGGGCATTTAGGTTGCTTCCATTACCTGGCTATTGTTAATAGTGCTGCAATGAACATTGTGGTGAAAGTGTGTTTTTGATTTATGGTTTTCTCTGGGTATATGCCCAGAAGTGGGATTGCTGGATCCTATGGTAATTCTATTTCTAGTTTCTTTAAGGAAACTCCATACTGTTCTCCATAGTGACTGTATCAATTTACCTTCCCACCAATAGTGGAAGAGGCTTCCTTTTTTCCACACCCTCCCCAGAATTTGTTGTTTGTAGATTTTCTGATGACGCCGATTCTAACAGGTGTGAGGTGATACCTCATTGTCATTGTGATTTGCATTTCTCTAATAATTAGTGGTGTTGAGCAGCTTTTCATGTGCGTCTTGGCCGTCTCTGTGACTTCTTTGAAGAAACGTCTATTTAGATCTTCTGCCCATTTTTGTATTGGGTTGTTTGTTTTATTAATATTAAGCTGCGTGAGCTGTTTATATATATTGGAGATTAAACCTTTGTCCATTGATTCGTTTGCGAACGTTTTCGCCCATTCTGAGGGTTGCCTTTTTCCATTCCCGTTTTTTTTTAACCAAAAAAGAAAGAAAGCAAAAGAAGCAGAACACTAATGTGCGTGAAATATGCCTCTTGAAACTGTCGTTTTGAAATAAGGACGTCTTTTGAACTTTTTGGTCGATATATGACCCAAGGATTTGTTTTCAGTGCAGGTGTCATTTACATGCCTGCAATGATTTGGAATATCCACTGACTATTAGCGCTGGGATTAAAGCTGCTGTTGTTTGAAACGGCCACAAGGTGGCAGCAGTTCTCCCTTAGCAAATCTGGTTACTAAGGCAACAGAGCCTCAATGGAAGTCGTGTTCTAGTTTGGAATTTAGAATGGAATGTGCCAGGAGAAAGCCCCTCACGTTTGTCTCACTACTTCTTGTTCGTGTTTTCAATTTAATTTTTAATTTTTTATTACAGCAAGTTTGATTACAACGTTTGGCTTGTTGTAGGTGTGCAAGATGTGGTTCTTTTAAACATATACATATGTCTGTTCTTCCTGGGACCCTTTTCCCATGTACGTTATGACAGAATTTTGAGTAGTCTTCTCTTGGCATTCCGTAGGTTTTTGGTGATTATATATTTCACCTGTGTTTTTATATGTCTCTTAACCCCAATATCATAATGATCCAATCCTCACACCTTTCCATTGGTGAACCATAAGTTTGTTTAATGAATCTGTGATTGCCCTTCTCCATGGAAATATCTGCCCTTGTATCCGTTTTGAGGTAACACCTATAAGTGATATCCTAGGATATGTGTCTTTCACTTTCTGACTTACTACAAGTCACGTGATTACCTGTAGACTCATCTACGGTGCTGCAAATGGCATTGTGTCCTTTTTTTCCTTGGCTAATATTCTGTCTTAGCGAGGTCCATTTTCTGCAATGTGATTCCCTGAGGGCTGAGGATTAGCTGACCTGGGCAGCCTGACCCTGCCGGCAAGCCCTCCCCAGGTGTGCCTGGGTTGAGGTCAATAGAAACAGCACTCCAGGCAGCAATAGCCCCTGCAGCTGTGTCTGACTCCATATTCTCTGCCCCGTCAGCAGTCTCGGGGCTGTGCTGGTGGGAGGGTGTGAGGGTCCACGGCTTTGTTGGTGGCCCGGTGTGAGTGGGGCTCTGCTGGACTTTCTGCAGGAGTTGCCAGGCTGCCACCTGTAAAGAAGAGGATGTGTCACCCATAACCTCCGCTGGAATTTCTCTCCGGGCTGAGGTGAGGAAGGAAAAAAAGGAGTGGGGGCCGGGACAGGAGGGGTATCTCAGGCAGGGAAATGGAAAGCTTCCAGAAGAGCGCCCGGGGCCAGGACCATCCTGGCTGGCCTGCAGGCACCAAGTTGGCCTGCGTGCTGTCACTGGTGTGGCTCCACGGCCCTTCCTCTAGGCTTTCAAGCCCTTGTACATATTCAGGTGTTTTACCTGGGAAGGGTGGGAACAGTTCAGCAGCAGCTGGCCTGGGGCTCAGCTCACGTTTACTCACAGAGGCCTCGGCACGGTCCCCCAGCTTTGCAATGTGGACGCTCCTTGCATTGGGGGGCCGGGCTGCTGGCTGTATGGGAGATGATTCCCCACCTCTGACCAATTTCAGAATTGTTTACCGCTGGAGCAAGTGCCCGGATAGGGTTTTCCTCTGTATAACTGCTGGGTTTAGGATTTTTTTTTCTTTTTTGGTTCAAGTTAGAATTTATTCATCTTTTATGTATTTATTGTATTAAGCATGGAAATAATTCATTCATAGAAATACATCTGTGTGAAGGGAAGAACTTTTTTCTGTTTTATTTTAAATTTTACTTCTAAAAATTTTGAAGTTTAATTATATTTATTTTTCTATACAGCAGGTTATTATTAGTTATCTATTTTATTCATATATATATATATAGGTCAATACCTATCTCTCCAACTCATCTGACCACCAACACCCCATGGCTTCCCCCACTTGGTGTCCTTACGTTTGTTCTCTACCTCTGTTTCTCTATTTCTGCCCTGCAAACCTGTTCATCTGTACCATATATCTAGGTTCCACATACATGCATTAATACAGAATATTTGTTTTGCTCTTTCTGACTTACTTCATTCCGTATGACAGTCTCTAGATCCACCGACTTCTCTACAAATAACCCAGTTTCATTCCTTTTCATGGCTGAGTCATATTCCATTTTATATATGTACCACATCTTTATCCATTCTTCTGTCTGTGGGCATTTAGTTTGCTTGATTACCTGGCTATTGTAAATAGTACTGCAATGAACATTGTGGTGAATGTGTGTTTTTGATTTATGGTTTTCTCTGGGTATATGCCCAGAAGTGGGATTGCTGGATCCTATGGTAATTCTATTTCTAGTTTCTTTAAGGAAACTCCATACTGTTCTCCATAGTGACTGTATCAATTTACCTTCCCACCAATAGTGGAAGAGGGTTCCCTTTGTCCACACCCTCCCCAGAATTTGTTGTTTGTAGATTTTCTGATGATGCGGATTCTAACAGGTGTGAGGTGATACCTCATTGTCATTGTGATTTGCATTTCTCTAATAATTAGTGGTGTTGAGCAGCTTTTCATGTGCGTCTTGGCCGTCTCTGTGACTTCTTTGAAGAAACATCTATTTAGATCTTCTGCCCATTTTTGAATTGGGTTGTTTGTTTTATTAATATTAAGCTGCGTGAGCTGTTTATATATATTGGAGATTAAACCTTTGTCCATTGATTAATTTGCGAACGTTTTCGCCCATTCTGAGGGTTGCCTTTTTCCATTCACGTTTTTTTTAACCAAAAAAGAAAGAAAGCAAAAGCAGCAGAACACTAATGTGCGTGAAATATGCCTCTTGAAACTGTCATTTTGAAATATGGACGTCTTTTGAACTTTTTGGTCGATATATGACCCCAGGATTTGTTTTCAGGGCAGGTGTCATTTACAGGCCTGCAATGATTTGGAATATCCACTGACCATTAGCGCTGGGATTAAAGCTGCTGTTGTGTGAAACGGCCACAAGGTGGCAGCAGTTCTCCCTTCGAAAATCTAGTTACTAAGGCAACAGAGCCTCAATAGAAGTCGTGTTCTAGATTGGAATTTAGAATGGAATGTGCCAGGAGAAAGCCCCTCAAGTTTGTCTCACTACTTCTTGTTCGTGTTTTTAATTTAATTTTTTATTTTTTATTACAGCAAGTTTGATTACAACGTTTGGCTTGTTGTAGGTGTGCAAGATGTGGTTCTTTTACACATATACATATGGCTGTTCTTCCTGGAACCCTTTTCCCATGTACGTTATGACAGAATGTTGAGTAGTCTTCTCTTGGCATTCCGTAGGTCTTTGGTGATTATATATTTCACCTGTGTTTGTATATGTCTCTTAACCCCAATATCGTAATGAATCCAATCCTCACACCTTTCCATTGGTGAACCATAAGTTTGTTTAATGAATCTGTGATTGCCCTTCTCCGTGGAAATATCTGCCCTGGTATCCGTTTTTAGGTAACACCTATAAGTGATATCCTCCGATATGTGTCTTTCACTTTCTGACTTACTACAAGTCACGTGATTACCTGTAGACTCATCTACGGTGCTGCAAATGGCATTGTGCCCTTTTTTTCCTTGGCTAATATTCTGTCTTAGCGAGGTCCATTTTCTGCAATGTGATTCCCTGAGGGCTGAGGATTAGTTGACCTGGGCAGCCTGACCCTGCCGGCAAGCCCTCCCCAGGTGTGCCTGGGTTGAGGTCAATAGAAACAGCACTCCAGGCAGCAATAGCCCCTGCAGCTGTGCCTGACTCCATATTCTCTGCCCCGTCAGCAGTCTCGGGGCTGTGCTGGTGCGAGGGTGTGAGGGTCCACGGCTTTGTTGGTGGTCCGGTGTGAGTGGGGCTCTGCTGGACTTTCTGCAGGAGTTGACAGGCTGCCACCTGTAAAGAAGAGGATGTGTCACCCATAACCTCCGCTGGAATTTCTCTCCGAGCTGAGGTGAGGAAGGAAAAAAAGGAGTGGGGGCCGGGACAGGAGGGGTATCTCAGGCAGGGAAATGGAAAGCTTCCAGAAGAGCGCCCGGGGCCAGGACCATCCTGGCTGGCCTGCAGTCACCAAGTTGGCCTGCGTGCTGTCACTGGTGTGGCTCCACGGCCCTTCCTCTAGGCTTTCAAGCCCTTGTACATATTCAGGTGTTTTACCTGGGAAGGGTGGGAACAGTTCAGCAGCAGCTGGCCTGGGGCTCAGCTCACGTTTACTCACAGAGGCCTCGGCACGGTCCCCCAGCTTTGCAATGTGGACGCTCCTTGCGTGGGGTGACCGGGCTGCTGGCTGTATGGGAGATGATTCCCCACCTCTGACCAATTTCAGAATTGTTTAGCGCTGCAGCAAGTGCCCTGATAGGGTTTTCCTCTGTATAACTGCTGGGTTTAGGATTTTTTTTTCTTTTTTGGTTCAAGTTAGAATTTATTCATCTTTTATGTATTTATTGTATTAAGCATGGAAATAATTCATTCATAGAAATACATCTGTGTGAAGGGAAGAACTTTTTTCTGTTTTATTTTAAATTTTACTTCTAAAAATTTTGAAGTTTAATTATATTTATTTTTCTATACAGCAGGTTATTATTAGTTATCTATTTTATTCATATACATATATACAGGTCAATACCTATCTCCCAACTCATCTTACCACCAACACCCCATGGCTTCCCCCACTTGGTGTCCTTACGTTTGTTCTCTACCTCTGTTTCTCTATTTCTGCCCTGCCAACCTGTTCATCTGTACCATATATCTAGGTTCCACATACATGCATTAATACAGAATATTTGTTTTGCTCTTTCTGACTTACTTCATTCTGTATGACAGTCTCTAGATCCACCGACTTCTCTACAAATAACCCAGTTTCATTCCTTTTCATGGCTGAGTCATATTCCATTTTATATATGTACCACATCTTTATCCATTCTTCTGTCTGTGGGCATTTAGGTTGCTTCCATTACCTGGCTATTGAAAATAGTGCTGCAATGAACATTGTGGTAAATGTGTGTTTTTGATTTATGGTTTTCTCTGGGTATATGCCCAGAAGTGGGATTGCTGGATCCTATGGTAATTCTATTTCTAGTTTCTTTAAGGAAACTCCATACTGTTCTCCATAGTGACTGTATCAATTTACCTTCCCACCAATAGTGGAAGAGGGTTCCCTTTGTCCACACCCTCCACAGAATTTGTTGTTTGTAGATTTTCTGATGATGCGGATTCTAACAGGTGTGAGGTGATACCTCATTGTCATTGTGATTTGCATTTCTCTAATAATTAGTGGTGTTGAGCAGCTTTTCATGTGCGTCTTGGCCGTCTCTGTGACTTCTTTGAAGAAACGTCTATTTAGATCTTCTGCCCATTTTTGAATTGGGTTGTTTGTTTTATTAATATTAAGCTGCGTGAGCTGTTTATATATATTGGAGATTAAACCTTTTTCCATTGATTCATTTGCGAACGTTTTCGCCCATTCTGAGGGTTGCCTTTTTCCATTCCCTTTTTTTTTAACCAAAAAAGAAAGAAAGCAAAAGCAGCAGAACACTAATGTGCGTGAAATATGCCTCTTGAAACTGTCGTTTTGAAATAAGGACGTCTTTTGAACTTTTTGGTCGATATATGACCCCAGGATTTGTTTTCAGGGCAGGTGTCATTTACAGGCCTGCAATGATTTGGAATATCCACTGACCATTAGCGCTGGGATTAAAGCTGCTGTTGTGTGAAACGGCCACAAGGTGGCAGCAGTTCTCCCTTCGAAAATCTAGTTACTAAGGCAACAGAGCCTCAATAGAAGTCGTGTTCTAGATTGGAATTTAGAATGGAATGTGCCAGGAGAGAGCCCCTCAAGTTTGTCTCACTACTTCTTGTTCGTGTTTTTAATTTAATATTTTATTTTTTATTACAGCAAGTTTGATTACAACGTTTGGCTTGTTGTAGGTGTGCAAGATGTGGTTCTTTTACACATATACATATGTCTGTTCTTCCTGGAACCCTTTTCCCATGTACGTTATGACAGAATGTTGAGTAGTCTTCTCTTGGCATTCCGTAGGTCTTTGGTGATTATATATTTCACCTGTGTTTGTATATGTCTCTTAACCCCAATATCGTAATGAATCCAATCCTCACACCTTTCCATTGGTGAACCATAAGTTTGTTTAATGAATCTGTGATTGCCCTTCTCCGTGGAAATATCTGCCCTGGTATCCGTTTTTAGGTAACACCTATAAGTGATATCCTCCGATATGTGTCTGTCACTTTCTGACTTACTACAAGTCACGTGATTACCTGTAGACTCATCTACGGTGCTGCAAATGGCATTGTGCCCTTTTTTTCCTTGGCTAATATTCTGTCTTAGCGAGGTCCATTTTCTGCAATGTGATTCCCTGAGGGGTGAGGATTAGTTGACCTGGGCAGCCTGACCCTGCCGGCAAGCCCTCCCCAGGTGTGCCTGGCTTGAGGTCAATAGAAACAGCACTCCAGGCAGCAATAGCCCCTGCAGCTGTGCCTGACTCCATATTCTCTGCCCCGTCAGCAGTCTCGGGGCTGTGCTGGTGGGAGGGTGTGAGGGTCCACGGCTTTGTTGGTGGTCCGGTGTGAGTGGGGCTCTGCTGGACTTTCTGCAGGAGTTGCCAGGCTGCCACCTGTAAAGAAGAGGATGTGTCACCCATAACCTCCGCTGGAATTTCTCTCCGGGCTGAGGTGAGGAAGGAAAAAAAGGAGTGGGGGCCGGGATAGGAGGGGTATCTCAGGCAGGGAAATGGAAAGCTTCCAGAAGAGCGCCCGGGGCCAGGACCATCCTGGCTGGCCTGCAGGCACCAAGTTGGCCTGCGTGCTGTCACTGGTGTGGCTCCACGGCCCTTCCTCTAGGCTTTCAAGCCCTTGTACATATTCAGGTGTTTTACCTGGGAAGGGTGGGAACAGTTCAGCAGCAGCTGGCCTGGGGCTCAGCTCACGTTTACTCACAGAGGCCTCGGCACGGTCCCCCAGCTTTGCAATGAGGACACTCCTTGCGTGGGGGGGCCGGGCTGCTGGCTGTATGGGAGATGATTCCCCACCTCTGACCAATTTCAGAATTGTTTAGCGCTGCAGCAAGTGCCCTGATAGGGTTTTCCTCTGTATAACTGCTGGGTTCAGGTTTTTTTTTTCTTTTTTGGTTCAAGTTCGAATTTATTCATCTTTTATGTATTTATTGATATAAGCATGGAAATAATTCATTCATAGAAATACATCTGTGTGAAGGGAAGAACTTTTTTCTGTTTTATTTTTAAATTTTATTTCTAAAAATTTTGAAGTTTAATTATATTTATTTTTCTATACAGCAGGTTATTATTAGTTATCTATTTTATTCATATACATATATACAGGTCAATACCTATCTCCCAACTCATCTGACCACCAACACCCCATGGCTTCCCCGACTTGGTGTCTATACGTTTGTTCTCTACCTCTGTTTCTCTATTTCTGCCCTGCAAACCTGTTCATCTGTACCGTATATCTAGGTTCCACTTACATGCATTAAGACAGAATATTTGTTTTGCTCATTCTGACTTACTTCATTCTGTATGACAGTCTCTAGATCCACCGACTTCTCTACAAATAACATAGTTTCCTTCCTTTTCATGGCTGAGTCATATCCCATTTTATATATGTACCACATCTTTATCCATTCTTCTGTCTGTGGGCATTTAGGTTGCTTCCATTACCTGGCTATTGTTAATAGTGCTGCAATGAACATTGTGGTGAATGTGTGTTTTTGATTTATGGTTTTCTCTGGGTGTATGCCCAGAAGTGGGATTGCTGGATCCTATGGTAATTCTATTTCTAGTTTCTTTAAGGAAACTCCATACTGTTCTCCATAGTGACTGTATCAATTTACCTTCCCACCAATAGTGGAAGAGGCTTCCTTTTGTCCACACCCTCCCCAGAATTTGTTGTTTGTAGATTTTCTGATGACGCCGATTCTAACAGGTGTGAGGTGATACCTCATTGTCATTGTGATTTGCATTTCTCTAATAATTAGTGGTGTTGAGCAGCTTTTCATGTGCGTCTTGGCCGTCTCTGTGATTTCTTTGAAGAAACGTCTATTTAGATCTTCTGCCCATTTTTGTATTGGGTTGTTTGTTTTATTAATATTAAGCTGCGTGAGCTGTTTATATATATTGGAGATTAAACCTTTGTCCATTGATTCGTTTGCGAACGTTTTCACCCATTCTGAGGGTTGCCTTTTTCCATTCCCGTTTTTTTTTAAACAAAAAAGAAAGAAAGCAAAAGCAGCAGAACACTAATGTGCGTGAAATATGCCTCTTGAAACTGTCGTTTTGAAATAAGGACGTCTTTTGAACTTTTTGGTCGATATATGACCCAAGGATTTGTTTTCAGTGCAGATGTCATTTACAGGCCTGCAATGATTTGGAATATCCACTGACTATTAGCGCTGGGATTAAAGCTGCTGTTGTGTGAAACGGCCACAAGGTGGCAGCAGTTCTCCCTTAGCAAATCTGGTTACTAAGGCAACAGAGCCTCAATAGAAGTCGTGTTCTAGATTGGAATTTAGAATGGAATGTGCCAGGAGAAAGCCCCTCAAGTTTGTCTCACTACTTCTTGTTCGTGTTTTTAATTTAATTTTTTATTTTTTATTACAGCAAGTTTGATTACAACGTTTGGCTTGTTGTAGGTGTGCAAGATGTGGTTCTTTTACACATACACATATGTCTGTTCTTCCTGGAACCCTTTTCCCATGTACGTTATGACAGAATGTTGAGTAGTCTTCTCTTGGCATTCCGTAGGTCTTTGGTGATTATATATTTCACCTGTGTTTGTATATGTCTCTTAACCCCAATATCGTAATGAATCCAATCCTCACACCTTTCCATTGGTGAACCATAAGTTTGTTTAATGAATCTGTGATTGCCCTTCTCCGTGGAAATATCTGCCCTGGTATCCGTTTTTAGGTAACACCTATAAGTGATATCCTCCGATATGTGTCTTTCACTTTCTGACTTACTACAAGTCACGTGATTACCTGTAGACTCATCTACGGTGCTGCAAATGGCATTGTGCCCTTTTTTTCCTTGGCTAATATTCTGTCTTAGCGAGGTCCATTTTCTGCAATGTGATTCCCTGAGGGCTGAGGATTAGTTGACCTGGGCAGCCTGACCCTGCCGGCAAGCCCTCCCCAGGTGTGCCTGGGTTGAGGTCAATAGAAACAGCACTCCAGGCAGCAATAGCCCCTGCAGCTGTGCCTGACTCCATATTCTCTGCCCCGTCAGCAGTCTCGGGGCTGTGCTGGTGGGAGGGTGTGAGGGTCCACGGCTTTGTTGGTGGTCCGGTGTGAGTGGGGCTCTGCTGGACTTTCTGCAGGAGTTGCCAGGCTGCCACCTGTAAAGAAGAGGATGTGTCACCCATAACCTCCGCTGGAATTTCTCTCCGGGCTGAGGTGAGGAAGGAAAAAAAGGAGTGGGGGCCGGGACAGGAGGGGTATCTCAGGCAGGGAAATGGAAAGCTTCCAGAAGAGCGCCCGGGGCCAGGACCATCCTGGCTGGCCTGCAGGCACCAAGTTGGCCTGCGTGCTGTCACTGGTGTGGCTCCACGGCCTTTCCTCTAGGCTTTCAAGCCCTTGTACATATTCAGGTGTTTTACCTGGGAAGGGTGGGAACAGTTCAGCAGCAGCTGGCCTGGGGCTCAGCTCACGTTTACTCACAGAGGCCTCGGCATGGTCCCCCAGCTTTGCAATGAGGACACTCCTTGCGTGGGGGGCCCGGGCTGCTGGCTGTATGGGAGATGATTCCCCACCTCTGACCAATTTCAGAATTGTTTACCGCTGGAGCAAGTGCTCTGATAGGGTTTTCCTCTGTATAACTGCTGGGTTTAGGATTTTTTTTTCTTTTTTGGTTCAAGTTAGAATTTATTCATCTTTTATGTTTTTATTGTATTAAGCATGGAAATAATTCATTCATAGAAATACATCTGTGTGAAGGGAAGAACTTTTTTCTGTTTTATTTTAAATTTTACTTCTAAAAATTTTGAAGTTTAATTATATTTATTTTTCTATACAGCAGGTTATTATTAGTTATCTATTTTATTCATATACATATATACAGGTCAATACCTATCTCCCAACTCATCTGACCACCAACACCCCATGGCTTCCCCCACTTGGTGTCCTTACGTTTGTTCTCTACCTCTGTTTCTCTATTTCTGCCCTGCCAACCTGTTCATCTGTACCATATATCTAGGTTCCACATACATGCATTAATACAGAATATTTGTTTTGCTCTTTCTGACTTACTTCATTCTGTATGACAGTCTCTAGATCCACCGACTTCTCTACAAATAACCCAGTTTCATTCCTTTTCATGGCTGAGTCATATTCCATTTTATATATGTACCACATCTTTATCCATTCTTCTGTCTGTGGGCATTTAGGTTGCTTCCATTACCTGGCTATTGAAAATAGTGCTGCAATGAACATTGTGGTAAATGTGTGTTTTTGATTTATGGTTTTCTCTGGGTATATGCCCAGAAGTGGGATTGCTGGATCCTATGGTAATTCTATTTCTAGTTTCTTTAAGGAAACTCCATACTGTTCTCCATAGTGACTGTATCAATTTACCTTCCCACCAATAGTGGAAGAGGGTTCCCTTTGTCCACACCCTCCACAGAATTTGTTGTTTGTAGATTTTCTGATGATTCGGATTCTAACAGGTGTGAGGTGATACCTCATTGTCATTGTGATTTGCATTTCTCTAATAATTAGTGGTGTTGAGCAGCTTTTCATGTGCGTCTTGGCCGTCTCTGTGACTTCTTTGAAGAAACGTCTATTTAGATCTTCTGCCCATTTTTGAATTGGGTTGTTTGTTTTATTAATATTAAGCTGCGTGAGCTGTTTATATATATTGGAGATTAAACCTTTGTCCATTGATTCATTTGCGAACGTTGTCGCCCATTCTGAGGGTTGCCTTTTTCCATTCCCTTTTTTTTTAACCAAAAAAGAAAGAAAGCAAAAGCAGCAGAACACTAATGTGCGTGAAATATGCCTCTTGAAACTGTCGTTTTGAAATATGGACGTCTTTTGAACTTTTTGGTCGATATATGACCCCAGGATTTGTTTTCAGGGCAGGTGTCATTTACAGGCCTGCAATGATTTGGAATATCCACTGACCATTAGCGCTGGGATTAAAGCTGCTGTTGTGTGAAATGGCCACAAGGTGGCAGCAGTTCTCCCTTCGAAAATCTAGTTACTAAGGCAACAGAGCCTCAATAGAAGTCGTGTTCTAGATTGGAATTTAGAATGGAATGTGCCAGGAGAAAGCCCCTCAAGTTTGTCTCACTACTTCTTGTTCGTGTTTTTAATTTAATTTTTATTTTTTATTACAGCAAGTTTGATGACAACGTTTGGCTTGTTGTAGGTGTGCAAGATGTGGTTCTTTTACACATATACATATGTCTGTTCTTCCTGGAACCCTTTTCCCATGTACGTTATGACAGAATGTTGAGTAGTCTTCTCTTGGCATTCCGTAGGTCTTTGGTGATTATATATTTCACCTGTGTTTGTATATGTCTCTTAACCCCAATATCGTAATGAATCCAATCCTCACACCTTTCCATTGGTGAACCATAAGTTTGTTTAATGAATCTGTGATTGCCCTTCTCCGTGGAAATATCTGCCCTGGTATCCGTTTTTAGGTAACACCTATAAGTGATATCCTCCGATATGTGTCTGTCACTTTCTGACTTACTACAAGTCACGTGATTACCTGTAGACTCATCTATGGTGCTGCAAATGGCATTGTGCCCTTTTTTTCCTTGGCTAATATTCTGTCTTAGCGAGGTCCATTTTCTGCAATGTGATTCCCTGAGGGGTGAGGATTAGTTGACCTGGGCAGCCTGACCCTGCCGGCAAGCCCTCCCCAGGTGTGCCTGGGTTGAGGTCAATAGAAACAGCACTCCAGGCAGCAATAGCCCCTGCAGCTGTGCCTGACTCCATATTCTCTGCCCCGTCAGCAGTCTCGGGGCTGTGCTGGTGGGAGGGTGTGAGGGTCCACGTCTTTGTTGGTGGTCCGGTGTGAGTGGGGCTCTGCTGGACTTTCTGCAGGAGTTGCCAGGCTGCCACCTGTAAAGAAGAGGATGTGTCACCCATAACCTCCGCTGGAATTTCTCTCCGGGCTGAGGTGAGGAAGGAAAAAAAGGAGTGGGGGCCGGGACAGGAGGGGTATCTCAGGCAGGGAAATGGAAAGCTTCCAGAAGAGCGCCCGGGGCCAGGACCATCCTGGCTGGCCTGCAGGCACCAAGTTGGCCTGCGTGCTGTCACTGGTGTGGCTCCACGGCCCTTCCTCTAGGCTTTCAAGCCCTTGTACATATTCAGGTGTTTTACCTGGGAAGGGTGGGAACAGTTCAGCAGCAGCTGGCCTGGGGCTCAGCTCACGTTTACTCACAGAGGCCTCGGCACGGTCCCCCAGCTTTGCAATGAGGACACTCCTTGCGTGGGGGGGCCGGGCTGCTGGCTGTATGGGAGATGATTCCCCACCTCTGACCAATTTCAGAATTGTTTAGCGCTGCAGCAAGTGCCCTGATAGGGTTTTCCTCTGTATAACTGCTGGGTTCAGGTTTTTTTTTTCTTTTTTGGTTCAAGTTCGAATTTATTCATCTTTTATGTATTTATTGATATAAGCATGGAAATAATTCATTCATAGAAATACATCTGTGTGAAGGGAAGAACTTTTTTCTGTTTTATTTTTAAATTTTATTTCTAAAAATTTTGAAGTTTAATTATATTTATTTTTCTATACAGCAGGTTATTATTAGTTATCTATTTTATTCATATACATATATACAGGTCAATACCTATCTCCCAACTCATCTGACCACCAACACCCCATGGCTTCCCCGACTTGGTGTCTATACGTTTGTTCTCTACCTCTGTTTCTCTATTTCTGCCCTGCAAACCTGTTCATCTGTACCGTATATCTAGGTTCCACTTACATGCATTAAGACAGAATATTTGTTTTGCTCATTCTGACTTACTTCATTCTGTATGACAGTCTCTAGATCCACCGACTTCTCTACAAATAACATAGTTTCCTTCCTTTTCATGGCTGAGTCATATCCCATTTTATATATGTACCACATCTTTATCCATTCTTCTGTCTGTGGGCATTTAGGTTGCTTCCATTACCTGGCTATTGTTAATAGTGCTGCAATGAACATTGTGGTGAATGTGTGTTTTTGATTTATGGTTTTCTCTGGGTGTATGCCCAGAAGTGGGATTGCTGGATCCTATGGTACTTCTATTTCTAGTTTCTTTAAGGAAACTCCATACTGTTCTCCATAGTGACTGTATCAATTTACCTTCCCACCAATAGTGGAAGAGGCTTCCTTTTGTCCACACCCTCCCCAGAATTTGTTGTTTGTAGATTTTCTGATGACGCCGATTCTAACAGGTGTGAGGTGATACCTCATTGTCATTGTGATTTGCATTTCTCTAATAATTAGTGGTGTTGAGCAGCTTTTCATGTGCGTCTTGGCCGTCTCTGTGATTTCTTTGAAGAAACGTCTATTTAGATCTTCTGCCCATTTTTGTATTGGGTTGTTTGTTTTATTAATATTAAGCTGCGTGAGCTGTTTATATATATTGGAGATTAAACCTTTGTCCATTGATTCGTTTGCGAACGTTTTCACCCATTCTGAGGGTTGCCTTTTTCCATTCCCGTTTTTTTTTAAACAAAAAAGAAAGAAAGCAAAAGCAGCAGAACACTAATGTGCGTGAAATATGCCTCTTGAAACTGTCGTTTTGAAATAAGGACGTCTTTTGAACTTTTTGGTCGATATATGACCCAAGGATTTGTTTTCAGTGCAGATGTCATTTACAGGCCTGCAATGATTTGGAATATCCACTGACTATTAGCGCTGGGATTAAAGCTGCTGTTGTGTGAAACGGCCACAAGGTGGCAGCAGTTCTCCCTTAGCAAATCTGGTTACTAAGGCAACAGAGCCTCAATAGAAGTCGTGTTCTAGATTGGAATTTAGAATGGAATGTGCCAGGAGAAAGCCCCTCAAGTTTGTCTCACTACTTCTTGTTCGTGTTTTTAATTTAATTTTTTATTTTTTATTACAGCAAGTTTGATTACAACGTTTGGCTTGTTGTAGGTGTGCAAGATGTGGTTCTTTTACACATACACATATGTCTGTTCTTCCTGGAACCCTTTTCCCATGTACGTTATGACAGAATGTTGAGTAGTCTTCTCTTGGCATTCCGTAGGTCTTTGGTGATTATATATTTCACCTGTGTTTGTATATGTCTCTTAACCCCAATATCGTAATGAATCCAATCCTCACACCTTTCCATTGGTGAACCATAAGTTTGTTTAATGAATCTGTGATTGCCCTTCTCCGTGGAAATATCTGCCCTGGTATCCGTTTTTAGGTAACACCTATAAGTGATATCCTCCGATATGTGTCTTTCACTTTCTGACTTACTACAAGTCACGTGATTACCTGTAGACTCATCTACGGTGCTGCAAATGGCATTGTGCCCTTTTTTTCCTTGGCTAATATTCTGTCTTAGCGAGGTCCATTTTCTGCAATGTGATTCCCTGAGGGCTGAGGATTAGTTGACCTGGGCAGCCTGACCCTGCCGGCAAGCCCTCCCCAGGTGTGCCTGGGTTGAGGTCAATAGAAACAGCACTCCAGGCAGCAATAGCCCCTGCAGCTGTGCCTGACTCCATATTCTCTGCCCCGTCAGCAGTCTCGGGGCTGTGCTGGTGGGAGGGTGTGAGGGTCCACGGCTTTGTTGGTGGTCCGGTGTGAGTGGGGCTCTGCTGGACTTTCTGCAGGAGTTGCCAGGCTGCCACCTGTAAAGAAGAGGATGTGTCACCCATAACCTCCGCTGGAATTTCTCTCCGGGCTGAGGTGAGGAAGGAAAAAAAGGAGTGGGGGCCGGGACAGGAGGGGTATCTCAGGCAGGGAAATGGAAAGCTTCCAGAAGAGCGCCCGGGGCCAGGACCATCCTGGCTGGCCTGCAGGCACCAAGTTGGCCTGCGTGCTGTCACTGGTGTGGCTCCACGGCCTTTCCTCTAGGCTTTCAAGCCCTTGTACATATTCAGGTGTTTTACCTGGGAAGGGTGGGAACAGTTCAGCAGCAGCTGGCCTGGGGCTCAGCTCACGTTTACTCACAGAGGCCTCGGCATCGTCCCCCAGCTTTGCAATGAGGACACTCCTTGCGTGGGGGGCCCGGGCTGCTGGCTGTATGGGAGATGATTCCCCACCTCTGACCAATTTCAGAATTGTTTACCGCTGGAGCAAGTGCTCTGATAGGGTTTTCCTCTGTATAACTGCTGGGTTTAGGATTTTTTTTTCTTTTTTGGTTCAAGTTAGAATTTATTCATCTTTTATGTTTTTATTGTATTAAGCATGGAAATAATTCATTCATAGAAATACATCTGTGTGAAGGGAAGAACTTTTTTCTGTTTTATTTTAAATTTTACTTCTAAAAATTTTGAAGTTTAATTATATTTATTTTTCTATACAGCAGGTTATTATTAGTTATCTATTTTATTCATATACATATATACAGGTCAATACCTATCTCCCAACTCATCTGACCACCAACACCCCATGGCTTCCCCCACTTGGTGTCCTTACGTTTGTTCTCTACCTCTGTTTCTCTATTTCTGCCCTGCAAACCTGTTCATCTGTACCATATATCTAGGTTCCACATACATGCATTAATACAGAATATTTGTTTTGCTCTTTCTGACTTACTTCATTCTGTATGACAGTCTCTAGATCCACCGACTTCTCTACAAATAACCCAGTTTCATTCCTTTTCATGGCTGAGTCATATTCCATTTTATATATGTACCACATCTTTATCCATTCTTCTGTCTGTGGGCATTTAGGTTGCTTCCATTACCTGGCTATTGAAAATAGTGCTGCAATGAACATTGTGGTAAATGTGTGTTTTTGATTTATGGTTTTCTCTGGGTATATGCCCAGAAGTGGGATTGCTGGATCCTATGGTAATTCTATTTCTAGTTTCTTTAAGGAAACTCCATACTGTTCTCCATAGTGACTGTATCAATTTACCTTCCCACCAATAGTGGAAGAGGCTTCCTTTTGTCCACACCCTCCCCAGAATTTGTTGTTTGTAGATTTTCTGATGACGCCGATTCTAACAGGTGTGAGGTGATACCTCATTGTCATTGTGATTTGCATTTCTCTAATAATTAGTGGTGTTGAGCAGCTTTTCATGTGCGTCTTGGCCGTCTCTGTGATTTCTTTGAAGAAACGTCTATTTAGATCTTCTGCCCATTTTTGTATTGGGTTGTTTGTTTTATTAATATTAAGCTGCGTGAGCTGTTTATATATATTGGAGATTAAACCTTTGTCCATTGATTCGTTTGCGAACGTTTTCACCCATTCTGAGGGTTGCCTTTTTCCATTCCCGTTTTTTTTTAAACAAAAAAGAAAGAAAGCAAAAGCAGCAGAACACTAATGTGCGTGAAATATGCCTCTTGAAACTGTCGTTTTGAAATAAGGACGTCTTTTGAACTTTTTGGTCGATATATGACCCAAGGATTTGTTTTCAGTGCAGATGTCATTTACAGGCCTGCAATGATTTGGAATATCCACTGACTATTAGCGCTGGGATTAAAGCTGCTGTTGTGTGAAACGGCCACAAGGTGGCAGCAGTTCTCCCTTAGCAAATCTGGTTACTAAGGCAACAGAGCCTCAATAGAAGTCGTGTTCTAGATTGGAATTTAGAATGGAATGTGCCAGGAGAAAGCCCCTCAAGTTTGTCTCACTACTTCTTGTTCGTGTTTTTAATTTAATTTTTTATTTTTTATTACAGCAAGTTTGATTACAACGTTTGGCTTGTTGTAGGTGTGCAAGATGTGGTTCTTTTACACATACACATATGTCTGTTCTTCCTGGAACCCTTTTCCCATGTACGTTATGACAGAATGTTGAGTAGTCTTCTTTTGGCTTTCCGTAGGTCTTTGGTGATTATATATTTCACCTGTGTTTGTATATGTCTCTTAACCCCAATATCGTAATGAATCCAATCCTCACACCTTTCCATTGGTGAACCATAAGTTTGTTTAATGAATCTGTGATTGCCCTTCTCCGTGGAAATATCTGCCCTGGTATCCGTTTTTAGGTAACACCTATAAGTGATATCCTCCGATATGTGTCTTTCACTTTCTGACTTACTACAAGTCACGTGATTACCTGTAGACTCATCTACGGTGCTGCAAATGGCATTGTGCCCTTTTTTTCCTTGGCTAATATTCTGTCTTAGCGAGGTCCATTTTCTGCAATGTGATTCCCTGAGGGCTGAGGATTAGTTGACCTGGGCAGCCTGACCCTGCCGGCAAGCCCTCCCCAGGTGTGCCTGGGTTGAGGTCAATAGAAACAGCACTCCAGGCAGCAATAGCCCCTGCAGCTGTGCCTGACTCCATATTCTCTGCCCCGTCAGCAGTCTCGGGGCTGTGCTGGTGGGAGGGTGTGAGGGTCCACGTCTTTGTTGGTGGTCCGGTGTGAGTGGGGCTCTGCTGGACTTTCTGCAGGAGTTGCCAGGCTGCCACCTGTAAAGAAGAGGATGTGTCACACATAACCTCCGCTGGAATTTCTCTCCGGGCTGAGGTGAGGAAGGAAAAAAAGGAGTGGGGGCCGGGACAGGAGGGGTATCTCAGGCAGGGAAATGGAAAGCTTCCAGAAGAGCGCCCGGGGCCAGGACCATCCTGGCTGGCCTGCAGGCACCAAGTTGGCCTGCGTGCTGTCACTGGTGTGGCTCCACGGCCCTTCCTCTAGGCTTTCAAGCCCTTGTACATATTCAGGTGTTTTACCTGGGAAGGGTGGGAACAGTTCAGCAGCAGCTGGCCTGGGGCTCAGCTCACGTTTACTCACAGAGGCCTCGGCACGGTCCCCCAGCTTTGCAATGAGGACACTCCTTGCGTGGGGGGGCCGGGCTGCTGGCTGTATGGGAGATGATTCCCCACCTCTGACCAATTTCAGAATTGTTTAGCGCTGCAGCAAGTGCCCTGATAGGGTTTTCCTCTGTATAACTGCTGGGTTCAGGTTTTTTTTTTCTTTTTTGGTTCAAGTTCGAATTTATTCATCTTTTATGTATTTATTGATATAAGCATGGAAATAATTCATTCATAGAAATACATCTGTGTGAAGGGAAGAACTTTTTTCTGTTTTATTTTTAAATTTTATTTCTAAAAATTTTGAAGTTTAATTATATTTATTTTTCTATACAGCAGGTTATTATTAGTTATCTATTTTATTCATATACATATATACAGGTCAATACCTATCTCCCAACTCATCTGACCACCAACACCCCATGGCTTCCCCGAATTGGTGTCTATACGTTTGTTCTCTACCTCTGTTTCTCTATTTCTGCCCTGCAAACCTGTTCATCTGTACCGTATATCTAGGTTCCACATACATGCATTAAGACAGAATATTTGTTTTGCTCATTCTGACTTACTTCATTCTGTATGACAGTCTCTATATCCACCGACTTCTCTACAAATAACATAGTTTCCTTCCTTTTCATGGCTGAGTCATATCCCATTTTATATATGTACCACATCTTTATCCATTCTTCTGTCTGTGGGCATTTAGGTTGCTTCCATTACCTGGCTATTGTTAATAGTGCTGCAATGAACATTGTGGTGAATGTGTGTTTTTGATTTATGGTTTTCTCTGGGTATATGCCCAGAAGTGGGATTGCTGGATCCTATGGTAATTCTATTTCTAGTTTCTTTAAGGAAACTCCATACTGTTCTCCATAGTGACTGTATCAATTTACCTTCCCACCAATAGTGGAAGAGGCTTCCTTTTGTCCACACCCTCCCCAGAATTTGTTGTTTGTAGATTTTCTGATGACGCCGATTCTAACAGGTGTGAGGTGATACCTCATTGTCATTGTGATTTGCATTTCTCTAATAATTAGTGGTGTTGAGCAGCTTTTCATGTGCGTCTTGGCCGTCTCTGTGATTTCTTTGAAGAAACGTCTATTTAGATCTTCTGCCCATTTTTGTATTGGGTTGTTTGTTTTATTAATATTAAGCTGCGTGAGCTGTTTATATATATTGGAGATTAATCCTTTGTCCATTGATTCGTTTGCGAACGTTTTCACCCATTCTGAGGGTTGCCTTTTTCCATTCCCGTTTTTTTTTAAACAAAAAAGAAAGAAAGCAAAAGCAGCAGAACACTAATGTGTGTGAAATATGCCTCTTGAAACTGTCGTTTTGAAATAAGGACGTCTTTTGAACTTTTTGGTCGATATATGACCCAAGGATTTGTTTTCAGTGCAGATGTCATTTACAGGCCTGCAATGATTTGGAATATCCACTGACTATTAGCGCTGGGATTAAAGCTGCTGTTGTGTGAAACGGCCACAAGGTGGCAGCAGTTCTCCCTTAGCAAATCTGGTTACTAAGGCAACAGAGCCTCAATAGAAGTCGTGTTCTAGATTGGAATTTAGAATGGAATGTGCCAGGAGAAAGCCCCTCAAGTTTGTCTCACTACTTCTTGTTCGTGTTTTTAATTTAATTTTTTATTTTTTATTACAGCAAGTTTGATTACAACGTTTGGCTTGTTGTAGGTGTGCAAGATGTGGTTCTTTTACACATACACATATGTCTGTTCTTCCTGGAACCCTTTTCCCATGTACGTTATGACAGAATGTTGAGTAGTCTTCTCTTGGCATTCCGTAGGTCTTTGGTGATTATATATTTCACCTGTGTTTGTATATGTCTCTTAACCCCAATATCGTAATGAATCCAATCCTCACACCTTTCCATTGGTGAACCATAAGTTTGTTTAATGAATCTGTGATTGCCCTTCTCCGTGGAAATATCTGCCCTGGTATCCGTTTTTAGGTAACACCTATAAGTGATATCCTCCGATATGTGTCTTTCACTTTCTGACTTACTACAAGTCACGTGATTACCTGTAGACTCATCTACGGTGCTGCAAATGGCATTGTGCCCTTTTTTTCCTTGGCTAATATTCTGTCTTAGCGAGGTCCATTTTCTGCAATGTGATTCCCTGAGGGCTGAGGATTAGTTGACCTGGGCAGCCTGACCCTGCCGGCAAGCCCTCCCCAGGTGTGCCTGGCTTGAGGTCAATAGAAACAGCACTCCAGGCAGCAATAGCCCCTGCAGCTGTGCCTGACTCCATATTCTCTGCCCCGTCAGCAGTCTCGGGGCTGTGCTGGTGGGAGGGTGTGAGGGTCCACGGCTTTGTTGGTGGTCCGGTGTGAGTGGGGCTCTGCTGGACTTTCTGCAGGAGTTGACAGGCTGCCACCTGTAAAGAAGAGGATGTGTCACCCATAACCTCCACTGGAAATTCTCTCCGGGCTGAGGTGAGGAAGGAAAAAAAGGAGTGGGGGCCGGGACAGGAGGGGTATCTCAGGCAGGGAAATGGAAAGCTTCCAGAAGAGCGCCCGGGGCCAGGACCATCCTGGCTGGCCTGCAGGCACCAAGTTGGCCTGCGTGCTGTCACTGGTGTGGCTCCACGGCCTTTCCTCTAGGCTTTCAAGCCCTTGTACATATTCAGGTGTTTTACCTGGGAAGGGTGGGAACAGTTCAGCAGCAGCTGGCCTGGGGCTCAGCTCACGTTTACTCACAGAGGCCTCGGCATGGTCCCCCAGCTTTGCAATGAGGACACTCCTTGCGTGGGGGGGCCGGGCTGCTGGCTGTATGGGAGATGATTCCCCACCTCTGACCAATTTCAGAATTGTTTACCGCTGGACCAAGTGCCCTGATAGGGTTTTCCTCTGTATAACTGCTGGGTTCAGGTTTTTTTTTTTTTTCTTTTTTGGTTCAAGTTAGAATTTATTCATCTTTTATGTATTTATTGATATAAGCATGGAAATAATTCATTCATAGAAATACATCTGTGTGAAGGGAAGAACTTTTTTCTGTTTTATTTTTAAATTTTATTTCTAAAAATTTTGAAGTTTAATTATATTTATTTTTCTATTCAGCAGGTTATTATTAGTTATCTATTTTATTCATATACATATATACAGGTCAATACCTATCTCCCAACTCATCTGACCACCAACACCCCATGGCTTTCCCGACTTGGTGTCCATACGTTTGTTCTCTACCTCTGTTTCTCTATTTCTGCCCTGCAAACCTGTTCATCTGTACCATATATCTAGGTTCCACATACATGCATTAAGACAGAATATTTGTTTTACTCATTCTGACTTACGTCATTCTGTATGACAGTCTCTAGATCCACCGACTTCTCTACAAATAACATAGTTTCCTTCCTTTTCATGGCTGAGTCATATCCCATTTTATATATGTACCACATCTTTATCCATTCGTCTGTCTGTGGGCATTTAGGTTGCTTCCATTACCTGGCTATTGTTAATAGTGCTGCAATGAACATTGTGGTGAATGTGTGTTTTTGATTTATGGTTTTCTCTGGGTATATGCCCAGAAGTGGGATTGCTGGATCAGATGGTAATTCTATTTCTAGTTTCTTTAAGGAAACTCCATACTGTTCTCCATAGTGACTGTATCAATTTACCTTCCCACCAATAGTGGAAGAGGCTTCCTTTTGTCCACACCCTCCCCAGAATTTGTTGTTTGTAGATTTTCTGATGACGCCGATTCTAACAGGTGTGAGGTGATACCTCACTATCATTGTGATTTGCATTTCTCTAATAATTAGTGGTGTTGAGCAGCTTTTCATGTGCGTCTTGGCCGTCTCTGTGACTTCTTTGAAGAAACGTCTATTTAGATCTTCTGCCCATTTTTGTATTGGGTTGTTTGTTTTATTAATATTAAGCTGCGTGAGCTGTTTATATATATTGGAGATTAAACCTTTGTCCATTGATTCGTTTGCAAACGTTTTCGCCCATTCTGAGGGTTGCCTTTTTCCATTCCCGTTTTTTATTAACCAAAAAAGAAAGAAAGCAAAAGAAGCAGAACACTAATGTGTGTGAAATATGCCTCTTGAAACTGTCGTTTTGAAATAAGGACGTCTTTTGAACTTTTTGGTCGATATATGACCCAAGGATTTGTTTTCAGTGCAGGTGTCATTTACAGGCCTGCAATGATTTGGAATATCCACTGACTATTAGCGCTGGGATTAAAGCTGCTGTTGTGTGAAACGGCCACAAGGTGGCTGAAGTTCTCCCTTGAAAAATCTAGTTACTAAGGCAACAGAGCCTCAATAGAAGTCGTGTTCTAGATTGGAATTTAGAATGGAATGTGCCAGGAGAAAGCCCCTCAAGTTTGTCTCACTACTTCTTGTTCGTGTTTTTAATTTAATTTTTTATTTTTTTATTACAGCAAGTTAGATTACAACGTTTGGCTTGTTGTAGGTGTGCAAGATGTGGTTCTTTTACACATATACATATGTCTGTTCTTTCTGGGACCCTTTTCCCATGTACGTTATGACAGAATGTTGAGTAGTCTTCTCTTGGCATTCCGTAGGTCTTTGGTGATTATATATTTCACCTGTGTTTGTAAATGTCTCTTAACCCCAATATCGTAATGAATCCAATCCTCACACTTTTCAATTGGTGAACCATAAGTTTGTTTAATGAATCTGTTATTGCCCTTCTCCGTGGAAATATCTGCCCTGGTATCCGTTTTTAGGTAACACCTTTAAGTGATATCCTAGGATATGTGTCTTTCACTTTCTGACTTACTACAAGTCACGTGATTACCTGTAGACTCATCTACGGTGCTGCAAATGGCATTGTGCCCTTTTTTTCCTTGGCTAATATTCTGTCTTAGCGAGGTCCATTTTCTGCAATGTGATTCCCTGAGGGCTGAGGATTAGCTGACCTGGGCAGCCTGACCCTGCCGGCAAGCCCTCCCGAGGTGTGCCTGGCTTGAGGTCAATAGAAACAGCACTCCAGGCAGCAATAGCCCCTGCAGCTGTGCCTGACTCCATATTCTCTGCCCCGTCAGCAGTCTCGGGGCTGTGCTGCTGGGAGGGTGTGAGGTCCACGGCTTTGTTGGTGGTCCGGTTTGAGTGGGGCTCTGCTGGACTTTCTGCAGGAGTTGCCAGGCTGCCACCTGTAAAGAAGAGGATGTGTCACCCATAACCTCCGCTGGAATTTCTCTCCGGGCTGAGGTGAGGAAGGAAAAAAAGGAGTGGTGGCCGGGACAGGAGGGGTATCTCAGGCAGGGAAATGGAAAGCTTCCAGAAGATCTCCCGGGGCCAGGAACATCCTGGCTGGCCTGCAGGCACCAAGTTGGCCTGCGTGCTGTCACTGGTGTGGCTCCACGGCCCTTCCTCTAGGCTTTCAAGCCCTTGTACATATTCAGGTGTTTTACCTGGGAAGGGTGGGAACAGTTCAGCAGCAGCTGGCCTGGGGCTCAGCTCACGTTTACTCACAGAGGCCTCGGCACTGTCCCCCAACTTTGCAATGAGGACGCTCCTTGCGTGGGGGTGCCGGGCTGCTGGCTGTATGGGAGATGATTCCCCACCTCTGACCAATTTCAGAATTGTTTACCACTGGAGCAAGTGCCCTGATAGGGTTTTCCTCTGTATAACTGCTGGGTTCAGGTTTTTTTTTCTTTTTTGGTTCAAGTTAGAATTTATTCATCTTTTATGTATTTATTGATATAAGCATGGAAATAATTCATTCATATAAATACATCTGTGTGAAGGGAAGAACTTTTTTCTGTTTTATTTTTAAATTTTATTTCTAAAATTTTGAAGTTTAATTATATTTATTTTTCTATACAGCAGGTTATTATTAGTTATCTATTTTATTCATATACATATATACAGGTCAATACCTATCTCCCAACTCATCTGACCACCAACACCCCATGGCTTTCCCGACTTGGTGTCCATACGTTTGTTCTCTACCTCTGTTTCTCTATTTCTGCCCTGCAAACCTGTTCATCTGTACCATATATCTAGGTTCCACATACATGCATTAAGACAGAATATTTGTTTTGCTCTTTCTGACTTACTTCATTCTGTATGACAGTCTCTAGATCCATCGACTTCTCTACAAATAACATAGTTTCCTTCCTTTTCATGGCTGAGTCATATCCCATTTTATATATGTACCACATCTTTATCCATTCGTCTGTCTGTGGGCATTTAGGTTGCTTCCATTACCTGGCTATTGTAAATAGTGCTGCAATGAACATTGTGGTGAATGTGTGTTTTTGATTTATGGTTTTCTCTGGGTATATGCCCAGAAGTGGGATTGCTGGATCCTATGGTAATTCTATTTCTAGTTTCTTTAAGGAAACTCCATACTGTTCTCCATAGTGACTGTATCAATTTACCTTCCCACCAATAGTGGAAGAGGCTTCCTTTTGTCCACACCCTCCCCAGAATTTGTTGTTCGTAGATTTTCTGATGACGCCGATTCTAAAAGGTGTGAGGTGATACCTCATTGTCGTTTTGATTTGCATTTCTCTAATAATTAGTGGTGTTGAGCAGCTTTTCATGTGCGTCTTGGCCGTCTCTGTGACTTCTTTGAAGAAACGTCTATTTAGATCTTCTGCCCATTTTTGTATTGGGTTGTTTGTTTTATTAATATTAAGCTGCGTGAGCTGTTTATATATATTGGAGATTAAACCTTTGTCCATTGATTCGTTTGCGAAAGTTTTCGTCCATTCTGAGGGTTGCCTTTTTACATTCCCGTTTTTTTTTAACCAAAAAAGAAAGAAAGCAAAAGAAGCAGAACACTAATGTGCGTGAAATATGCCTCTTGAAACTGTCGTTTTGAAATATGGACGTCTTTTGAAATTTTTGGTCGATATATGACCCCAGGATTAGTTTTCAGGGCAGGTGTCTTTTACAGACCTCAATGATTTGGAATATCCACTGACCATTAGCGCTGGGATTAAAACTGCTGTTGTGTGAAACGGACACAAGGTGGCAGCAGTTCTCCCTTCGCAAATCTGGTTACTAGGGCAACAGAGCCTCAATGGAAGCGTTGTTCTAGATTGGAATTTAGAATGGAATGTGCCAGGAAAAAGCCCCTCAAGTTTGTCTCACTACTTCTTGTTCGTGTTTTCAATTTAATTTTTAATTTTTTATTACAGCAAGTTTGATTACAACGTTTGGCTTGTTGTAGGTGTGCAAGATGTGGTTCTTTTAAACATATACATATGTCTGTTCTTCCTGGGACCCTTTTCCCATGTACGTTATGACAGAATGTTGAGTAGTCTTCTCTTGGCATTCCGTAGGTCTTTGGTGATTATATATTTCACCTGTGTTTGTATATGTCTCTTAACCCCAATATCATAATGATCCAATCCTCACACCTTTCCATTGGTGAACCATAAGTTTGTTTAATTAATCTGTGATTGCCCTTCTCCGTGGAAATATCTGCCCTTGTATCCGTTTTTAGGTAACACCTATAAGTGATATCCTACGATATGTGTCTTTCACTTTCTGACTTACTACAAGTCACGTGATTACCTGCAGACTCATCTACGGTGCTGCAAATGGCATTGTGTCCTTTTTTTCCTTGGCTAATATTCTGTCTTAGCGAGGTCCATTTTCTGCAATGTGATTCCCTGAGGGCTGAGGATTAGCTGACCTGGGCAGCCTGACCCTGCCGGCAAGCCCTCCCCAGGTGTGCCTGGGTTGAGGTCAATAGAAACCGCACTCCAGGCAGCAATAGCCCTTGCAGCTGTGCCTGACTCCATATTCTCTGCCCCGTCAGCAGTCTCGGGGCTGTGCTGGTGGGAGGGTGTGAGGGTCCACGGCTTTGTTGGTGGCCCGGTGTGAGTGGGGCTCTGCTGGACTTTCTGCAGGAGTTGCCAGGCTGCCACCTGTAAAGAAGAGGATGTGTCACCCATAACTTCCGCTGGAATTTCTCTCCGGGCTGAGGTGAGGAAGGAAAAAAAGGAGTGGGGGCCAGGACAGGAGGGGTATCTCAGGCAGGGAAATGGAAACCTTCCAGAAGAGGTCCCGGGGCCAGGACCATCCTGGCTGGACTGCAGGCACCAAGTTGGCCTGCGTGCTGTCGCTGGTGTGGCTCCACGGCCCTTCCTCTAGGCTTTCAAGCCCTTGTACATATTCAGGTGTTTTACCTGGGAAGGGTGGGAACAGTTCAGCAGCAGCTGGCCTGGGGCTCAGCTCACGTTTACTCACAGAGGCCTCGGCACGGTCCCCCTGCTTTGCAATGTGGACGCTCCTTGCGTGGGGGGGCCGGGCTGCTGGCTGTATGGGAGATGATTCCCCACCTCTGACCAATTTCAGAATTGTTTACCACTGGAGCAAGTGCCCTGATAGGGTTTTCCTCTGTATAACTGCTGGGTTTAGGATTTTTTTTTTCTTTTTTGGTTCAAGTTAGAATTTATTCATCTTTTATGTATTTATTGTATTAAGCATGGAAATAATTCATTCATAGAAAAACATCTGTGTGAAGGGAAGAACTTTTTTCTGTTTTATTTTAAATTTTACTTCTAAAAATTTTGAAGTTTAATTATATTTATTTTTCTATACAGCAGGTTATTATTAGTTATCTATTTTATTCATATACATATATACAGGTCAATACCTATCTCCCAACTCATCTGACCACCAACACCCCATGGCTTCCCCCACTTGGTGTCCTTACGTTTGTTCTCTACCTCTGTTTCTCTATTTCTGCCCTGCAAACCTGTTCATCTGTACCATATATCTAGGTTCCACATACATGCATTAATACAGAATATTTGTTTTGCTCTTTCTGACTTACTTCATTCTGTATGACAGTCTCTAGATCCACCGACTTCTCTACAAATAACCCAGTTTCATTCCTTTTCATGGCTGAGTCATATTCCATTTTATATATGTACCACATCTTTATCCATTCTTCTGTCTGTGGGCATTTAGGTTGCTTCCATTACCTGGCTATTGTAAATAGTGCTGCAATGAACATTGTGGTGAATGTGTGTTTTTGATTTATGGTTTTCTCTGGGTATATGCCCAGAAGTGGGATTGCTGGATCCTATGGTAATTCTATTTCTAGTTTCTTTAAGGAAACTCCATACTGTTCTCCATAGTGACTGTATCAATTTACCTTCCCACCAATAGTGGAAGAGGGTTCCCTTTGTCCACACCCTCCACAGAATTTGTTGTTTGTAGATTTTCTGATGATGCGGATTCTAACAGGTGTGAGGTGATACCTCATTGTCATTGTGATTTGCATTTCTCTAATAATTAGTGGTGTTGAGCAGCTTTTCATGTGCGTCTTGGCCATCTCTGTGACTTCTTTGAAGAAACGTCTATTTAGATCTTCTGCCCATTTTTGAATTGGGTTCTTTGTTTTATTAATATTAAGCTGCGTGAGCTGTTTATATATATTGGAGATTAAACCTTTGTCCATTGATTCATTTGCGAACGTTTTCGCCCATTCTGAGGGTTGCCTTTTTCCATTCCCGTTTTCTTTAACCAAAAAAGAAAGAAAGCAAAAGCAGTAGAACACTAATGTGCGTGAAATATGCCTCTTGAAACTGTCGTTTTGAAATATGGACGTCTTTTGAACTTTTTGGTCGATATATGACCCCAGGATTTGTTTTCAGGGCAGGTGTCATTTACAGGCCTGCAATGATTTGGAATATCCACTGACCATTAGCGCTGGGATTAAAGTTGCTGTTGTGTGAAACGGCCACAAGGTGGCAGCAGTTCTCCCTTCGAAAATCTAGTTACTAAGGCAACAGAGCCTCAATAGAAGTCCTGTTCTAGATTGGAATTTAGAATGGAATGTGCCAGGAGAAAGCCCCTCAAGTTTGTCTCACTACATCTTGTTCGTGTTTTCAATTTAATTTTTTATTTTTTATTACAGCAAGTTTGATTACAACGTTTGGCTTGTTGTAGGTGTGCAAGATGTGGTTCTTTTACACATATACATATGTCTGTTCTTTCTGGGACCCTTTTCCCATGTACGTTATGACAGAATGTTGAGTAGTCTTCTCTTGGCATTCCGTAGGTCTTTGGTGATTATATATTTCACCTGTGTTTGTATATGTCTCTTAACCCCAATATCGTAATGAATCCAATCCTAACACCTTTCCATTGGTGAACCATAAGTTTGTTTAATGAATCTGTGATTGCCCTTCTCCGTGGAAATATCTGCCCTGGTATCCGTTTTTAGGTAACACCTATAAGTGATATCCTCCGATATGTGTCTTTCACTTTCTGACTTACTACAAGTCACGTGATTACCTGTAGACTCATCTACGGTGCTGCAAATGGCATTGTGCCCTTTTTTTCCTTGGCTAATATTCTGTCTTAGCGAGGTCCATTTTCTGCAATGTGATTCCCTGAGGGCTGAGGATTAGCTGACCTGGGCAGCCTGACCCTGCCGGCAAGCCCTCCCCAGGTGTGCCTGGGTTGAGGTCAATAGAAACAGCACTCCAGGCAGCAATAGCCCATGCAGCTGTGCCTGACTCCATATTCTCTGCCCCGTCAGCAGTCTCGGGGCTGTGCTGGTGGGAGGGTGTGAGGGTCCACGGCTTTGTTGGTGGCCCGGTGTGAGTGGGGCTCTGCTGGACTTTCTGCAGGAGTTGCCAGGCTGCCACCTGTAAAGAAGAGGATGTGTCACCCATAACCTCCACTGGAATTTCTCTCTGGGCTGAGGTGAGGAAGGAAAAAAAGGAGTGGGGGCCGGGACAGGAGGGGTATCTCAGGCAGGGAAATGGAAAGCTTCCAGAAGATCGCCCGGGGCCAGGACCATCCTGGCTGGCCTGCAGGCACCAAGTTGGCCTGCGTGCTGTCACTGGTGTGGCTCCACGGCCCTTCCTCTAGGCTTTCAAGCCCTTGTACATATTCAGGTGTTTTACCTGGGAAGGGTGGGAACAGTTCAGCAGCAGCTGGCCTGGGGCTCAGCTCACGTTTACTCACAGAGGACTCGGCACGGTCCCCCAACTTTGCAATGAGGACGCTCCTTGCGTAGGGGGGCCTGGCTGCTGTCTGTATGGGAGATGATTCCCCACCTCTGACCAATTTCAGAATTGTTTACCGCTGGAGCAAGTGCCCTGATAGGGTTTTCCTCTGTATAACTGCTGGGTTCAGGTTTTTTTTTTTCTTTTTTGGTTCAAGTTAGAATTTATTCATCTTTTATGTATTTATTGATATAAGCATGGAAATAATTCATTCATAGAAATACATCTGTGTGAAGGGAAGAACTTTTTTCTGTTTTATTTTTAAATTTTATTTCTAAAATTTTGAAGTTTAATTATATTTATTTTTCTATACAGCAAGTTATTATTAGTTATCTATTTTATTCATATACATATATACAGGTCAATACCTATCTCCCAACTCATCTGACCACCAACACCCCATGGCTTTCCCGACTTGGTGTCCATACGTTTGTTCTCTACCTCTGTTTCTCTATTTCTGCCCTGCAAACCTGTTCATCTGTACCATATATCTAGGTTCCACATACATGCATTAAGACAGAATATTTGTTTTACTCATTCTGACTTACGTCATTCTGTATGACAGTCTCTAGATCCACCGACTTCTCTACAAATAACATAGTTTCCTTCCTTTTCATGGCTGAGTCATATCCCATTTTATATATGTACCACATCTTTATCCATTCGTCTGTCTGTGGGCATTTAGGTTGCTTCCATTACCTGGCTATTGTTAATAGTGCTGCAATGAACATTGTGGTGAATGTGTGTTTTTGATTTATGGTTTTCTCTGGGTATATGCCCAGAAGTGGGATTGCTGGATCAGATGGTAATTCTATTTCTAGTTTCTTTAAGGAAACTCCATACTGTTCTCCATAGTGACTGTATCAATTTACCTTCCCACCAATAGTGGAAGAGGCTTCCTTTTGTCCACACCCTCCCCAGAATTTGTTGTTTGTAGATTTTCTGATGACGCCGATTCTAACAGGTGTGAGGTGATACCTCACTGTCATTGTGATTTGCATTTCTCTAATAATTAGTGGTGTTGAGCAGCTTTTCATGTGCGTCTTGGCCGTCTCTGTGACTTCTTTGAAGAAACGTCTATTTAGATCTTCTGCCCATTTTTGTATTGGGTTGTTTGTTTTATTAATATTAAGCTGCGTGAGCTGTTTATATATATTGGAGATTAAACCTTTGTCCATTGATTCGTTTGCGAAAGTTTTCGTCCATTCTGAGGGTTGCCTTTTTACATTCCCGTTTTTTTTTAACCAAAAAAGAAAGAAAGCAAAAGAAGCAGAACACTAATGTGCGTAAAATATGCCTCTTGAAACTGTCGTTTTGAAATATGGACGTCTTTTGAAATTTTTGGTCGATATATGACCCCAGGATTAGTTTTCAGGGCAGGTGTCTTTTACAGACCTCAATGATTTGGAATATCCACTGACCATTAGCGCTGGGATTAAAACTGCTGTTGTGTGAAACGGACACAAGGTGGCAGCAGTTCTCCCTTCGCAAATCTGGTTACTAGGGCAACAGAGCCTCAATGGAAGCGTTGTTCTAGATTGGAATTTAGAATGGAATGTGCCAGGAAAAAGCCCCTCAAGTTTGTCTCACTACTTCTTGTTCGTGTTTTCAATTTAATTTTTAATTTTTTATTACAGCAAGTTTGATTACAACGTTTGGCTTGTTGTAGGTGTGCAAGATGTGGTTCTTTTAAACATATACATATGTCTGTTCTTCCTGGGACCCTTTTCCCATGTACGTTATGACAGAATGTTGAGTAGTCTTCTCTTGGCATTCCGTAGGTCTTTGGTGATTATATATTTCACCTGTGTTTGTATATGTCTCTTAACCCCAATATCATAATGATCCAATCCTCACACCTTTCCATTGGTGAACCATAAGTTTGTTTAATGAATCTGTGATTGCCCTTCTCCGTGGAAATATCTGCCCTTGTATCCGTTTTTAGGTAACACCTATAAGTGATATCCTACGATATGTGTCTTTCACTTTCTGACTTACTACAAGTCACGTGATTACCTGCAGACTCATCTACGGTGCTGCAAATGGCATTGTGTCCTTTTTTTCCTTGGCTAATATTCTGTCTTAGCGAGGTCCATTTTCTGCAATGTGATTCCCTGAGGGCTGAGGATTAGCTGACCTGGGCAGCCTGACCCTGCCGGCAAGCCCTCCCCAGGTGTGCCTGGTTTGAGGTCAATAGAAACCGCACTCCAGGCAGCAATAGCCCTTGCAGCTGTGCCTGACTCCATATTCTCTGCCCCGTCAGCAGTCTCGGGGCTGTGCTGGTGGGAGGTTGTGAGGGTCCACGGCTTTGTTGGTGGCCCGGTGTGAGTGGGGCTCTGCTGGACTTTCTGCAGGAGTTGCCAGGCTGCCACCTGTAAAGAAGAGGATGTGTCACCCATAACTTCCGCTGGAATTTCTCTCCGGGCTGAGGTGAGGAAGGAAAAAAAGGAGTGGGGGCCAGGACAGGAGGGGTATCTCAGGCAGGGAAATGGAAACCTTCCAGAAGAGGTCCCGGGGCCAGGACCATCCTGGCTGGACTGCAGGCACCAAGTTGGCCTGCGTGCTGTCGCTGGTGTGGCTCCACGGCCCTTCCTCTAGGCTTTCAAGCCCTTGTACATATTCAGGTGTTTTACCTGGGAAGGGTGGGAACAGTTCAGCAGCAGCTGGCCTGGGGCTCAGCTCACGTTTACTCACAGAGGCCTCGGCACGGTACCCCTGCTTTGCAATGTGGACGCTCCTTGCGTGGGGGGGCCGGGCTGCTGGCTGTATGGGAGATGATTCCCCACCTCTGACCAATTTCAGAATTGTTTACCACTGGAGCAAGTGCCCTGATAGGGTTTTCCTCTGTATAACTGCTGGGTTTAGGATTTTTTTTTTCTTTTTTGGTTCAAGTTAGAATTTATTCATCTTTTATGTATTTATTGTATTAAGCATGGAAATAATTCATTCATAGAAAAACATCTGTGTGAAGGGAAGAACTTTTTTCTGTTTTATTTTAAATTTTACTTCTAAAAATTTTGAAGTTTAATTATATTTATTTTTCTATACAGCAGGTTATTATTAGTTATCTATTTTATTCATATACATATATACAGGTCAATACCTATCTCCCAACTCATCTGACCACCAACACCCCATGGCTTCCCCCACTTGGTGTCCTTACGTTTGTTCTCTACCTCTGTTTCTCTATTTCTGCCCTGCAAACCTGTTCATCTGTACCATATATCTAGGTTCCACATACATGCATTAATACAGAATATTTGTTTTGCTCTTTCTGACTTACTTCATTCTGTATGACAGTCTCTAGATCCACCGACTTCTCTACAAATAACCCAGTTTCATTCCTTTTCATGGCTGAGTCATATTCCATTTTATATATGTACCACATCTTTATCCATTCTTCTGTCTGTGGGCATTTAGGTTGCTTCCATTACCTGGCTATTGTAAATAGTGCTGCAATGAACATTGTGGTGAATGTGTGTTTTTGATTTATGGTTTTCTCTGGGTATATGCTCAGAAGTGGGATTGCTGGATCCTATGGTAATTCTATTTCTAGTTTCTTTAAGGAAACTCCATACTGTTCTCCATAGTGACTGTATCAATTTACATTCCCACCAATAGTGGAAGAGGGTTCCCTTTGTCCACACCCTCCCCAGAATTTGTTGTTTGTAGATTTTCTGATGATGCGGATTCTAACAGGTGTGAGGTGATACCTCATTGTCATTGTGATTTGCATTTCTCTAATAATTAGTGGTGTTGAGCAGCTTTTCATGTGCGTCTTGGCCGTCTCTGTGACTTCTTTGAAGAAACGTCTATTTAGATCTTCTGCCCATTTTTGAATTGGGTTCTTTGTTTTATTAATATTAAGCTGCGTGAGCTGTTTATATATATTGGAGATTAAACCTTTGTCCATTGATTCATTTGCGAACGTTTTCGCCCATTCTGAGGGTTGCCTTTTTCCATTCCCGTTTTTTTTAACCAAAAAAGAAAGAAAGCAAAAGCAGTAGAACACTAATGTGCGTGAAATATGCCTCTTGAAACTGTCGTTTTGAAATATGGACGTCTTTTGAACTTTTTGGTCGATATATGACCCCAGGATTTGTTTTCAGGGCAGGTGTCATTTACAGGCCTGCAATGATTTGGAATATCCACTGACCATTAGTGCTGGGATTAAAGCTGCTGTTGTGTGAAACGGCCACAAGGTGGCAGCAGTTCTCCCTTCGAAAATCTAGTTACTAAGGCAACAGAGCCTCAATAGAAGTCGTGTTCTAGATTGGAATTTAGAATGGAATGTGCCAGGAGAAAGCCCCTCAAGTTTGTCTCACTACATCTTGTTCGTGTTTTCAATTTAATTTTTTATTTTTTATTACAGCAAGTTTGATTACAACGTTTGGCTTGTTGTAGGTGTGCAAGATGTGGTTCTTTTACACATATACATATGTCTGTTCTTTCTGGGACCCTTTTCCCATGTACGTTATGACAGAATGTTGAGTAGTCTTCTCTTGGCATTCCGTAGGTCTTTGGTGATTATATATTTCACCTGTGTTTGTATATGTCTCTTAACCCCAATATCGTAATGAATCCAATCCTAACACCTTTCCATTGGTGAACCATAAGTTTGTTTAATGAATCTGTGATTGCCCTTCTCCGTGGAAATATCTGCCCTGGTATCCGTTTTTAGGTAACACCTATAAGTGATATCCTCCGATATGTGTCTTTCACTTTCTGACTTACTACAAGTCACGTGATTACCTGTAGACTCATCTACGGTGCTGCAAATGGCATTGTGCCCTTTTTTTCCTTGGCTAATATTCTGTCTTAGCGAGGTCCATTTTCTGCAATGTGATTCCCTGAGGGCTGAGGATTAGCTGACCTGGGCAGCCTGACCCTGCCGGCAAGCCCTCCCCAGGTGTGCCTGGGTTGAGGTCAATAGAAACAGCACTCCAGGCAGCAATAGCCCATGCAGCTGTGCCTGACTCCATATTCTCTGCCCCGTCAGCAGTCTCGGGGCTGTGCTGGTGGGAGGGTGTGAGGGTCCACGGCTTTGTTGGTGGCCCGGTGTGAGTGGGGCTCTGCTGGACTTTCTGCAGGAGTTGCCAGGCTGCCACCTGTAAAGAAGAGGATGTGTCACCCATAACCTCCGCTGGAATTTCTCTCCGGGCTGAGGTGAGGAAGGAAAAAAAGGAGTTTGGGCCGTGACAGGAGGGGTATCTCAGGCAGGGAAATGGAAAGCTTCCAGAAGATCGCCCGGGGACAGGACCATCCTGGCTGGCCTGCAGGCACCAAGTTGGCCTGCGTGCTGTCACTGGTGTGGCTCCACGGCCCTTCCTCTAGGCTTTCAAGCCCTTGTACATATTCAGGTGTTTTACCTGGGAAGGGTGGGAACAGTTCAGCAGCAGCTGGCCTGGGGCTCAGCTCACGTTTACTCACAGAGGACTCGGCACGGTCCCCCAACTTTGCAATGAGGACGCTCCTTGCGTAGGGGGGCCTGGCTGCTGTCTGTATGGGAGATGATTCCCCACCTCTGACCAATTTCAGAATTGTTTACCGCTGGAGCAAGTGCCCTGATAGGGTTTTCCTCTGTATAACTGCTGGGTTCAGGTTTTTTTTTTTCTTTTTTGGTTCAAGTTAGAATTTATTCATCTTTTATGTATTTATTGATATAAGCATGGAAATAATTCATTCATAGAAATACATCTGTGTGAAGGGAAGAACTTTTTTCTGTTTTATTTTTAAATTTTATTTCTAAAATTTTGAAGTTTAATTATATTTATTTTTCTATACAGCAAGTTATTATTAGTTATCTATTTTATTCATATACATATATACAGGTCAATACCTATCTCCCAACTCATCTGACCACCAACACCCCATGGCTTTCCCGACTTGGTGTCCATACGTTTGTTCTCTACCTCTGTTTCTCTATTTCTGCCCTGCAAACCTGTTCATCTGTACCATATATCTAGGTTCCACATACATGCATTAAGACAGAATATTTGTTTTACTCATTCTGACTTACGTCATTCTGTATGACAGTCTCTAGATCCACCGACTTCTCTACAAATAACATAGTTTCCTTCCTTTTCATGGCTGAGTCATATCCCATTTTATATATGTACCACATCTTTATCCATTCGTCTGTCTGTGGGCATTTAGGTTGCTTCCATTACCTGGCTATTGTTAATAGTGCTGCAATGAACATTGTGGTGAATGTGTGTTTTTGATTTATGGTTTTCTCTGGGTATATGCCCAGAAGTGGGATTGCTGGATCAGATGGTAATTCTATTTCTAGTTTCTTTAAGGAAACTCCATACTGTTCTCCATAGTGACTGTATCAATTTACCTTCCCACCAATAGTGGAAGAGGCTTCCTTTTGTCCACACCCTCCCCAGAATTTGTTGTTTGTAGATTTTCTGATGACGCCGATTCTAACAGGTGTGAGGTGATACCTCACTGTCATTGTGATTTGCATTTCTCTAATAATTAGTGGTGTTGAGCAGCTTTTCATGTGCGTCTTGGCCGTCTCTGTGACTTCTTTGAAGAAACGTCTATTTAGATCTTCTGCCCATTTTTGTATTGGGTTGTTTGTTTTATTAATATTAAGCTGCGTGAGCTGTTTATATATATTGGAGATTAAACCTTTGTCCATTGATTCGTTTGCGAAAGTTTTCGTCCATTCTGAGGGTTGCCTTTTTACATTCCCGTTTTTTTTTAACCAAAAAAGAAAGAAAGCAAAAGAAGCAGAACACTAATGTGCGTAAAATATGCCTCTTGAAACTGTCGTTTTGAAATATGGACGTCTTTTGAAATTTTTGGTCGATATATGACCCCAGGATTAGTTTTCAGGGCAGGTGTCTTTTACAGACCTCAATGATTTGGAATATCCACTGACCATTAGCGCTGGGATTAAAACTGCTGTTGTGTGAAACGGACACAAGGTGGCAGCAGTTCTCCCTTCGCAAATCTGGTTACTAGGGCAACAGAGCCTCAATGGAAGCGTTGTTCTAGATTGGAATTTAGAATGGAATGTGCCAGGAAAAAGCCCCTCAAGTTTGTCTCACTACTTCTTGTTCGTGTTTTCAATTTAATTTTTAATTTTTTATTACAGCAAGTTTGATTACAACGTTTGGCTTGTTGTAGGTGTGCAAGATGTGGTTCTTTTAAACATATACATATGTCTGTTCTTCCTGGGACCCTTTTCCCATGTACGTTATGACAGAATGTTGAGTAGTCTTCTCTTGGCATTCCGTAGGTCTTTGGTGATTATATATTTCACCTGTGTTTGTATATGTCTCTTAACCCCAATATCATAATGATCCAATCCTCACACCTTTCCATTGGTGAACCATAAGTTTGTTTAATGAATCTGTGATTGCCCTTCTCCGTGGAAATATCTGCCCTTGTATCCGTTTTTAGGTAACACCTATAAGTGATATCCTACGATATGTGTCTTTCACTTTCTGACTTACTACAAGTCACGTGATTACCTGCAGACTCATCTACGGTGCTGCAAATGGCATTGTGTCCTTTTTTTCCTTGGCTAATATTCTGTCTTAGCGAGGTCCATTTTCTGCAATGTGATTCCCTGAGGGCTGAGGATTAGCTGACCTGGGCAGCCTGACCCTGCCGGCAAGCCCTCCCCAGGTGTGCCTGGTTTGAGGTCAATAGAAACCGCACTCCAGGCAGCAATAGCCCTTGCAGCTGTGCCTGACTCCATATTCTCTGCCCCGTCAGCAGTCTCGGGGCTGTGCTGGTGGGAGGTTGTGAGGGTCCACGGCTTTGTTGGTGGCCCGGTGTGAGTGGGGCTCTGCTGGACTTTCTGCAGGAGTTGCCAGGCTGCCACCTGTAAAGAAGAGGATGTGTCACCCATAACTTCCGCTGGAATTTCTCTCCGGGCTGAGGTGAGGAAGGAAAAAAAGGAGTGGGGGCCAGGACAGGAGGGGTATCTCAGGCAGGGAAATGGAAACCTTCCAGAAGAGGTCCCGGGGCCAGGACCATCCTGGCTGGACTGCAGGCACCAAGTTGGCCTGCGTGCTGTCGCTGGTGTGGCTCCACGGCCCTTCCTCTAGGCTTTCAAGCCCTTGTACATATTCAGGTGTTTTACCTGGGAAGGGTGGGAACAGTTCAGCAGCAGCTGGCCTGGGGCTCAGCTCACGTTTACTCACAGAGGCCTCGGCACGGTACCCCTGCTTTGCAATGTGGACGCTCCTTGCGTGGGGGGGCCGGGCTGCTGGCTGTATGGGAGATGATTCCCCACCTCTGACCAATTTCAGAATTGTTTACCACTGGAGCAAGTGCCCTGATAGGGTTTTCCTCTGTATAACTGCTGGGTTTAGGATTTTTTTTTTCTTTTTTGGTTCAAGTTAGAATTTATTCATCTTTTATGTATTTATTGTATTAAGCATGGAAATAATTCATTCATAGAAAAACATCTGTGTGAAGGGAAGAACTTTTTTCTGTTTTATTTTAAATTTTACTTCTAAAAATTTTGAAGTTTAATTATATTTATTTTTCTATACAGCAGGTTATTATTAGTTATCTATTTTATTCATATACATATATACAGGTCAATACCTATCTCCCAACTCATCTGACCACCAACACCCCATGGCTTCCCCCACTTGGTGTCCTTACGTTTGTTCTCTACCTCTGTTTCTCTATTTCTGCCCTGCAAACCTGTTCATCTGTACCATATATCTAGGTTCCACATACATGCATTAATACAGAATATTTGTTTTGCTCTTTCTGACTTACTTCATTCTGTATGACAGTCTCTAGATCCACCGACTTCTCTACAAATAACCCAGTTTCATTCCTTTTCATGGCTGAGTCATATTCCATTTTATATATGTACCACAACTTTATCCATTCTTCTGTCTGTGGGCATTTAGGTTGCTTCCATTACCTGGCTATTGTAAATAGTGCTGCAATGAACATTGTGGTGAATGTGTGTTTTTGATTTATGGTTTTCTCTGGGTATATGCTCAGAAGTGGGATTGCTGGATCCTATGGTAATTCTATTTCTAGTTTCTTTAAGGAAACTCCATACTGTTCTCCATAGTGACTGTATCAATTTACATTCCCACCAATAGTGGAAGAGGGTTCCCTTTGTCCACACCCTCCCCAGAATTTGTTGTTTGTAGATGTTCTGATGATGCGGATTCTAACAGGTGTGAGGTGATACCTCATTGTCATTGTGATTTGCATTTCTCTAATAATTAGTGGTGTTGAGCAGCTTTTCATGTGCGTCTTGGCCGTCTCTGTGACTTCTTTGAAGAAACGTCTATTTAGATCTTCTGCCCATTTTTGAATTGGGTTCTTTGTTTTATTAATATTAAGCTGCGTGAGCTGTTTATATATATTGGAGATTAAACCTTTGTCCATTGATTCATTTGCGAACGTTTTCGCCCATTCTGAGGGTTGCCTTTTTCCATTCCCGTTTTTTTTAACCAAAAAAGAAAGAAAGCAAAAGCAGTAGAACACTAATGTGCGTGAAATATGCCTCTTGAAACTGTCGTTTTGAAATATGGACGTCTTTTGAACTTTTTGGTCGATATATGACCCCAGGATTTGTTTTCAGGGCAGGTATCATTTACAGGCCTGCAATGATTTGGAATATCCACTGACCATTAGCGCTGGGATTAAAGCTGCTGTTGTGTGAAACGGCCACAAGGTGGCAGCAGTTCTCCCTTCGAAAATCTAGTTACTAAGGCAACAGAGCCTCAATAGAAGTCGTGTTCTAGATTGGAATTTAGAATGGAATGTGCCAGGAGAAAGCCCCTCAAGTTTGTCTCACTACATCTTGTTCGTGTTTTCAATTTAATTTTTTATTTTTTATTACAGCAAGTTTGATTACAACGTTTGGCTTGTTGTAGGTGTGCAAGATGTGGTTCTTTTACACATATACATATGTCTGTTCTTTCTGGGACCCTTTTCCCATGTACGTTATGACAGAATGTTGAGTAGTCTTCTCTTGGCATTCCGTAGGTCTTTGGTGATTATATATTTCACCTGTGTTTGTATATGTCTCTTAACCCCAATATCGTAATGAATCCAATCCTAACACCTTTCCATTGGTGAACCATAAGTTTGTTTAATGAATCTGTGATTGCCCTTCTCCGTGGAAATATCTGCCCTGGTATCCGTTTTTAGGTAACACCTATAAGTGATATCCTCCGATATGTGTCTTTCACTTTCTGACTTACTACAAGTCACGTGATTACCTGTAGACTCATCTACGGTGCTGCAAATGGCATTGTGCCCTTTTTTTCCTTGGCTAATATTCTGTCTTAGCGAGGTCCATTTTCTGCAATGTGATTCCCTGAGGGCTGAGGATTAGCTGACCTGGGCAGCCTGACCCTGCCGGCAAGCCCTCCCCAGGTGTGCCTGGGTTGAGGTCAATAGAAACAGCACTCCAGGCAGCAATAGCCCATGCAGCTGTGCCTGACTCCATATTCTCTGCCCCGTCAGCAGTCTCGGGGCTGTGCTGGTGGGAGGGTGTGAGGGTCCACGGCTTTGTTGGTGGCCCGGTGTGAGTGGGGCTCTGCTGGACTTTCTGCAGGAGTTGCCAGGCTGCCACCTGTAAAGAAGAGGATGTGTCACCCATAACCTCCGCTGGAATTTCTCTCCGGGCTGAGGTGAGGAAGGAAAAAAAGGAGTTGGGGCCGTGACAGGAGGGGTATCTCAGGCAGGGAAATGGAAAGCTTCCAGAAGATCGCCCGGGGACAGGACCATCCTGGCTGGCCTGCAGGCACCAAGTTGGCCTGCGTGCTGTCACTGGTGTGGCTCCACGGCCCTTCCTCTAGGCTTTCAAGCCCTTGTACATATTCAGGTGTTTTACCTGGGAAGGGTGGGAACAGTTCAGCAGCAGCTGGCCTGGGGCTCAGCTCACGTTTACTCACAGAGGCCTCGGCACGGTCCCCCAACTTTGCAATGAGGACGCTCCTTGCGTTGGGGGGCCTGGCTGCTGTCTGTATGGGAGATGATTCCCCACCTCTGACCAATTTCAGAATTGTTTACCGCTGGAGCAAGTGCCCTGATAGGGTTTTCCTCTGTATAACTGCTGGGTTCAGGTTTTTTTTTTTTCTTTTTTGGTTCAAGTTAGAATTTATTCATCTTTTATGTATTTATTGATATAAGCATGGAAATAATTCATTCATAGAAATACATCTGTGTGAAGGGAAGAACTTTTTTCTGTTTTATTTTTAAATTTTATTTCTAAAATTTTGAAGTTTAATTATATTTATTTTTCTATACAGCAGGTTATTATTAGTTATCTATTTTATTCATATACATATATACAGGTCAATACCTATCTCCCAACTCATCTGACCACCAACACCCCATGGCTTTCCCGACTTGGTGTCCATACGTTTGTTCTCTACCTCTGTTTCTCTATTTCTGCCCTGCAAACCTGTTCATCTGTACCATATATCTAGGTTCCACATACATGCATTAAGACAGAATATTTGTTTTACTCATTCTGACTTACGTCATTCTGTATGACAGTCTCTAGATCCACCGACTTCTCTACAAATAACATAGTTTCCTTCCTTTTCATGGCTGAGTCATATCCCATTTTATATATGTACCACATCTTTATCCATTTGTCTGTCTGTGGGCATTTAGGTTGCTTCCATTACCTGGCTATTGTTAATAGTGCTGCAATGAACATTGTGGTGAATGTGTGTTTTTGATTTATGGTTTTCTCTGGGTATATGCCCAGAAGTGGGATTGCTGGATCAGATGGTAATTCTATTTCTAGTTTCTTTAAGGAAACTCCATACTGTTCTCCATAGTGACTGTATCAATTTACCTTCCCACCAATAGTGGAAGAGGCTTCCTTTTGTCCACACCCTCCCCAGAATTTGTTGTTTGTAGATTTTCTGATGATGCCGATTCTAACAGGTGTGAGGTGATACCTCATTGTCATTGTGATTTGCATTTCTCTAATAATTAGTGGTGTTGAGCAGCTTTTCATGTGCGTCTTGGCCGTCTCTGTGACTTCTTTGAAGAAACGTCTATTTAGATCTTCTGCCCATTTTTGTATTGGGTTGTTTGTTTTATTAATATTAAGCTGCGTGAGCTGTTTATATATATTGGAGATTAAACCTTTGTCCATTGATTCATTTGCGAAAGTTTTCGCCCATTCTGAGGGTTGCCTTTTTCCATTCCCGTTTTTTTTAACCAAAAAAGAAAGAAAGCAAAAGCAGTAGAACACTAATGTGCGTGAAATATGCCTCTTGAAACTGTCGTTTTGAAATATGGACGTCTTTTGAACTTTTTGGTCGATATATGACCCCAGGATTTGTTTTCAGGGCAGGTGTCATTTACAGGCCTGCAATGATTTGGAATATCCACTGACCATTAGCGCTGGGATTAAAGCTGCTGTTGTGTGAAACGGCCACAAGGTGGCAGCAGTTCTCCCTTCGAAAATCTAGTTACTAAGGCAACAGAGCCTCAATAGAAGTCCTGTTCTAGATTGGAATTTAGAATGGAATGTGCCAGGAGAAAGCCCCTCAAGTTTGTCTCACTACATCTTGTTCGTGTTTTCAATTTAATTTTTTATTTTTTATTACAGCAAGTTTGATTACAACGTTTGGCTTGTTGTAGGTGTGCAAGATGTGGTTCTTTTACACATATACATATGTCTGTTCTTTCTGGGACCCTTTTCCCATGTACGTTATGACAGAATGTTGAGTAGTCTTCTCTTGGCATTCCGTAGGTCTTTGGTGATTATATATTTCACCTGTGTTTGTATATGTCTCTTAACCCCAATATCGTAATGAATCCAATCCTAACACCTTTCCATTGGTGAACCATAAGTTTGTTTAATGAATCTGTGATTGCCCTTCTCCGTGGAAATATCTGCCCTGGTATCCGTTTTTAGGTAACACCTATAAGTGATATCCTCCGATATGTGTCTTTCACTTTCTGACTTACTACAAGTCACGTGATTACCTGTAGACTCATCTACGGTGCTGCAAATGGCATTGTGCCCTTTTTTTCCTTGGCTAATATTCTGTCTTAGCGAGGTCCATTTTCTGCAATGTGATTCCCTGAGGGCTGAGGATTAGCTGACCTGGGCAGCCTGACCCTGCCGGCAAGCCCTCCCCAGGTGTGCCTGGGTTGAGGTCAATAGAAACAGCACTCCAGGCAGCAATAGCCCATGCAGCTGTGCCTGACTCCATATTCTCTGCCCCGTCAGCAGTCTCGGGGCTGTGCTGGTGGGAGGGTGTGAGGGTCCACGGCTTTGTTGGTGGCCCGGTGTGAGTGGGGCTCTGCTGGACTTTCTGCAGGAGTTGCCAGGCTGCCACCTGTAAAGAAGAGGATGTGTCACCCATAACCTCCGCTGGAATTTCTCTCCGGGCTGAGGTGAGGAAGGAAAAAAAGGAGTTGGGGCCGTGACAGGAGGGGTATCTCAGGCAGGGAAATGGAAAGCTTCCAGAAGATCGCCCGGGGACAGGACCATCCTGGCTGGCCTGCAGGCACCAAGTTGGCCTGCGTGCTGTCACTGGTGTGGCTCCACGGCCCTTCCTCTAGGCTTTCAAGCCCTTGTACATATTCAGGTGTTTTACCTGGGAAGGGTGGGAACAGTTCAGCAGCAGCTGGCCTGGGGCTCAGCTCACGTTTACTCACAGAGGCCTCGGCACGGTCCCCCAACTTTGCAATGAGGACGCTCCTTGCGTTGGGGGGCCTGGCTGCTGTCTGTATGGGAGATGATTCCCCACCTCTGACCAATTTCAGAATTGTTTACCGCTGGAGCAAGTGCCCTGATAGGGTTTTCCTCTGTATAACTGCTGGGTTCAGGTTTTTTTTTTTTCTTTTTTGGTTCAAGTTAGAATTTATTCATCTTTTATGTATTTATTGATATAAGCATGGAAATAATTCATTCATAGAAATACATCTGTGTGAAGGGAAGAACTTTTTTCTGTTTTATTTTTAAATTTTATTTCTAAAATTTTGAAGTTTAATTATATTTATTTTTCTATACAGCAGGTTATTATTAGTTATCTATTTTATTCATATACATATATACAGGTCAATACCTATCTCCCAACTCATCTGACCACCAACACCCCATGGCTTTCCCGACTTGGTGTCCATACGTTTGTTCTCTACCTCTGTTTCTCTATTTCTGCCCTGCAAACCTGTTCATCTGTACCATATATCTAGGTTCCACATACATGCATTAAGACAGAATATTTGTTTTACTCATTCTGACTTACGTCATTCTGTATGACAGTCTCTAGATCCACCGACTTCTCTACAAATAACATAGTTTCCTTCCTTTTCATGGCTGAGTCATATCCCATTTTATATATGTACCACATCTTTATCCATTTGTCTGTCTGTGGGCATTTAGGTTGCTTCCATTACCTGGCTATTGTTAATAGTGCTGCAATGAACATTGTGGTGAATGTGTGTTTTTGATTTATGGTTTTCTCTGGGTATATGCCCAGAAGTGGGATTGCTGGATCAGATGGTAATTCTATTTCTAGTTTCTTTAAGGAAACTCCATACTGTTCTCCATAGTGACTGTATCAATTTACCTTCCCACCAATAGTGGAAGAGGCTTCCTTTTGTCCACACCCTCCCCAGAATTTGTTGTTTGTAGATTTTCTGATGACGCCGATTCTAACAGGTGTGAGGTGATACCTCACTGTCATTGTGATTTGCATTTCTCTAATAATTAGTGGTGTTGAGCAGCTTTTCATGTGCGTCTTGGCCGTCTCTGTGACTTCTTTGAAGAAACGTCTATTTAGATCTTCTGCCCATTTTTGTATTGGGTTGTTTGTTTTATTAATATTAAGCTGCGTGAGCTGTTTATATATATTGGAGATTAAACCTTTGTCCATTGATTCGTTTGCGAACGTTTTCGCCCATTCTGAGGGTTGCCTTTTTCCATTCCCGTTTTTTTTTTTAACCAAAAAAGAAAGAAAGCAAAAGAAGCAGAACACTAATGTGCGTGAAATATGCCTCTTGAAACTGTCGTTTTGAAATAAGGACGTCTTTTGAACTTTTTGGTCGATATATGACCCAAGGATTTGTTTTCAGTGCAGGTGTCATTTACAGGCCTGCAATGATTTGGAATATCCACTGACTATTAGCGCTGGGATTAAAGCTGCTGTTGTGTGAAACGCCCACAAGGTGGCAGCAGTTCTCCCTTGAAAAATCTAGTTACTAAGGCAACAGAGCCTCAATAGAAGTCGTGTTCTAGATTGGAATTTAGAATGGAATGTGCCAGGAGAAAGCCCCTCAAGTTTGTCTCACTACTTCTTGTTCGTGTTTTTAATTTAATTTTTAATTTTTTTATTACAGCAAGTTAGATTACAACGTTTGGCTTGTTGTAGGTGTGCAAGATGTGGTTCTTTTACACATATACATATGTCTGTTCTTTCTGGGACCCTTTTCCCATGTACGTTATGACAGAATGTTGAGTAGTCTTCTCTTGGCATTCCGTAGGTCTTTGGTGATTATATATTTCACCTGTGTTTGTAAATGTCTCTTAACCCCAATATCGTAATGAATCCAATCCTCACACTTTTCAATTGGTGAACCATAAGTTTGTTTAATGAATCTGTTATTGCCCTTCTCCGTGGAAATATCTGCCCTGGTATCCGTTTTTAGGTAACACCTTTAAGTGATATCCTAGGAAATGTGTCTTTCACTTTCTGACTTACTACAAGTCACGTGATTACCTGTAGACTCATCTACGGTGCTGCAAATGGCATTGTGCCCTTTTTTTCCTTGGCTAATATTCTGTCTTAGCGAGGTCCATTTTCTGCAATGTGATTCCCTGAGGGCTGAGGATTAGCTGACCTGGGCAGCCTGACCCTGCCGGCAAGCCCTCCCGAGGTGTGCCTGGCTTGAGGTCAATAGAAACAGCACTCCAGGCAGCAATAGCCCCTGCAGCTGTGCCTGACTCCATATTCTCTGCCCCGTCAGCAGTCTCGGGGCTGTGCTGGTGGGAGGGTGTGAGGTCCACGGCTTTGTTGGTGGTCCGGTGTGAGTGGGGCTCTGCTGGACTTTCTGCAGGAGTTGCCAGGCTGCCACCTGTAAAGAAGAGGATGTGTCACCCATAACCTCCGCTGGAATTTCTCTCCGGGCTGAGGTGAGGAAGGAAAAAAAGGAGTGGTGGCCGGGACAGGAGGGGTATCTCAGGCAGGGAAATGGAAAGCTTCCAGAAGATCGCCCGGGGCCAGGAACATCCTGGCTGGCCTGCAGGCACCAAGTTGGCCTGCGTGCTGTCACTGGTGTGGCTCCACGGCCCTTCCTCTAGGCTTTCAAGCCCTTGTACATATTCATGTGTTTTACCTGGGAAGGGTGGGAACAGTTCAGCAGCAGCTGGCCTGGGGCTCAGCTCACGTTTACTCACAGAGGCCTCGGCACTGTCCCCCAACTTTGCAATGAGGACGCTCCTTGCGTGGGGGTGCCGGGCTGCTGGCTGTATGGGAGATGATTCCCCACCTCTGACCAATTTCAGAATTGTTTACCACTGGAGCAAGTGCCCTGATAGGGTTTTCCTCTGTATAACTGCTGGGTTCAGGTTTTTTTTTCTTTTTTGGTTCAAGTTAGAATTTATTCATCTTTTATGTATTTATTGATATAAGCATGGAAATAATTCATTCATATAAATACATCTGTGTGAAGGGAAGAACTTTTTTCTGTTTTATTTTTAAATTTTATTTCTAAAATTTTGAAGTTTAATTATATTTATTTTTCTATACAGCAGGTTATTATTAGTTATCTATTTTATTCATATACATATATACAGGTCAATACCTATCTCCCAACTCATCTGACCACCAACACCCCATGGCTTTCCCGACTTGGTGTCCATACGTTTGTTCTCTACCTCTGTTTCTCTATTTCTGCCCTGCAAACCTGTTCATCTGTACCATATATCTAGGTTCCACATACATGCATTAAGACAGAATATTTGTTTTGCTCATTCTGACTTACTTCATTCTGTATGACAGTTTCTAGATCCACCGACTTCTCTACAAATAACATAGTTTCCTTCCTTTTCATGGCTGAGTCATATCCCATTTTATATATGTACCACATCTTTATCCATTCGTCTGTCTGTGGGCATTTAGGTTGCTTCCATTACCTGGGTATTGTAAATAGTGCTGCAATGAACATTGTGGTGAATGTGTGTTTTTGATTTATGGTTTTCTCTGGGTATATGCCCAGAAGTGGGATTGCTGGATCCTATGGTAATTCTATTTCTAGTTTCTTTAAGGAAACTCCATACTGTTCTCCATAGTGACTGTATCAATTTACTTTCCCACCAATAGTGGAAGAGGCTTCCTTTTGTCCACACCCTCCCCAGAATTTGTTGTTTGTAGATTTTCTGATGACGCCGATTCTAAAAGGTGTGAGGTGATACCTCATTGTCGTTTTGATTTGCATTTCTCTAATAATTAGTGGTGTTGAGCAGCTTTTCATGTGCGTCTTGGCCGTCTCTGTGACTTCTTTGAAGAAACGTCTATTTAGATCTTCTGCCCATTTTTGTATTGGGTTGTTTGTTTTATTAATATTAAGCTGCGTGAGCTGTTTATATATATTGGAGATTAAACCTTTGTCCATTGATTCGTTTGCGAAAGTTTTCGTCCATTCTGAGGGTTGCCTTTTTACATTCCCGTTTTTTTTTAACCAAAAAAGAAAGAAAGCAAAAGAAGCAGAACACTAATGTGCGTGAAATATGCCTCTTGAAACTGTCGTTTTGAAATATGGACGTCTTTTGAAATTTTTGGTCGATATATGACCCCAGGATTAGTTTTCAGGGCAGGTGTCTTTTACAGACCTCAATGATTTGGAATATCCACTGACCATTAGCGCTGGGATTAAAACTGCTGTTGTGTGAAACGGACACAAGGTGGCAGCAGTTCTCCCTTCGCAAATCTGGTTACTAGGGCAACAGAGCCTCAATGGAAGCCTTGTTCTAGATTGGAATTTAGAATGGAATGTGCCAGGAAAAAGCCCCTCAAGTTTGTCTCACTACTTCTTGTTCGTGTTTTCAATTTAATTTTTAATTTTTTATTACAGCAAGTTTGATTACAACGTTTGGCTTGTTGTAGGTGTGCAAGATGTGGTTCTTTTAAACATATACATATGTCTGTTCTTCCTGGGACCCTTTTCCCATGTACGTTATGACAGAATGTTGAGTAGTCTTCTCTTGGCATTCCGTAGGTCTTTGGTGATTATATATTTCACCTGTGTTTGTATATGTCTCTTAACCCCAATATCATAATGATCCAATCCTCACACCTTTCCATTGGTGAACCATAAGTTTGTTTAATGAATCTGTGATTGCCCTTCTCCGTGGAAATATCTGCCCTTGTATCCGTTTTTAGGTAACACCTATAAGTGATATCCTACGATATGTGTCTTTCACTTTCTGACTTACTACAAGTCACGTGATTACCTGCAGACTCATCTACGGTGCTGCAAATGGCATTGTGTCCTTTTTTTCCTTGGCTAATATTCTGTCTTAGCGAGGTCCATTTTCTGCAATGTGATTCCCTGAGGGCTGAGGATTAGCTGACCTTGGCAGCCTGACCCTGCCGGCAAGCCCTCCCCAGGTGTGCCTGGGTTGAGGTCAATAGAAACCGCACTCCAGGCAGCAATAGCCCCTGCAGCTGTGCCTGACTCCATATTCTCTGCCCCGTCAGCAGTCTCGGGGCTGTGCTGGTGGGAGGGTGTGAGGGTCCACGGCTTTGTTGGTGGCCCGGTGTGAGTGGGGCTCTGCTGGACTTTCTGCAGGAGTTGCCAGGCTGCCACCTGTAAAGAAGAGGATGTGTCACCCATAACTTCCGCTGGAATTTCTCTCCGGGCTGAGGTGAGGAAGGAAAAAAAGGAGTGGGGGCCAGGACAGGAGGGGTATCTCAGGCAGGGAAATGGAAAGCTTCCAGAAGATCGCCCGGGGCCAGGACCATCCTGGCTGGACTGCAGGCACCAAGTTGGCCTGCGTGCTGTCGCTGGTGTGGCTCCACGGCCCTTCCTCTAGGCTTTCAAGCCCTTGTACATATTCAGGTGTTTTACCTGGGAAGGGTGGGAACAGTTCAGCAGCAGCTGGCCTGGGGCTCAGCTCACGTTTACTCACAGAGGCCTCGGCACGGTCCCCCTGCTTTGCAATGTGGACGCTCCTTGCGTGGGGGGGCCGGGCTGCTGGCTGTATGGGAGATGATTCCCCACCTCTGACCAATTTCAGAATTGTTTACCACTGGAGCAAGTGCCCTGATAGGGTTTTCCTCTGTATAACTGCTGGGTTTAGGATTTTTTTTTCTTTTTTGGTTCAAGTTAGAATTTATTCATCTTTTATGTATTTATTGTATTAAGCATGGAAATAATTCATTCATAGAAAAACATCTGTGTGAAGGGAAGAACTTTTTTCTGTTTTATTTTAAATTTTACTTCTAAAAATTTTGAAGTTTAATTATATTTATTTTTCTATACAGCAGGTTATTATTAGTTATCTATTTTATTCATATACATATATACAGGTCAATACCTATCTCCCAACTCATCTGACCACCAACACCCCATGGCTTCCCCCACTTGGTGTCCTTACGTTTGTTCTCTACCTCTGTTTCTCTATTTCTGCCCTGCAAACCTGTTCATCTGTACCATATATCTAGGTTCCACATACATGCATTAATACAGAATATTTGTTTTGCTCTTTCTGACTTACTTCATTCTGTATGACAGTCTCTAGATCCACCGACTTCTCTACAAATAACCCAGTTTCATTCCTTTTCATGGCTGAGTCATATTCCATTTTATATATGTACCACATCTTTATCCATTCTTTTGTCTGTGGGCATTTAGGTTGCTTCCATTACCTGGCTATTGTAAATAGTGCTGCAATGAACATTGTGGTGAATGTGTGTTTTTGATTTATGGTTTTCTCTGGGTATATGCCCAGAAGTGGGATTGCTGGATCCTATGGTAATTCTATTTCTAGTTTCTTTAAGGAAACTCCATACTGTTCTCCATAGTGACTGTATCAATTTACCTTCCCACCAATAGTGGAAGAGGGTTCCCTTTGTCCACACCCTCCCCAGAATTTGTTGTTTGTAGATTTTCTGATGATGCGGATTCTAACAGGTGTGAGGTGATACCTCATTGTCATTGTGATTTGCATTTCTCTAATAATTAGTGGTGTTGAGCAGCTTTTCATGTGCGTCTTGGCCGTCTCTGTGACTTCTTTGAAGAAACGTCTATTTAGATCTTCTGCCCATTTTTGAATTGGGTTCTTTGTTTTATTAATATTAAGCTGCGTGAGCTGTTTATATATATTGGAGATTAAACCTTTGTCCATTGATTCATTTGCGAAAGTTTTCGCCCATTCTGAGGGTTGCCTTTTTCCATTCCCGTTTTTTTTAACCAAAAAAGAAAGAAAGCAAAAGCAGTAGAACACTAATGTGCGTGAAATATGCCTCTTGAAACTGTCGTTTTGAAATATGGACGTCTTTTGAACTTTTTGGTCGATATATGACCCCAGGATTTGTTTTCAGGGCAGGTGTCATTTACAGGCCTGCAATGATTTGGAATATCCACTGACTATTAGCGCTGGGATTAAAGCTGCTGTTGTGTGAAACGGCCACAAGGTGGCAGCAGTTCTCCCTTGAAAAATCTAGTTACTAAGGCAACAGAGCCTCAATAGAAGTCGTGTTCTAGATTGGAATTTAGAATGGAATGTGCCAGGAGAAAGCCCCTCAAGTTTGTCTCACTACTTCTTGTTCGTGTTTTTAATTTAATTTTTTATTTTTTATTACAGCAAGTTTGATTACAACGTTTGGCTTGTTGTAGGTGTGCAAGATGTGGTTCTTTTACACATATACATATGTCTGTTCTTTCTGGGACCCTTTTCCCATGTACGTTATGACAGAATGTTGAGTAGTCTTCTCTTGGCATTCCGTAGGTCTTTGGTGATTATATATTTCACATGTGTTTGTAAATGTCTCTTAACCCCAATATCGTAATGAATCCAATCCTCACACCTTTCCATTGGTGAACCATAAGTTTGTTTAATGAATCTGTGATTGCCCTTCTCCGTGGAAATATCTGCCCTGGTATCCGTTTTTAGGTAACACCTTTAAGTGATATCCTAGGATATGTGTCTTTCACTTTCTGACTTACTACAAGTCACGTGATTACCTGTAGACTCATCTACGGTGCTGCAAATGGCATTGTGCCCTTTTTTTCCTTGGCTAATATTCTGTCTTAGCGAGGTCCATTTTCTGCAATGTGATTCCCTGAGGGCTGAGGATTAGCTGACCTGGGCAGCCTGACCCTGCCGGCAAGCCCTCCCCAGGTGTGCCTGGCTTGAGGTCAATAGAAACAGCACTCCAGGCAGCAATAGCCCCTGCAGCTGTGCCTGACTCCATATTCTCTGCCCCGTCAGCAGTCTCGGGGCTGTGCTGGTGGGAGGGTGTGAGGGTCCACGGCTTTGTTGGTGGCCCGGTGTGAGTGGGGCTCTGCTGGACTTTCTGCAGGAGTTGCCAGGCTGCCACCTGTAAAGAAGAGGATGTGTCACCCATAACCTCCGCTGGAATTTCTCTCCGGGCTGAGGTGAGGAAGGAAAAAAAGGAGTGGGGGCCGGGACAGGAGGGGTATCTCAGGCAGGGAAATGGAAAGATTCCAGAAGATCGCCCGGGGCCAGGACCATGCTGGCTGGCCTGCAGGCACCAAGTTGGCCTGCGTGCTGTCACTGGTGTGGCTCCACGGCCCTTCCTCTAGGCTTTCAAGCCCTTGTACATATTCAGGTGTTTTACCTGGGAAGGGTGGGAACAGTTCAGCAGCAGCTGGCCTGGGGCTCAGCTCACGTTTACTCACAGAGGCCTCGGCACTGTCCCCCAACTTTGCAATGAGGACGCTCCTTGCGTGGGGGGGGCCGGGCTGCTGGCTGTATGCGAGATGATTCCCCACCTCCGACCAATTTCAGAATTGTTTACCACTGGAGCAAATGCCCTGATAGGGTTTTCCTCTGTATAACTGCTGGGTTCAGGTTTTTTTTTCTTTTTTGGTTCAAGTTAGAATTTATTCATCTTTTATGTATTTATTGATATAAGCATGGAAATAATTCATTCATAGAAATACATCTGTGTGAAGGGAAGAACTTTTTTCTGTTTTATTTTTAAATTTTATTTCTAAAATTTTGAAGTTTAATTATATTTATTTTTCTATACAGCAGGTTATTATTAGTTATCTATTTTATTCATATACATATATACAGGTCAATACCTATCTCCCAACTCATCTGACCACCAACACCCCATGGCTTTCCCGACTTGGTGTCCATACGTTTGTTCTCTACCTCTGTTTCTCTATTTCTGCCCTGCAAACCTGTTCATCTGTACCATATATCTAGGTTCCACATACATGCATTAAGACAGAATATTTGTTTTGCTCATTCTGACTTACTTCATTCTGTATGACAGTCTCTAGATCCACCGACTTCTCTACAAATAACATAGTTTCCTTCCTTTTCATGGCTGAGTCATATCCCATTTTATATATGTACCACATCTTTATCCATTCGTCTGTCTGTGGGCATTTAGGTTGCTTCCATTACCTGGCTATTGTAAATAGTGCTGCAATGAACATTGTGGTGAATGTGTGTTTTTGATTTATGGTTTTCTCTGGGTATATGCCCAGAAGTGGGATTGCTGGATCCTATGGTAATTCTATTTCTATTTTCTTTAAGGAAACTCCATACTGTTTTCCATAGTGACTGTATCAATTTACCTTCCCACCAATAGTGGAAGAGGCTTCCTTTTGTCCACACCCTCACCAGAATTTGTTGTTTGTAGATTTTCTGATGACGCCGATTCTAACAGGTGTGAGGTGATACCTCATTGTCGTTTTGATTTGCATTTCTCTAATAATTAGTGGTGTTGAGCAGCTTTTCATGTGCGTCTTGGCCGTCTCTGTGACTTCTTTGAAGAAACGTCTATTTAGATCTTCTGCCCATTTTTGTATTGGGTTGTTTGTTTTATTAATATTAAGCTGCGTGAGCTGTTTATATATATTGGAGATTAAACCTTTGTCCATTGATTCATTTGCGAATGTTTTCATCCATTCTGAGGGTTGCCTTTTTACATTCCCGTTTTTTTTTAACCAAAAAAGAAAGAAAGCAAAAGAAGCAGAACACTAATGTGCGTGAAATATGCCTCTTGAAACTGTCGTTTTGAAATATGGACGTTTTTTGAACTTTTTGGTCGATATATGACCCCAGGATTTGTTTTCAGGGCAGGTGTCTTTTACAGGCCTCAATGATTTGGAATATCCACTGACCATTAGCGCTGGGATTAAAGCTGCTGTTGTGTGAAACGGACACAAGGTGGCAGCAGTTCTCCCTTAGCAAATCTGGTTACTAGGGCAACAGAGCCTCAATGGAAGCCTTGTTCTAGATTGGAATTTAGAATGGAATGTGCCAGGAAAAAGCCCCTCAAGTTTGTCTCACTACTTCTTGTTCGTGTTTTCAATTTAATTTTTTATTTTTTATTACAGCAAGTTAGATTACAACGTTTGGCTTGTTGTAGGTGTGCAAGATGTGGTTCTTTTACACATATACATATGTCTGTTCTTTCTGGGACCCTTTTCCCATGTACGTTATGACAGAATGTTGAGTAGTCTTCTCTTGGCATTCCGTAAGTCTTTGGTGATTATATATTTCACCTGTGTTTGTATATGTCTCTTAACCCCAATATCATAATGATCCAATCCTCACACCTTTCCATTGGTGAACCATAAGTTTGTTTAATGAATCTGTGATTGCCCTTCTCCGTGGAAATATCTGCCCTTGTATCCGTTTTTAGGTAACACCTATAAGTGATATCCTACGATATGTGTCTTTCACTTTCTGACTTACTACAAGTCACGTGATTACCTGTAGACTCATCTACGGTGCTGCAAATGGCATTGTGTCCTGTTTTTCCTTGGCTAATATTCTGTCTTAGCGAGGTCCATTTTCTGCAATGTGATTCCCTGAGGGCTGAGGATTAGCTTACCTGGGCAGCCTGACCCTGCCGGCAAGCCCTCCCCAGGTGTGCCTGGGTTGAGGTCAATAGAAACAGCACTCCAGGCAGCAATAGCCCTTGCAGCTGTGCCTGACTCCATATTCTCTGCCCCGTCAGCAGTTTCGGGGCTGTGCTGGTGGGAGGGTGTGAGGGTCCACGGCTTTGTTGGTGGCCCGGTGTGAGTGGGGCTCTGCTGGACTTTCTGCAGGAGTTGCCAGGCTGCCACCTGTAAAGAAGAGGATGTGTCACCCATAACTTCCGCTGGAATTTCTCTCCGGGCTGAGGTGAGGAAGGAAAAAACGGAGTGGCGGCCAGGACAGGAGGGGTATCTCAGCCAGGGAAATGGAAACCTTCCAGAAGAGCTCCCGGGGCCAGGACCATCCTGGCTGGCCTGCAGGCACCAAGTTGGCCTGCGTGCTGTCGCTGGTGTGGCTCCACGGCCCTTCCTCTATGCTTTCAAGCACTTGTACATATTCAGGTGTTTTACCTGGGAAGGGTGGGAACAGTTCAGCAGCAGCTGGCCTGGGGCTCAGCTCACGTTTACTCACAGAGGCCTCGGCACGGTCCCCCAGCTTTGCAATGTGGACGCTCCTTGCGTGGGGGGGCCGGGCTGCTGGCTGTATGGGAGATGATTCCCCACCTCTGACCAATTTCAGAATTGTTTACCACTGGAGCAAGTGCCCTGATAGGGTTTTCCTCTGTATAACTGCTGGGTTTAGGATTTTTTTTTTCTTTTTTGGTTCAAGTTAGAATTTATTCATCTTTTATGTATTTATTGATATAAGCATGGAAATAATTCATTCATAGAAATACATCTGTGTGAAGGGAAGAACTTTTTTCTGTTTTATTTTAAATTTTACTTCTAAAAATTTTGAAGTTTAATTATATTTATTTTTCTATAGAGCACGTTATTATTAGTTATCTATTTTATTCATATACATATATATAGGTCAATACCTATCTCCCAACTCATCTGACCACCAACACCCCATGGCTTCCTTCACTTGGTGTCCTTACGTTTGTTCTCTACCTCTGTTTCTCTATTTCTGCCCTGCAAACCTCTTCATCTGTACCATATATCTAAGTTCCACATACATGCACTAATACAGAATATTTGTTTTGCTCTATCTGACTTACTTCATTCTGTATGACAGTCTCTAGATCCACCGACTTCTCTACAAATAACCCAGTTTCATTCCTTTTCATGGCTGAGTCATATTCCATTTTATATATGTATCACATCTTTATCCATTCTTCTGTCTGTGGGCATTTAGGTTGCTTCCATTACCTGGCTATTGTAAATAGTGCTGCAATGAACATTGTGGTGAATGTGTGTTTTTGATTTATGGTTTTCTCTGGGTATATGCCCAGAAGTGGGATTGCTGGATCAGATGGTAATTCTATTTCTAGTTTCTTTAAGGAAACTCCATACTGTTCTCCATAGTGACTGTATCAATTTACCTTCCCACCAATAGTGGAAGAGGGTTCCTTTTGTCCACACCCTCCCCAGAATTTGTTGTTTGTAGATTTTCTGATGATGCGGATTCTAACAGGTGTGAGGTGATACCTCATTGTCATTGTGATTTGCATTTCTCTAATAATTAGTGGTGTTGAGCAGCTTTTCATGTGCGTCTTGGCCGTCTCTGTGACTTCTTTGAAGAAACGTCTATTTACATCTTCTGCCTATTTTTGAATTGGGTTCTTTGTTTTATTAATATTAAGCTGCGTTAGCTGTTTATATATATTGGAGATTAAACCTTTGTCCATTGATTCATTTGCGAACGTTTTCGCCCATTCTGAGGGTTGCCTTTTTCCATTCCCGTTTTTTTTAACCAAAAAAGAAAGAAAGCAAAAGCAGCAGAACACTAATGTGCGTGAAATATGCCTCTTGAAACTGTCGTTTTGAAATATGGACGTCTTTTGAACTTTTTGGTCGATATATGACCCCAGGATTTGTTTTCAGGGCAGGTGTCATTTACAGGCCTGCAATGATTTGGAATATCCACTGACCATTAGCGCTGGGATTAAAGCTGCTGTTGTGTGAAACGGCCACAAGGTGGCAGCAGTTCTCCCTTCGAAAATCTAGTTACTAAGGCAACAGAGCCTCAATAGAAGTCGTGTTCTAGATTGGAATTGAGAATGGAATGTGCCAGGAGAAAGCCCCTCAAGTTTGTCTCACTACTTCTTGTTCGTGTTTTCAATTTAATTTTTTATTTTTTATTACAGCAAGTTTGATTACAACGTTTGGCTTGTTGTAGGTGTGCAAGATGTGGTTCTTTTAAACATATACATATGTCTGTTCTTCCTGGGACCCTTTTCCCATGTACGTTATGACAGAATGTTGAGTAGTCTTCTCTTGGCATTCCGTAGGTCTTTGGTGATTATATATTTCACCTGTGTTTGTATATGTCTCTTAACCCCAATATCATAATGATCCAATCCTCACACCTTTCCATTGGTGAACCATAAGTTTGTTTAATGAATCTGTGATTGCCCTTCTCCATGGAAATATCTGCCCTGGTATCCGTTTTTAGGTAACACCTATAAGTGATATCCTACGATATGTGTCTTTCACTTTCTGACTTACTACAAGTCACGTGATTACCTGTAGACTCATCTACGGTGCTGCAAATGGCATTGTGCCCTTTTTTTCCTTGGGTAATATTCTGTCTTAGCGAGGTCCATTTTCTGCAATGTGATTCCCTGAGGGCTGAGGATTAGCTGACCTGGGCAGCCTGACCCTGCCGGCAAGGCCTCCCCAGGTGTGCCTGGGTTGAGGTCAATAGAAACAGCACTCCAGGCAGCAATAGCCCCTGCAGCTGTGCCTGACTCCATATTCTCTGCCCCGTCAGCAGTCTCGGGGCTGTGCTGGTGGGAGGGTGTGAGGGTCCACGGCTTTGTTGGTGGCCCGGTGTGAGTGGGGCTCTGCTTGACTTTCTGCAGGAGTTGCCAGGCTGCCACCTGTAAAGAAGAGGATGTGTCACCCATAACCTCCGCTGGAATTTCTCTCCGGGCTGAGGTGAGGAAGGAAAAAAAGGAGTGGGGGCCGGGACAGGAGGGGTATCTCAGGCAGGGAAATGGAAAGCTTCCAGAAGAGCGCCCGGGGCCAGGACCATCCTGGCTGGCCTGCAGGCACCAAGTTGGCCTGCATGCTGTCACTGGTGTGGCTCCACGGCCTTTCCTCTAGGCTTTCAAGCCCTTGTACATATTCAGGTGTTTTAACTGGGAAGGGTGGGAACAGTTCAGCAACAGCTGGCCTGGGGCTCAGCTCACGTTTACTCACAGAGGCCTCGGCACGGTCCCCCAGCTTTGCAATGAGGACGCTCCTTGCGTGGGGGGGCCGGGCTGCTGGCTGTATGGGAGATGATTCCCCACCTCTGACCAATTTCAGAATTGTTTACCGCTGGAGCAAGTGCCCTGATAGGGTTTTCTTCTGTATAACTGCTGGGTTCAGTTTTTTTTTTTCTTTTTTGGTTCAAGTTCGAATTTATTCATCTTTTATGTATTTATTGATATAAGCATGGAAATAATTCATTCATAGAAATACATCTGTGTGAAGGGAAGAACTTTTTTCTGTTTTATTTTTAAATTTTATTTCTAAAAATTTTGACGTTTAATTATATTTATTTTTCTATACAGGAGGTTATTATTAGTTATCTATTTTATTCATATACATATATACAGGTCAATACCTATCTCCCAACTCATCTGACCACCAACACCCCATGGCTTCCCCGACTTGGTTTCTATACGTTTTTTTTCTACCTCTGTTTCTCTATTTCTGCCCTGAAAACCTGTTCATCTGTACCATATATCTAGGTTCCACATACATGCATTAAGACAGAATATTTGTTTTGCTCATTCTGACTTACTTCATTCTGTATGACAGTCTCTAGATCCACCGACTTCTCTACAAATAACATAGTTTCCTTCCTTTTCATGGCTGAGTCATATCCCATTTTATATATGTACCACATCTTTATCCATTCTTCTGTCTGTGGGCATTTAGGTTGCTTCCATTACCTGGCTATTGTAAATAGTGCTGCAATGAACATTGTGGTGAATGTGTGTTTTTGATTTATGGTTTTCTCTGGGTATATGCCCAGAAGTGGGATTGCTGGATCCTATGGTAATTCTATTTCTAGTTTCTTTAAGGAAACTCCATACTGTTCTCCATAGTGACTGTATCAATTTACCTTCCCACCAATAGTGGAAGAGGCTTCCTTTTGTCCAAACCCTCCCCAGAATTTGTTGTTTGTAGATTTTCTGATGACGCCGATTCTAACAGGTGTGAGGTGATACCTCATTGTCATTGTGATTTGCATTTCTCTAATAATTAGTGGTGTTGAGCAGCTTTTCATGTGCTTCTTGGCCGTCTCTGTGACTTCTTTGAAGAAACGTCTATTTACATCTTCTGCCCATTTTTGTATTGGGTTGTTTGTTTTATTAATATTAAGCAGCGTGAGCTGTTTATATATATTGGAGATTAAACCTTTGTCCATTGATTCGTTTGCGAACGTTTTCGCCCATTCTGAGGGTTGCCTTTTTCCATTCCCGTTTTTCTTTTTTAACCAAAAAAGAAAGAAAGCAAAAGAAGCAGAACACTAATGTGCGTGAAATATGCCTCTTGAAACTGTCGTTTTGAAATAAGGACGTCTTTTGAACTTTTTGGTCGATATATGACCCAAGGATTTGTTTTCAGTGCAGGTGTCATTTACAGGCCTGCAATGATTTGGAATATCCACTGACTATTAGCGCTGGGATTAAAGCTGCTGTTGTGTGAAACGGCCACAAGGTGGCAGCAGTTCTCCCTTAGCAAATCTGGTTACTAAGGCAACAGAGCCTCAATGGAAGTCGTGTTCTAGATTGGAATTTAGAATGGAATGTGCCAGGAGAAAGCCCCTCAAGTTTGTCTCACTACTTCTTGTTCGTGTTTTCAATTTAATTTTTAATTTTTTATTACAGCAAGTTTGATTACAACGTTTGGCTTGTTGTAGGTGTGCAAGATGTGGTTCTTTTAAACATATACATATGTCTGTTCTTCCTGGGACCCTTTTCCCATGTACGTTATGACAGAATGTTGAGTAGTATTCTCTTGGCATTCCATAGGTCTTTGGTGATTATATATTTCACCTGTGTTTGTATATGTCTCTTAACCCCAATATCATAATGATCCAATCCTCACACCTTTCCATTGGTGAACCATAAATTTGTTTAATCAATCTGTGATTGCCCTTCTCCGTGGAAATATCTGCCCTGGTATCCGATTTTAGGTAATACCTATAAGTGATATCCTACGATATGTGTCTTTCACTTTCTGACTTACTACAAGTCACGTGATTACCTGTAGACTCATCTACGGTGCTGCAAATGGCATTGTGCCCTTTTTTTCCTTGGCTAATATTCTGTCTTAGCGAGGTCCATTTTCTGCAATGTGATTCCCTGAGGGCTGAGGATTAGCTGACCTGGGCAGCCTGACCCTGCCGGCAAGCCCTCCCCAGGTGTGCCTGGGTTGAGGTCAATAGAAACAGCACTCCAGGCAGCAATAGCCCCTGCAGCTGTGCCTGACTCCATATTCTCTGCCCCGTCAGCAGTCTCGGGGCTGTGCTGGTGGGAGGGTGTGAGGGTCCACGGCTTTGTTGGTGGCCCGGTGTGAGTGGGGCTCTGCTGGACTTTCTGCAGGAGTTGCCAGGCTGCCACCTGTAAAGAAGAGGATGTGTCACCCATAACTTCCGCTGGAATTTCTCTCCGGGCTGAGGTGAGGAAGGAAAAAAAGGAGTGGGGGCCGGGACAGGAGGGGTATCTCAGCCAGGGAAATGGAAACGTTCCAGAAGAGCTCCTGGGTTCAGGACCATCCTGGCTGGCCTGCAGGCACCAAGTTGGCCTGCGTGCTGTCGCTGGTGTGGCTCCATGGCCCTTCCTCTAGGCTTTCAAGCCCTTGTACATATTCAGGTGTTTTACCTGGGAAGGGTGGGAACAGTTCAGCAGCAGCTGGCCTGGGGCTCAGCTCACGTTTACTCACAGAGGCCTCGGCATGGTCCCCCAGCTTTGAAATGAGGACGCTCCTTGCGTGGGGGGGCCGGGCTGCTGGCTGTATGGGAGATGATTCCCCACCTCTGACCAATTTCAGAATTGTTTACCGCTGGAGCAAGTGCCCTGAGAGGGTTTTCCTCTGTATAACTGCTGGGTTCAGGATTTTTTTTTCTTTTTTGGTTCAAGTTAGAATTTATTCATCTTTTATGTATTTATTGATATAAGCATGGAAATAATTCATTCATAGAAATACATCTGTGTGAAGGGAAGAACTTTTTTCTGTTTTATTTTAAATTTTACTTCTAAAAATTTTGAAGTTTAATTATATTTATTTTTCTATACAGCAGGTTATTATTAGTTATCTATTTTATTCATATACATATATACAGGTCAATACCTATCTCCCAACTCATCTGACCACCAACACCCCATGGCTTCCCCCACTTGGTGTCCTTACGTTTGTTCTCTACCTCTGTTTCTCTATTTCTGCCCTGCAAACCTGTTCATCTGTACCATATATCTAGGTTCCACATACATGCATTAATACAGAATATTTGTTTTGCTCTTTCTGACTTACTTCATTCTGTATGACAGTCTCTAGATCCACCGACTTCTCTACAAGTAACCCAGATTCATTCCTTTTCATGGCTGAGTCATATCCCATTTTATATATGTACCACATCTTTATCCATTCTTCTGTCTGTGGGCATTTAGGTTGCTTCCATTACCTGGCTATTGTAAATAGTGCTGCAATGAACATTGTGGTGAATGTGTGTTTTTGATTTATGGTTTTCTCTGGGTATATGCCCAGAAGTGGGATTGCTGGATCCTATGGTAATTCTATTTCTAGTTTCTTTAAGGAAACTCCATACTGTTCTCCATAGTGACTGTATCAATTTACCTTCCCACCAATAGTGGAAGAGGCTTCCTTTTGTCCATACCCTCCCCAGAATTTGTTGTTTGTAGATTTTCTGATGAGGCCGATTCTAACAGGTGTGAGGTGATACCTCATTGTCATTGTGATTTGCATTTCTCTAATAATTAGTGGTGTTGAGCAGCTTTTCATGTGCGTCTTGGCCGTCTCTGTGACTTCTTTGAAGAAACGTCTATTTACATCTTCTGCCCATTTTTGTATTGGGTTGTTTGTTTTATTAATATTAAGCAGCGTGAGCTGTTTATATATATTGGAGATTAAACCTTTGTCCATTGATTCGTTTGCGAACGTTTTCGCCCATTCTGAGGGTTGCCTTTTTCCATTCCCGTTTTTTTTTAACCAAAAAAGAAAGAAAGCAAAAGAAGCAGAACACTAATGTGCGTGAAATATGCCTCTTGAATCTGTCGTTTTGAAATATGGATGTCTTTTGAACTTTTTGGTCGATATATGACCCAAATATTTGTTTTCAGTGCAGGTGTCATTTACAGGCCTGCAATGATTTGGAATATCCACTGACCATTAGCGCTGGGATTAAAGCTGCTGTTGTGTGAAACGGCCACAAGGTGGCAGCAGTTCTCCCTTAGCAAATCTGGTTACTAAGGCAACAGAGCCTCAATGGAAGTCGTGTTCTAGATTGGAATTTAGAATGGAATGTGCCAGGAGAAAGCCCCTCAAGTTTGTCTCACTACTTCTTGTTCGTGTTTTTAATTTAATTTTTTATTCTTTATTACAGCAAGTTTGATGACAACGTTTGGCTTGTTGTAGGTGTGCAAGATGTGGTTCTTTTACACATATACATATGTCTGTTCTTCCTGGGACCCTTTTCCCATGTACATTATGACAGAAGGTTGAGTAGTCTTCTCTTGGCATTCCGTAGGTCTTTGTTGATTATGTATTTCACCTGTGTTTGTAAATGTCTCTTAACCCCAATATCGTAATGAATCCAATCCTCACACATTTCCATTGGTGAACGATAAGTTTGTTTAATGAATCTGTGATTGCCCTTCTCCGTGGAAATATCTGCCCTGGTATCCGTTTTTAGGTAACACCTTTAAGTGATATCCTAGGATATGTGTCTTTCACTTTCTGACTTACTACAAGTCACGTGATTACCTGTAGACTCATCTACGGTGCTGCAAATGGCATTGTGCCCTTTTTTTCCTTGGCTAATATTCTGTCTTAGCGAGGTCCATTTTCTGCAATGTGATTCCCTGAGGGCTGAGGATTAGCTGACCTGGGCAGCCTGACCCTGCCGGCAAGCCCTCCCCAGGTGTGCCTGGGTTGAGGTCAATAGAAACAGCACTCCAGGCAGCAATAGCCCCTGCAGCTGTGCCTGACTCCATATTCGCTGCCCCGTCAGCAGTCTCGGGGCTGTGCTGGTGGGAGGGTGTGAGGGTCCACGGCTTTGTTGGTGGCCCGGTGTGAGTGGGGCTCTGCTGGACTTTCTGCAGGAGTTGCCAGGCTGCCACCTGTAAAGAAGATGATGTGTCACCCATAACCTCCGCTGGAATTTCTCTCCGGGCTGAGGTGAGGAAGGAAAAAAAGGAGTGGGGGCCGGAACAGGAGGGGTATCTCAGGCAGGGAAATGGAAAGCTTCCAGAAGATCGCCCGGGCCCAGGACCATCCTGGCTGGCCTGCAGGCACCAAGTTGGCCTGCGTGCTGCCACTGGTGTGGCTCCACGGCCCTTCCTCTAGGCTTTCAAGCCCTTGTACATATTCAGGTGTTTTACCTGGGAAGGGTGGGAACAGTTCAGCAGCAGCTGGCCTGGGGCTCAGCTCACGTTTACTCACAGAGGCCTCGGCACGGTCCCCCAACTTTGCAATGAGGACGCTCCTTGCGTGGGGGGGCCGGGCTGCTGGCTGTATGGGAGATGATTTCCCACATCTGACCAATTTCAGAATTGTTTACCGCTGGAGCAAGTGCCCTGATAGGGTTTTCCTCTGTATAACTGCTGGGTTCAGGGTTTTTTTTTCTTTTTTGGTTTAAGTTAGAATTTATTCATCTTTTATGTATTTATTGATATAAGCATGGAAATAATTCATTCATATAAATACATCTGTGTGAAGGGAAGAACTTTTTTCTGTTTTATTTTTAAATTTTATTTCTAAAATTTTGAAGTTTAATTATATTTATTTTTCTGTACAGCAGGTTATTATTAGTTATCTATTTTATTCATATACATATATACAGGTCAATACCTATCTCCCAACTCATCTGACCACCAACACCCCATGGCTTTCCCGACTTGGTGTCCATACGTTTGTTCTCTACCTCTGTTTCTCTATTTCTGCCCTGCAAACCTGTTCATCTGTACCATATATCTAGGTTCCACATACATGCATTAAGACAGAATATTTGTTTTGCTCATTCTGACTTACTTCATTCTGTATGATAGTCTCTAGATCCACCGACTTCTCTACAAATAACAAAGTTTCCTTCCTTTTCATGGCTGAGTCATATCCCATTTTATATATGTACCACATCTTTATCCATTCGCCTGTCTGTGGGCATTTAGGTTGCTTCCATTACCTGGCTATTGTAAATAGTGCTGCAATGAACATTGTGGTGAATGTGTGTTTTTGATTTATGGTTTTCTCTGGGTATATGCCCAGAAGTGGGATTGCTGGATCCTATGGTAATTCTATTTCTTGTTTCTTTAAGGAAACTCCATACTGTTCTCCATAGTGACTGTATCAATTTACCTTCCCACAATAGTGGAAGAGGGTTCCTTTTGTCCACACCCTCCCCAGAATTTGTTGTTTGTAGATTTTCTGATGACGCCGATTCTAACAGGTGTGAGGTGATTCCTCATTGTCGTTTTGATTTGCATTTCTCTAATAATTAGTGGTGTTGAGCAGCTTTTCATGTGCGTCTTGGCCGTCTCTGTGACTTCTTTGAAGAAACGTCTATTTAGATCTTCTGCCCATTTTTGTATTGGCTTGTTTGTTTTATTAATATTAAACTGCGTGAGCTGTTTATATATATTGGAGATTAAACCTTTGTCCATTGATTCGTTTGCGAATGTTTTCGCCCATTCTGAGGGTTGCCTTTTTCCATTCCCGTTTTTTTTAACCAAAAAAGAAAGAAAGCAAAAGCAGCAGAACACTAATGTGCGTGAAATATGCCTCTTGAAACTGTCGTTTTGAAATATGGACGTCTTTTGAAATTTTTGGTCTATATATGACCCCAGGATTTGTTTTCAGGGCAGGTGTCAGTTACAGGCCTGCAATGATTTGGAATATCCACTGACTATTAGCGCTGGGATTAAAGCTGCTGTTGTGTGAAACGGCCACAAGGTGGCAGCAGTTCTCCCTTCGAAAATCTAGTTACTAAGGCAACAGAGCCTCAATAGAAGTCGTGTTCTAGATTGGAATTTAGATTGGAATGTGCCAGGAGAAAGCCCCTCAATTTTGTCTCACTACTTCTTGTTCGTGTTTTTAATTTAATTTTTTATTTTTTATTACAGCAAGTTTGATGACAACGTTTGGCTTGTTGTAGGTGTGCAAGATGTGGTTCTTTTACACATATACATATGTCTGTTCTTCCTGGGACCCTTTTCCCATGTACGTTATGACAGAATGTTGAGTAGTCTTCTCTTGGCATTCCGTAGGTCTTTGGTGATTATATATTTCACCTATGTTTGTATATGTCTCTTAACCCCAATATCGTAATGAATCCAATCCTCACACCTTTCCATTGGTGAACCATAAGTTTGTTTAATGAATCTGTGATTGCCCTACTCCGTGGAAATATCTGCCCTGGTATCCGTTTTTGGGTAACACCTATAAGTGATATCCTCCGATATGTGTCTGTCACTTTCTGACTTACTACAAGTCACGTGATTACCTGTAGACTCATCTACGGTGCTGCAAATGGCATTGTGCCCTTTTTTTCCTTGGCTAATATTCTGTCTTACCGAGGTCCATTTTCTGCAATGTGATTCCCTGAGGGCTGAGGATTAGCTGACCTGGGCAGCCTGACCCTGCTGGCAAGCCCTCCCCAGGTGTGCCTGGGTTGAGGTCAATAGAAACAGCACTCCAGGCAGCAATAGACCCTGCAGCTGTGCCTGACTCCATATTCTCTGCCCCGTCAGCAGTCTCGGGGCTGTGCTGGTGGGAGGGTGTGAGGGTCCACGGCTTTGTTGGTGGCCCGGTGTGAGTGGGACTCTGCTGGACTTTCTGCAGGAGTTGCCAGGCTGCCACCTGTAAAGAAGAGGATGTGTCACCCATAACTTCCGCAGGAATTTCTCTCCGGGCTGAGGTGAGGAAGGAAAAAAAGGAGTGGGGGCCGGGACAGGAGGGGTATCTCAGCCAGGGAAATGGAAAGCTTCCAGAAGAGCGCCCGGGGCCAGGACCATCCTGGCTGGCCTGGAGGCACCAAGTTGGCCTGCGTGCTGTCACTGGTGTGGCTCCACGGCCTTTCCTCTAGGCTTTCAAGCCCTTGTACATATTCAGGTGTTTTACCTGGGAAGGGTGGGAACAGTTCAGCAGCAGCTGGCCTGGGGCTCAGCTCACGTTTACTCACAGAGGCCTCGGCACGGTCCCCCAGCTTTGCAATGAGGATGCTCCTTGCGTGGGGGGGCCGGGCTGCTGGCTGTATGGGAGATGATTCCCCACCTCTGACCAATTTCAGAATTGTTTACCGCTGGAGCAAGTGCCCTGATAGGGTTTTCCTCTGTATAACTGCTGGGTTCAGGTTTTTTTTTTTTCTTTTTTGGTTCAAGTTAGAATTTATTCAACTTTTATGTATTTATTGATATAAGCATGGAAATAATTCATTCATAGAAATACATCTGTGTGAAGGGAAGAACTTTTTTCTGTTTTATTTTTAAATTTTATTTCTAAAAATTTTGAAGTTTAATTATATTTATTTTTCTATACAGCAGGTTATTATTAGTTATCTACTTTATTCATATATATATATACAGGTCAATACCTATCTCCCAACTCATCTGACCACCAACACCCCATGGCTTCCCCGACTTGGTGTCCATACGTTTGTTATCTACCTCTGTTTCTCTATTTCTGCCCTGCAAACCTGTTCATCTGTACCATATATCTAGGTTCCACATACATGCATTAAGACAGAATATTTGTTTTGCTCATTCTGACTTACTTCATTCTGTATGACAGTCTCTAGATCCACCGACTTCTCTACAAATAACATAGTTTCCTTCCTTTTCATGGCTGAGTCATATCCCATTTTATATATGTACCACATCTTTATCCATTCTTCTGTCTGTGGGCATTTAGGTTGCTTCCATTACCTGGCTATTGTAAATAGTGCTGCAATGAACATTGTGGTGAATGTGTGTTTTTGATTTATGGTTTTCTCTGGGTATATGCCCAGAAGTGGGATTGCTGGATCCTATGGTAATTCTATTTCTAGTTTCTTTAAGGAAACTCCATACTGTTCTCCATAGTGACTGTATCAATTTACCTTCCCACCAATAGTGGAAGAGGGTTCCTTTTGTCCACACCCTCCCCAGAATTTGTTGTTTGTAGATTTTCTGATGACGCCGATTCTAACAGGTGTGAGGTGATACCTCATTGTCGTTTTGATTTGCATTTCTCTAATAATTAGTGGTGTTGAGCAGCTTTTCATGTGCGTCTTGGCCGTCTCTGTGACTTCTTTGAAGAAACGTCTATTTAGATCTTCTGCCCATTTTTGTATTGGGTTGTTTGTTTTATTAATATTAAGCTGCGTGAGCTGTTTATATATATTGGAGATTAAACCTTTGTCCATTGATTCGTTTGCGAATGTTTTCGCCCATTCTGAGGGTTGCCTTTTTCCATTCCCGTTTTTTTTTAACCAAAAAAGAAAGAAAGCAAAAGCAGCAGAACACTAATGTGCGTGAAATATGCCTCTTGAAACTGTCGTTTTGAAATAAGGACATCTTTTGAACTTTTTGGTCGATATATGACCCAAGGATTTGTTTTCAGGGCAGGTGTCATTTACAGGACTGCAATGATTTGAATATCCACTGACTATTAGCGCTGGGATTAAAGCTGCTGTTGTGTGAAACGGCCACAAGGTGGCAGCAGTTCTCCCTTAGCAAATCTGGTTACTAAGGCAACAGAGCCTCAATGGAAGTCGTGTTCTAGATTGGAATTTAGAATGGGATGTGCCAGGAGAAAGCCCCTCAAGTTTGTCTCACTACTTCTTGTTCGTGTTTTTAATTTAATTTTTTATTTTTTATTACAGCAAGTTTGATTACAACGTTTGGCTTGTTGTAGGTGTGCAAGATATGATTCTTTTACACGTATACATATGTCTGTTCTTCCTGGGACCCTTTTCCCATGTACGTTATGACAGAATGTTGAGTAGTCTTCTCTTGGCATTCCGTAGGTCTTTGGTGATTATATATTTCACCTGTGTTTGTATATGTCTCTTAACCCCAATATCGTAATGATCCAATCCTCACACCTTTCCATTGGTGAACCATAAGTTTGTTTAATGAATCTGTGATTGCCCTTCTCCGTGGAAATATCTGCCCTGGTATCCGTTTTTAGGTAACACCTTTAAGTGATATCCTAGGATATGTGTCTTTCACTTTCTGACTTACTACAAGTCACGTGATTACCTGTAGACTCATCTACGGTGCTGCAAATGGCATTGTGCCCTTTTTTTCCTTGGCTAATATTCTGTCTTAGCGAGGTCCATTTTCTGCAATGTGATTCCCTGAGGGCTGAGGATTAGCTGACCTGGGCAGCCTGACCCTGCCGGCAAGCCCTCCCCAGGTGTGCCTGGGTTGAGGTCAATAGAAACAGCACTCCAGGCAGCAATAGCCCCTGCAGCTGTGCCTGACTCCATATTCTCTGCCCCGTCAGCAGTCTCGGGGCTGTGCTGGTGGGAGGGTGTGAGGGTCCACGGCTTTGTTGGTGGCCCGGTGTGAGTGGGGCTCTGCTGGACTTTCTGCAGGAGTTGCCAGGCTGCCACCTGTAAAGAAGAGGATGTGTCACCCATAACTTCTGCTGGAATTTCTCTCCGGGCTGAGGTGAGGAAGGAAAAAAAGGAGTGGGGGCCGGGACAGGAGGGGTATCTCAGCCTGGGAAATGGAAAAGTTCCAGAAGAGCTCACGGGGCCAGGACCATCCTGGCTGGACTGCAGGCACCAAGTTGGCCTGCGTGCTGTCGCTGGTGTGGCTCATCAGCCCTTCCTCTAGGCTTTCAAGCCCTTGTACATATTCAGGTGTTTTACCTGGGAAGGGTGGGAACAGTTCAGCAGCAGCTGGCCTGGGGCTCAGCTCACGTTTACTCACAGAGGCCTCGGCATGGTCCCCCAGCTTTGCAGTGTGGACGCTCCTTGCGTGTGGGGGCCGGGCTGCTGGCTGTATGGGAGATGATTCCCCACCTCTGACCAATTTCAGAATTGTTTACCGCTGGAGCAAGTGCCCTGATAGGGTTTTCCTCTGTATAACTGCTGGGTTCAGGATTTTTTTTTTCTTTTTTGGTTCAAGTTAGAATTTATTCATCTTTTATGTATTTATTGATATAAGCATGGAAATAATTCATTCATAGAAATACATCTGTGTGAAGGGAAGAACTTTTTTCTGTTTTATTTTAAATTTTACTTCTAAAAATTTTGAAGTTTATTTATATTTATTTTTCTATACAGCAGGTTATTATTAGTTATCTATTTTATTCATATACATATATACAGGTCAATACCTATCTCCCAACTCATCTGACCACCAACACCCCATGGCTTCCCCCACTTGGTGTCCTTACGTTTGTTCTCTACCTCTGTTTCTCTATTTCTGCCCTGCAAACCTGTTCATCTGTACCATATATCTAGGTTCCACATACATGCATTAATACAGAATATTTGTTTTGCTCTTTCTGACTTACTTCATTCTGTATGACAGTCTCTAGATCCACCGACTTCTCTACAAATAACCCAGTTTCATTCCTTTTCATGGCTGAGTCATATTCCATTTTATATATGTACCACATCTTTATCCATTCTTCTGTCTGTGGGCATTTAGGTTGCTTCCATTACCTGGCTATTGTAAATAGTGCTGCAATGAACATTGTGGTGAATGTGTGTTTTTGATTTATGGTTTTCTCTGGGTATATGCCCAGAAGTGGGATTGCTGGATCCTATGGTAATTCTATTTCTAGTTTCTTTAAGGAAACTCCATACTGTTCTCCAAAGTGACTGTATCAATTTACCTTCCCACCAATAGTGGAAGAGGGTTCCTTTTGTCCACACCCTCCCCAGAATTTGTTGTTTGTAGATTTTCTGATGATGCCGATTCTAACAGGTGTGAGGTGATACCTCATTGTCATTGTGATTTGCATTTCTCTAATAATTAATGGTGTTGAGCAGCTTTTCATGTGCGTCTTGGCCGTCTCTGTGACTTCTTTGAAGAAACGTCTATTTAGATCTTCTGCCCATTTTTGTATTGGGTTGTTTGTTTTATTAATATTAAGCAGCATGAGCTGTTTATATATATTGGAGATTAAACCTTTGTCCATTGATTCGTTTGCGAACGTTTTCGCCCATTCTGAGGGTTGCCTTTTTCCATTCCCGTTTTTTTTTTAACCAAAAAAGAAAGAAAGCAAAAGCAGCAGAACACTAATGTGCGTGAAATATGCCTCTTGAAACTGTCGTTTTGAAATATGGACGTCTTTTAAACTTTTTGGTCGATATATGACCCCAGGATTTGTTTTCAGGGCAGGTGTCAGTTACAGGCCTGCAATGATTTGGAATATCCACTGACTATTAGCGCTGGGATTAAAGCTGCTGTTATGTGAAACGGCCACAAGGTGGCAGCAGTTCTCCCTTCGAAAATCTAGTTACTAAGGCAACAGAGCCTCAATAGAAGTCCTGTTCTAGATTGGAATTTAGAATGGAATGTGCCAGGAGAAAGCCCCTCAAGTTTGTCTCACTACTTCTTGTTCGTGTTTTTAATTTAATTTTTTATTTTTTATTACAGCAAGTTTGATGACAACGTTTGGCTTGTTGTAGGTGTGCAAGATGTGGTTCTTTTACACATATACATATGTCTGTTCTTCCTGGGACCCTTTTCCCATGTACGTTATGACAGAATGTTGAGTAGTCTTCTCTTGGCATTCCGTAGGTCTTTGGTGATTATATATTTCACCTGTGTTTGTATATGTCTCTTAACCCCAATATCGTAATGAATCCAATCCTCACACCTTTCCATTGGTGAACCATAAGTTTGTTTAATGAATCTGTGATTGCCCTTCTCCGAGGAAATATCTGCCCTGGTATCCGTTTTTAGGTAACACCTATAAGTGATATCCTAGGATATGTGTCTTTCACTTTCTGACTTACTACAAGTCACGTGATTACCTGTAGACTCATCTACGGTGCTGCAAATGAAATTGTGCCCTTTTTTTCCTTGGCTAATATTCTGTCTTAGCGAGGTCCATTTTCTGCAATGTGATTCCCTGAGGGCTGAGGATTAGCTGACCTGGGCAGCCTGACCCTGCTGGCAAGCCCTCCCCAGGTGTGCCTGGTTTGAGGTCAATGGAAACAGCATTTCAGGCAGCAATAGACCCTGCAGCTGTGCCTGACTCCATATTCTCTGCCCCGTCAGCAGTCTCGGGGCTGTGCTGTTGGGAGGGTGTGAGGGTCCACGGCTTTGTTGGTGGCCCGGTGTGAGTGGGGCTCTGCTGGACTTTCTGCAGGAGTTGCCAGGCTGCCACCTGTAAAGAAGAGGATGTGTCACCCATAACTTCCGCTGGAATTTCTCTCCGAGCTGAGGTGAGGAAGGAAAAAAAGGAGTGGGGGCCGGGACAGGAGGGGTATCTCAGCCAGGGAAATGGAAACGTTCCAGAAGAGCTCCTTGGGCCAGGACCATCCTGGCTGGCCTGCAGGCACCAAGTTGGCCTGCGTGCTGTCGCTGTTGTGGCTCCACGGCCTTTCCTCTAGGCTTTCAAGCCCTTGTACATATTCAGGTGTTTTACCTGGGAAGGGTGGGAACAGTTCAGCAGCAGCTGGCCTGGGGCAAAGCTCACGTTTACTCACAGAGGCCTCGGCACGGTCCCCCAGCTTTGCAATGAGGACGCTCCTTGCGTGGGGGGGCCGGGTTGCTGGCTGTATGGGAGATGATTCCCCACCTCTGACCAATTTCAGAATTGTTTACCGCTGGAGCAAGTGCCCTGATAGGGTTTTCCTCTGTATAACTGCTGGGTTCAGGTTTTTTTTTTCTTTTTTGGTTCAAGTTAGAATTTATTCATCTTTTATGTATTTATTGATATAAGCATGGAAATAATTCATTCATAGAAATACATCTGTGTGAAGCGAAGAACTTTTTTCTGTTTTATTTTTAAATTTTACTTCTAAAAATTTTGAAGTTTAATTATATTTATTTTTCTATACAGCAGGTTATTATTAGTTATCTATTTTATTCATATATATATATACAGGTCAATACCTATCTCCCAACTCATCTGACCACCAACACCCCATGGCTTCCCCGACTTGGTGTCCATACTTTTGTTCTCTACCTCTGTTTCTCTATTTCTGCCCTGCAAACCTCTTCATCTGTACCATATATCTAGGTTCCACATACATGCATTAAGACAGAATATTTATTTTGCTCATTCTGACTTACTTCATTCTGTATGACAGTCTCTAGATCCACCGACTTCACTACAAATAACATAGTTTCCTTCCTTTTCATGGCTGAGTCATATCCCATTTTATATATGTACCACATCTTTATCCATTCTTCTGTCTGTGGGCATTTAGGTTGCTTCCATTACCTGGCTATTGTAAATAGTGCTGCAATGAACATTGTGGTGAATGTGTGTTTTTGATTTATGGTTTTCTCTGGGTATATGCCCAGAAGTGGGATTGCTGGATCCTATGGTAATTCTATTTCTAGTTTCTTTAAGGAAACTCCATACTGTTCTCCATAGTGACTGTATCAATTTACCTTCCCACCAATAGTGGAAGAGGGTTCCTTTTGTCCACACCCTCCCCAGAATTTGTTGTTTGTAGATTTTCTGATGACGCCGATTCTAACAGGTGTGAGGTGATACCTCATTGTCGTTTTGATTTGCATTTCTCTAATAATTAGTGGTGTTGAGCAGCTTTTCATGTGCGTCTTGGCCGTCTCTGTGACTTCTTTGAAGAAACGTCTATTTAGATCTTCTGCCCATTTTTGTATTGGGTTGTTTGTTTTATTAATATTAAGCTGCGTGAGCTGTTTATATATATTGGAGATTAAACCTTTGTCCATTGATTCGTTTGCGAATGTTTTCGCCCATTCTGAGGGTTGCCTTTTTCCATTCCCGTTTTTTTTAACCAAAAAAGAAAGAAAGCAAAAGAAGCAGAACACTAATGTGCGTGAAATATGCCTCTTGAAACTGTCGTTTTGAAATATGGACGTCTTTTGAACTTTTTGGTCGATATATGACCCCAGGATTTGTTTTCAGGGCAGGTGTCTTTTACAGGCCTCAATGATTTGGAATATCCACTGACCATTAGCGCTGCGATTAAAGCTGCTGTTGTGTGAAACGGCCACAAGGTGGCAGCAGTTCTCCCTTAGCAAATCTGGTTACTAGGGCAACAGAGCCTCAATGGAAGCCGTGTTCTAGATTGGAATTTAGAATGGAATGTGCCAGGAGAAAGCCCCTCAAGTTTGTCTCACTACTTCTTGTTCGTGTTTTCAATTTAATTTTTAATTTTTTATTACAGCAAGTTTGATTACAACGTTTGGCTTGTTGTAGGTGTGCAAGATGTGGTTCTTTTAAACATATACATATGTCTGTTCTTCCTGGGACCCTTTTCCCATGTACGTTATGACAGAATGTTGAGTAGTCTTCTCTTGGCATTCCGTAGGTCTTTGGTGATTATATATTTCACCTGTGTTTGTATATGTCTCTTAACCCCAATATCATAATGATCCAATCCTCACACCTTTCCATTGGTGAACCATAAGTTTGTTTAATGAATCTGTGATTGCCCTTCTCCGTGGAAATATCTGCCCTGGTATCCGTTTTTAGGTAACACCTATAAGTGATATCCTAGGATATGTGTCTTTCACTTTCTGACTTACTACAAGTCACGTGATTACCTGTAGACTCATCTACGGTGCTGCAAATGGCATTGTGCCCTTTTTTTCCTTGGCTAATATTCTGTCTTAGCGAGGTCCATTTTCTGCAATGTGATTCCCTGAGGGCTGAGGATTAGCTGACCTGGGCAGCCTGACTCTGCCGGCAAGCCCTCCCCAGGTGTGCCTGGGTTGAGGTCAATAGAAACAGCACTCCAGGCAGCAATAGCCCCTGCAGCTGTGCCTGACTCCATATTCTCTGCCCCGTCAGCAGTCTCGGGGCTGTGCTGGTGGGAGGGTGTGAGGGTCCACGGCTTTGTTGGTGGCCCGGTGTGAGTGGGGCTCTGCTGGACTTTCTGCAGGAGTTGCCAGGCTGCCACCTGTAAAGAAGAGGATGTGTCACCCATAACTTCCGCTGGAATTTCTCTCCGAGCTGAGGTGAGGAAGGAAAAAAAGGAGTGGGGGCCGGGACAGGAGGGGTATCTCAGCCAGGGAAATGGAAACGTTCCAGAAGAGCTCCTGGGGCCAGGAACATCCTGGCTGGCCTGCAGGCACCAAGTTGGCCTGCGTGCTGTCGCTGGTGTGGCTCCATGGCCCTTCCTCTAGGCTTTCAATCCCTTGTACATATTCAGGTGTTTCACCTGGGAAGGGTGGGAACAGTTCAGCAGCAGCTGGCCTGGGGCTCAGCTCACGTTTACTCACAGAGGCCTCGGAATGGTCCCCCAGCTTTGCAATGAGGACGCTCCTTGCGTGGGGGGCCCGGGCTGCTGGCTGTATGGGAGATGATTCCCCACCTCTGACCAATTTCAGAATTGTTTACCGCTGGAGCAAGTGCCCTGATAGGGTTTTCCTCTGTATAACAGCTGGGTTCAGGATTTTTTTTTTCTTTTTTGGTTCAAGTTAGAATTTATTCATCTTTTATGTATTTATTGATATAAGCATGGAAATAATTCATTCATAGAAATACATCTGTGTGAAGGGAAGAACTTTTTTCTGTTTTATTTTAAATTTTACTTCTAAAAATTTTGAAGTTTAATTATATTTATTTTTCTATACAGCAGGTTATTATTAGTTATCTATTTTATTCATATACATATATACAGGTCAATACCTATCTCCCAACTCATCTGACCACCAACACCCCATGGCTTCCCCCACTTGGTGTCCTTACGTTTGTTCTCTACCTCTGTTTCTCTATTTCTGCCCTGCAAACCTGTTCATCTGTACCATATATCTAGGTTCCACATACATGCATTAAGACAGAATATTTGTTTTGCTCTTTCTGACTTACTTCATTCTGTATGACAGTCTCTAGATCCACCGACTTCTCTACAAGTAACCCAGTTTCATTCCTTTTCATGGCTGAGTCATATTCCATTTTATATATGTACCACATCTTTATCCATTCTTCTGTCTGTGGGCATTTAGGTTGCTTCCATTACCTGGCTATTGTAAATAGTGCTGCAATGAACATTGTGGTGAATGTGTGTTTTTGATTTATGGTTTTCTCTGGGTATATGCCCAGAAGTGGGATTGCTGGATCCTATGGTAATTCTATTTCTAGTTTCTTTAAGGAAACTCCATACTGTTCTCCATAGTGACTGTATCAATTTACCTTCCCACCAATAGTGGAAGAGGCTTCCTTTTGTCCACACCCTCCCCAGAATTTGTTGTTTGTAGATTTTCTGATGATGCCGATTCTAACAGGGGTGAGGTGATACCTCATTGTCATTGTGATTTGCATTTCTCTAATAATTAGTGGTGTTGAGCAGCTTTTCATGTGCGTCTTGGCCGTCTCTGTGACTTCTTTGAAGAAACGTCTATTTAGATCTTCTGCCCATTTTTGTATTGGGTTGTTTGTTTTATTAATATTAAGCTGCGTGAGCTGTTTATATATATTGGAGATTAAACCTTTGTCCATTGATTCGTTTGCGAATGTTTTCGCCCATTCTGAGGGTTGCCTTTTTCCATTCCCGTTTTTTTTAACCAAAAAAGAAAGAAAGCAAAAGAAGCAGAACACTAATGTGCGTGAAATATGCCTCTTGAAACTGTCGTTTTGAAATATGGACGTCTTTTGAACTTTTTGGTCGATATATGACCCCAGGATTTGTTTTCAGGGCAGGTGTCTTTTACAGGCCTCAATGATTTGGAATATCCACTGACCATTAGCGCTGGGATTAAAGCTGCTGTTGTGTGAAACGGCCACAAGGTGGCAGCAGTTCTCCCTTAGCAAATCTGGTTACTAGGGCAACAGAGCCTCAATGGAAGCCGTGTTCTAGATTGGAATTTAGAATGGAATGTGCCAGGAGAAAGCCCCTCAAGTTTGTCTCACTACTTCTTGTTCGTGTTTTCAATTTAATTTTTAATTTTTTATTACAGCAAGTTTGATTACAACGTTTGGCTTGTTGTAGGTGTGCAAGATGTGGTTCTTTTAAACATATACATATGTCTGTTCTTCCTGGGACCCTTTTCCCATGTACGTTATGACAGAATGTTGAGTAGTCTTCTCTTGGCATTCCGTAGGTCTTTGGTGATTATATATTTCACCTGTGTTTGTATATGTCTCTTAACCCCAATATCATAATGATCCAATCCTCACACCTTTCCATTGGTGAACCATAAGTTTGTTTAATGAATCTGTGATTGCCCTTCTCCGTGGAAATATCTGCCCTGGTATCCGTTTTTAGGTAACACCTATAAGTGATATCCTAGGATATGTGTCTTTCACTTTCTGACTTACTACAAGTCACGTGATTACCTGTAGACTCATCTACGGTGCTGCAAATGGCATTGTGCCCTTTTTTTCCTTGGCTAATATTCTGTCTTAGCGAGGTCCATTTTCTGCAATGTGATTCCCTGAGGGCTGAGGATTAGCTGACCTGGGCAGCCTGACTCTGCCGGCAAGCCCTCCCCAGGTGTGCCTGGGTTGAGGTCAATAGAAACAGCACTCCAGGCAGCAATAGCCCCTGCAGCTGTGCCTGACTCCATATTCTCTGCCCCGTCAGCAGTCTCGGGGCTGTGCTGGTGGGAGGGTGTGAGGGTCCACGGCTTTGTTGGTGGCCCGGTGTGAGTGGGGCTCTGCTGGACTTTCTGCAGGAGTTGCCAGGCTGCCACCTGTAAAGAAGAGGATGTGTCACCCATAACTTCCGCTGGAATTTCTCTCCGAGCTGAGGTGAGGAAGGAAAAAAAGGAGTGGGGGCCGGGACAGGAGGGGTATCTCAGCCAGGGAAATGGAAACGTTCCAGAAGAGCTCCTGGGGCCAGGAACATCCTGGCTGGCCTGCAGGCACCAAGTTGGCCTGCGTGCTGTCGCTGGTGTGGCTCCATGGCCCTTCCTCTAGGCTTTCAATCCCTTGTACATATTCAGGTGTTTCACCTGGGAAGGGTGGGAACAGTTCAGCAGCAGCTGGCCTGGGGCTCAGCTCACGTTTACTCACAGAGGCCTCGGAATGGTCCCCCAGCTTTGCAATGAGGACGCTCCTTGCGTGGGGGGCCCGGGCTGCTGGCTGTATGGGAGATGATTCCCCACCTCTGACCAATTTCAGAATTGTTTACCGCTGGAGCAAGTGCCCTGATAGGGTTTTCCTCTGTATAACAGCTGGGTTCAGGATTTTTTTTTTCTTTTTTGGTTCAAGTTAGAATTTATTCATCTTTTATGTATTTATTGATATAAGCATGGAAATAATTCATTCATAGAAATACATCTGTGTGAAGGGAAGAACTTTTTTCTGTTTTATTTTAAATTTTACTTCTAAAAATTTTGAAGTTTAATTATATTTATTTTTCTATACAGCAGGTTATTATTAGTTATCTATTTTATTCATATACATATATACAGGTCAATACCTATCTCCCAACTCATCTGACCACCAACACCCCATGGCTTCCCCCACTTGGTGTCCTTACGTTTGTTCTCTACCTCTGTTTCTCTATTTCTGCCCTGCAAACCTGTTCATCTGTACCATATATCTAGGTTCCACATACATGCATTAAGACAGAATATTTGTTTTGCTCTTTCTGACTTACTTCATTCTGTATGACAGTCTCTAGATCCACCGACTTCTCTACAAGTAACCCAGTTTCATTCCTTTTCATGGCTGAGTCATATTCCATTTTATATATGTACCACATCTTTATCCATTCTTCTGTCTGTGGGCATTTAGGTTGCTTCCATTACCTGGCTATTGTAAATAGTGCTGCAATGAACATTGTGGTGAATGTGTGTTTTTGATTTATGGTTTTCTCTGGGTATATGCCCAGAAGTGGGATTGCTGGATCCTATGGTAATTCTATTTCTAGTTTCTTTAAGGAAACTCCATACTGTTCTCCATAGTGACTGTATCAATTTACCTTCCCACCAATAGTGGAAGAGGCTTCCTTTTGTCCACACCCTCCCCAGAATTTGTTGTTTGTAGATTTTCTGATGATGCCGATTCTAACAGGGGTGAGGTGATACCTCATTGTCATTGTGATTTGCATTTCTCTAATAATTAGTGGTGTTGAGCAGCTTTTCATGTGCGTCTTGGCCGTCTCTGTGACTTCTTTGAAGAAACGTCTATTTAGATCTTCTGCCCATTTTTGTATTGGGTTGTTTGTTTTATTAATATTAAGCTGCGTGAGCTGTTTATATATATTGGAGATTAAACCTTTGTCCATTGATTCGTTTGCGAATGTTTTCGCCCATTCTGAGGGTTGCCTTTTTCCATTCCCGTTTTTTTTAACCAAAAAAGAAAGAAAGCAAAAGAAGCAGAACACTAATGTGCGTGAAATATGCCTCTTGAAACTGTCGTTTTGAAATATGGACGTCTTTTGAACTTTTTGGTCGATATATGACCCCAGGATTTGTTTTCAGGGCAGGTGTCTTTTACAGGCCTCAATGATTTGGAATATCCACTGACCATTAGCGCTGCGATTAAAGCTGCTGTTGTGTGAAACGGCCACAAGGTGGCAGCAGTTCTCCCTTAGCAAATCTGGTTACTAGGGCAACAGAGCCTCAATGGAAGCCGTGTTCTAGATTGGAATTTAGAATGGAATGTGCCAGGAGAAAGCCCCTCAAGTTTGTCTCACTACTTCTTGTTCGTGTTTTCAATTTAATTTTTAATTTTTTATTACAGCAAGTTTGATTACAACGTTTGGCTTGTTGTAGGTGTGCAAGATGTGGTTCTTTTAAACATATACATATGTCTGTTCTTCCTGGGACCCTTTTCCCATGTACGTTATGACAGAATGTTGAGTAGTCTTCTCTTGGCATTCCGTAGGTCTTTGGTGATTATATATTTCACCTGTGTTTGTATATGTCTCTTAACCCCAATATCATAATGATCCAATCCTCACACCTTTCCATTGGTGAACCATAAGTTTGTTTAATGAATCTGTGATTGCCCTTCTCCGTGGAAATATCTGCCCTGGTATCCGTTTTTAGGTAACACCTATAAGTGATATCCTAGGATATGTGTCTTTCACTTTCTGACTTACTACAAGTCACGTGATTACCTGTAGACTCATCTACGGTGCTGCAAATGGCATTGTGCCCTTTTTTTCCTTGGCTAATATTCTGTCTTAGCGAGGTCCATTTTCTGCAATGTGATTCCCTGAGGGCTGAGGATTAGCTGACCTGGGCAGCCTGACTCTGCCGGCAAGCCCTCCCCAGGTGTGCCTGGGTTGAGGTCAATAGAAACAGCACTCCAGGCAGCAATAGCCCCTGCAGCTGTGCCTGACTCCATATTCTCTGCCCCGTCAGCAGTCTCGGGGCTGTGCTGGTGGGAGGGTGTGAGGGTCCACGGCTTTGTTGGTGGCCCGGTGTGAGTGGGGCTCTGCTGGACTTTCTGCAGGAGTTGCCAGGCTGCCACCTGTAAAGAAGAGGATGTGTCACCCATAACTTCCGCTGGAATTTCTCTCCGAGCTGAGGTGAGGAAGGAAAAAAAGGAGTGGGGGCCGGGACAGGAGGGGTATCTCAGCCAGGGAAATGGAAACGTTCCAGAAGAGCTCCTGGGGCCAGGAACATCCTGGCTGGCCTGCAGGCACCAAGTTGGCCTGCGTGCTGTCGCTGGTGTGGCTCCATGGCCCTTCCTCTAGGCTTTCAATCCCTTGTACATATTCAGGTGTTTCACCTGGGAAGGGTGGGAACAGTTCAGCAGCAGCTGGCCTGGGGCTCAGCTCACGTTTACTCACAGAGGCCTCGGAATGGTCCCCCAGCTTTGCAATGAGGACGCTCCTTGCGTGGGGGGCCCGGGCTGCTGGCTGTATGGGAGATGATTCCCCACCTCTGACCAATTTCAGAATTGTTTACCGCTGGAGCAAGTGCCCTGATAGGGTTTTCCTCTGTATAACAGCTGGGTTCAGGATTTTTTTTTTCTTTTTTGGTTCAAGTTAGAATTTATTCATCTTTTATGTATTTATTGATATAAGCATGGAAATAATTCATTCATAGAAATACATCTGTGTGAAGGGAAGAACTTTTTTCTGTTTTATTTTAAATTTTACTTCTAAAAATTTTGAAGTTTAATTATATTTATTTTTCTATACAGCAGGTTATTATTAGTTATCTATTTTATTCATATACATATATACAGGTCAATACCTATCTCCCAACTCATCTGACCACCAACACCCCATGGCTTCCCCCACTTGGTGTCCTTACGTTTGTTCTCTACCTCTGTTTCTCTATTTCTGCCCTGCAAACCTGTTCATCTGTACCATATATCTAGGTTCCACATACATGCATTAAGACAGAATATTTGTTTTGCTCTTTCTGACTTACTTCATTCTGTATGACAGTCTCTAGATCCACCGACTTCTCTACAAGTAACCCAGTTTCATTCCTTTTCATGGCTGAGTCATATTCCATTTTATATATGTACCACATCTTTATCCATTCTTCTGTCTGTGGGCATTTAGGTTGCTTCCATTACCTGGCTATTGTAAATAGTGCTGCAATGAACATTGTGGTGAATGTGTGTTTTTGATTTATGGTTTTCTCTGGGTATATGCCCAGAAGTGGGATTGCTGGATCCTATGGTAATTCTATTTCTAGTTTCTTTAAGGAAACTCCATACTGTTCTCCATAGTGACTGTATCAATTTACCTTCCCACCAATAGTGGAAGAGGCTTCCTTTTGTCCACACCCTCCCCAGAATTTGTTGTTTGTAGATTTTCTGATGATGCCGATTCTAACAGGGGTGAGGTGATACCTCATTGTCATTGTGATTTGCATTTCTCTAATAATTAGTGGTGTTGAGCAGCTTTTCATGTGCGTCTTGGCCGTCTCTGTGACTTCTTTGAAGAAACGTCTATTTAGATCTTCTGCCCATTTTTGTATTGGGTTGTTTGTTTTATTAATATTAAGCAGCGTGAGCTGTTTATATATATTGGAGATTAAACCTTTGTCCATTGATTCGTTTGCGAACGTTTTCGCCCATTCTGAGGATTGCCTTTTTCCATTCCCGTTTTTTTTTAACCAAAAAAGAAAGAAATCAAAAGCAGCAGAACACTAATGTGCGTGAAATATGCCTCTTGAAACTGTCGTTTTGAAATATGGACGTCTTTTGAACTTTTTGGTCGATATATGACCCCAGGATTTGTTTTCAGGGCAGGTGTCATTTACAGGCCTGCAATGATTTGGAATATCCACTGACCATTAGCGCTGGGATTAAAGCTGCTGTTGTGTGAAACGGCCACAAGGTGGCAGCAGTTCTCCCTTCGAAAATCTAGTTACTAAGGCAACAGAGCCTCAATAGAAGTCCTGTTCTAGATTGGAATTTAGAATGGAATGTGCCAGGAGAAAGCCCCTCAAGTTTGTCTCACTACTTCTTGTTCGTGTTTTTAATTTAATTTTTTATTTTTTATTACAGCAAGTTTGATGACAACGTTTGGCTTGTTGTAGGTGTGCAAGATGTGGTTCTTTTACACATATACATATGTCTGTTCTTCCTGGGACCCTTTTCCCATGTACGTTATGACAGAATGTTGAGTAGTCTTCTCTTGGCATTCCGTAGGTCTTTGGTGATTATATATTTCACCTGTGTTTGTATATGTCTCTTAACCCCAATATCGTAATGAATCCAATCCTCACACCTTTCCATTGGTGAACCATAAGTTTGTTTAATGAATCTGTGATTGCCCTTCTCCGAGGAAATATCTGCCCTGGTATCCGTTTTTAGGTAACACCTATAAGTGATATCCTAGGATATGTGTCTTTCACTTTCTGACTTACTACAAGTCACGTGATTACCTGTAGACTCATCTACGGTGCTGCAAATGAAATTGTGCCCTTTTTTTCCTTGGCTAATATTCTGTCTTAGCGAGGTCCATTTTCTGCAATGTGATTCCCTGAGGGCTGAGGATTAGCTGACCTGGGCAGCCTGACCCTGCTGGCAAGCCCTCCCCAGGTGTGCCTGGTTTGAGGTCAATGGAAACAGCATTTCAGGCAGCAATAGACCCTGCAGCTGTGCCTGACTCCATATTCTCTGCCCCGTCAGCAGTCTCGGGGCTGTGCTGTTGGGAGGGTGTGAGGGTCCACGGCTTTGTTGGTGGCCCGGTGTGAGTGGGGCTCTGCTGGACTTTCTGCAGGAGTTGCCAGGCTGCCACCTGTAAAGAAGAGGATGTGTCACCCATAACTTCCGCTGGAATTTCTCTCCGAGCTGAGGTGAGGAAGGAAAAAAAGGAGTGGGGGCCGGGACAGGAGGGGTATCTCAGCCAGGGAAATGGAAACGTTCCAGAAGAGCTCCTTGGGCCAGGACCATCCTGGCTGGCCTGCAGGCACCAAGTTGGCCTGCGTGCTGTCGCTGTTGTGGCTCCACGGCCTTTCCTCTAGGCTTTCAAGCCCTTGTACATATTCAGGTGTTTTACCTGGGAAGGGTGGGAACAGTTCAGCAGCAGCTGGCCTGGGGCAAAGCTCACGTTTACTCACAGAGGCCTCGGCACGGTCCCCCAGCTTTGCAATGAGGACGCTCCTTGCGTGGGGGGGCCGGGTTGCTGGCTGTATGGGAGATGATTCCCCACCTCTGACCAATTTCAGAATTGTTTACCGCTGGAGCAAGTGCCCTGATAGGGTTTTCCTCTGTATAACTGCTGGGTTCAGGTTTTTTTTTTCTTTTTTGGTTCAAGTTAGAATTTATTCATCTTTTATGTATTTATTGATATAAGCATGGAAATAATTCATTCATAGAAATACATCTGTGTGAAGCGAAGAACTTTTTTCTGTTTTATTTTTAAATTTTACTTCTAAAAATTTTGAAGTTTAATTATATTTATTTTTCTATACAGCAGGTTATTATTAGTTATCTATTTTATTCATATATATATATACAGGTCAATACCTATCTCCCAACTCATCTGACCACCAACACCCCATGGCTTCCCCGACTTGGTGTCCATACTTTTGTTCTCTACCTCTGTTTCTCTATTTCTGCCCTGCAAACCTCTTCATCTGTACCATATATCTAGGTTCCACATACATGCATTAAGACAGAATATTTATTTTGCTCATTCTGACTTACTTCATTCTGTATGACAGTCTCTAGATCCACCGACTTCACTACAAATAACATAGTTTCCTTCCTTTTCATGGCTGAGTCATATCCCATTTTATATATGTACCACATCTTTATCCATTCTTCTGTCTGTGGGCATTTAGGTTGCTTCCATTACCTGGCTATTGTAAATAGTGCTGCAATGAACATTGTGGTGAATGTGTGTTTTTGATTTATGGTTTTCTCTGGGTATATGCCCAGAAGTGGGATTGCTGGATCCTATGGTAATTCTATTTCTAGTTTCTTTAAGGAAACTCCATACTGTTCTCCATAGTGACTGTATCAATTTACCTTCCCACCAATAGTGGAAGAGGGTTCCTTTTGTCCACACCCTCCCCAGAATTTGTTGTTTGTAGATTTTCTGATGACGCCGATTCTAACAGGTGTGAGGTGATACCTCATTGTCGTTTTGATTTGCATTTCTCTAATAATTAGTGGTGTTGAGCAGCTTTTCATGTGCGTCTTGGCCGTCTCTGTGACTTCTTTGAAGAAACGTCTATTTAGATCTTCTGCCCATTTTTGTATTGGGTTGTTTGTTTTATTAATATTAAGCTGCGTGAGCTGTTTATATATATTGGAGATTAAACCTTTGTCCATTGATTCGTTTGCGAATGTTTTCGCCCATTCTGAGGGTTGCCTTTTTCCATTCCCGTTTTTTTTAACCAAAAAAGAAAGAAAGCAAAAGAAGCAGAACACTAATGTGCGTGAAATATGCCTCTTGAAACTGTCGTTTTGAAATATGGACGTCTTTTGAACTTTTTGGTCGATATATGACCCCAGGATTTGTTTTCAGGGCAGGTGTCTTTTACAGGCCTCAATGATTTGGAATATCCACTGACCATTAGCGCTGCGATTAAAGCTGCTGTTGTGTGAAACGGCCACAAGGTGGCAGCAGTTCTCCCTTAGCAAATCTGGTTACTAGGGCAACAGAGCCTCAATGGAAGCCGTGTTCTAGATTGGAATTTAGAATGGAATGTGCCAGGAGAAAGCCCCTCAAGTTTGTCTCACTACTTCTTGTTCGTGTTTTCAATTTAATTTTTAATTTTTTATTACAGCAAGTTTGATTACAACGTTTGGCTTGTTGTAGGTGTGCAAGATGTGGTTCTTTTAAACATATACATATGTCTGTTCTTCCTGGGACCCTTTTCCCATGTACGTTATGACAGAATGTTGAGTAGTCTTCTCTTGGCATTCCGTAGGTCTTTGGTGATTATATATTTCACCTGTGTTTGTATATGTCTCTTAACCCCAATATCATAATGATCCAATCCTCACACCTTT